>NW_024527933.1:1109260-1462948 GCF_017590135.1 Pyrgilauda ruficollis | reverse complement strand
GGCGCGGGGGGCGGGCCGGGGGCGGCACCGGGCCGCAGCTGGGCCGCGGTTCAGCGCCGGGCTCTTTAGCATCACAAAAGCGGCCGGGGGAGCGCTGTCCCCGCCGTCCCACGCGTGGGCTCGGGCTGCAGCCGCCGCCCTCGGGTGCAAAGCGGCCCCGGGGCCCCCGCGAATCCCCCGGCGGCCGCACGAAGAGGGTCGGGGGAGCCGCCGTCGGGGGGAGCCTCCGCCCGGGCCCGGCTGCCCGCCGGCCGCCTCCTAGCCCAGATTTCGTTTGTCCCCGCGGTGCGGGGCTCCCCCGACGCCACCCGTGGGCAGCGGGGTTTTTTTTTCCCCTCCGCTAATTAATTAACGAACGCACAGAGGTAGCGGGTGCCTGACCCGCGGCCAGCGGCTGCAGGAGGTTAATTGCGCTAATTGAAGACGGGGCGGACACGGGCGGAGTTGTGTGTGCGCGGAACACGCGGGGCCGTGCGGGGTTTGTCCCCGGGGCTCTGCGGGAGCTCGGGGGTTCGGGCCGGGCTCTGGCCGTGCTCACGGGTGCGGGGTGCGTGTGCCCCTGCCCGCAGCCTGTGCCTGTGTCCCGTCCCACGGCACCTCGCGATCCCGTGTGCGGAGCTCTCGGTGCGCTCCGTGTTTGTCCGGGGGAGCCCCGTGCGTGTGTGCACCGCTTGCCGCAGGCAGCAGGAGCTGATAATTGTGGTTGTTACTGTGAGCCCGTTAATCCCCCGAATCCCTTTACCTCCTGCTCGCAGGGGATTACAAATTAATAAAAGCAGCTTAGGGGCGGGAGCCTCCAAACTCACATATGCTCCTGCCGACGGCAGCACCGGGACTTTCGCCCGCTCCTGGGGGCGGCCGGGGAGCCCTCAGCGAGCCCCGGACCCCGAGGCACCCAGCCCAGAGCACCCTCCCCTCCTCCGGGTCCTGCGGGGCCGAGGGCCGGGTCGGGGCTGGCCCCTGGGATGGTTCATCTGGCCGGGGACAAGCTCCAGTCTGCGGGACAGCTCGGCCCTGTGCGGCTGGGAAATGCAGGGAGACATTCTGGGGACCAGGACTGGGGTCCCCAAATAAAGCACCCAGGAATGCCAGGCGGGAGTTGGGGTCCAGGTCCTGCCCGAGTGGGACTGGTACCGTGAGCAGTGACACCAGGTGGCACCAGCACCATCACTGGCCCTCCCCAGGGCCATCAGCATCTTCTGGGGACAGCTGATGATCCACACGGTCCCTTTTAAGCTCGGGTTTGAAGTGGATTTTTAGTCTGAGCCTGTAAGGAAGCACTTTGAGCAAACCCGTGTGTGGTGGTGCCGGTTCCCCCGGGCACGGGGCAGGGGTGGGGCAGCTGTGGCCGGGCAGGAGGGAGGGCAGGGGCTGTGTCCCATCAGGACAGAGCCAGGGGCTGTGTCCCACTCAGGAGAGAGGGCAGAGACTTTGTCCCACTCAGGAGAGAGGGCAGAGACTTTGTCCCACTCAGGACAGAGCCAGGGGCTGTGACAGAGGGCAGGGGCTGTATCCCACTCAGGACAGAGCCAGGGCTGTGTCCCACTCAGGACAGAGCCAGGGCTGTGACAGAGGGCAGGGGCTGTGTCACACTCAGGACAGAGCCAGGGCTGTGTCACACTCAGGACAGAGCCAGGGCTGTGTCCCATCAGGACCAGCAGTGGCACCTGCCAGCCCCGTGGTCTCTCACGCTGTGACATCCAGGACCCCCCAAAAGCCCTTGTGCTGATCTCTCCCTGCACACCCTCCTGTGCCCTCCTGATCAGGGGCCAGCAGGCACCAGACCTGCCCATGGCCTTCCTCACTTGGGCTTCTGCCATTAATAAAAAACAACCATTAATAAAAACCAACCCACTCAAACATTTGTTTCTTCCTGGTTTATTTTCTCTTCCCTCATTCAGGTTCTTTAGCAGCTCCTGAGAAGTCGGAGCTTAAAAATACACCTCCCCAAGAGGATGGATGTGGTTGATCATGGACATGTTCATGAGATGTCCTGCCAAAAAAGTTCAGCTCAAAACAATTTGCAAACACAGATAAAAAGCCCAAATGCATCCACTTTGCCCAAACGTTTGCAGTTTATTTTAAACAAGCACATTAATTTACAATTTAGTACAAAACAGTCACTTTTCCTTCCAAGAGAGGAATGAGACAGTAAAAACCCAACCCAACCAGAACAGACTTGGAAATGTCAAGTTATTGACTTCAAATAAATAGAACATTTAAATTACTGAAATGGTATTGTCACTGTTTTCAACACCTCGTGTGCAACACCACACCTGGGACCTTTGTTCCCATCCAGTTCTGTGCAGGAACAGCAGGGTGGATGCACTGCTGGAAACAGAAAATTAGGAGTTCTCACAAATAACTTCATCAGGTTTCTTTAGCACTTGCAGCTTTTGTCTCTCCTGGTACATCCTACTCCTTTTATTTTAATACTTCCTGTTTGAAAACATCCAAGAGCAAAGAAAGCTCCATGAATTACAAAGGGCCAAGAGGAAAGACCCAGGATGGTTCCTTCTGCCAGAACTCTGGAATTCTGAGGGTCCTCAGGGCACAGACCCAGCCCCTCTGCAGGAATGCTGGACTGACAGGGTCATGGGAACTGAGATTTCTGCCTCTGCTCACAGCAGCCCCAGAAAGCTTTTCCTCCATGTGGAGCTGTAGTGTTACTGTGATAAACTTCAGCTACAAGGGGCAGTGAATCTTTGCAGCTCAGTTCTGCCATTCCAGCTGGAAGCTGCAGAGACACCTCAGAAATACTCAGTTTTGTTAACAGCCAGTGTTTGATTGTGAGAAAATAACCTGTGGAGTTTTGGTGCTTTTTTGTTGCCAGGCTTCAAACTTTCTGAACTTTTCTCTTTCTCCTCAGAGGAGGACACACCAATGGTATAAATCCAGGGAATTGGCCAGGGACTCCTTATTCCTTCTCGTGTAACAGAGGAGCCAGCAAACATTCAATTAAATTAAAAGTTGCAAATGTAGAATTGAAAGGAAAAGCCCTTTTATATAACATAATTAATCTGGAGAACTCACTGCCACGAGAAAACATTGAGGCCAAAACCTATTAGGATTAACTAAAGATTAGGTAATGGATAACTAGAACATGCTCAATTACATTGGATAGGATTATAAACTTCACTATCCAGGACGTGAATTATCCCCCCCAGCCAGCATCACTGCAACTCCTACTCCCAAGGATGATTTTGAAATGTTTTCATGATTTCTTCTCACTGCTGCTCCAAGTACCCACACTGAGCTCTAGAGGGAACTGGACATCCCAGAACACGGCAGCTCTGGGTGGAAATACCAAGGGAAGTGTTAATTGTTCTCTTGTGATGGAGAAATTCAACAGAAGAAACTCAGGAGAAATTCAACAGAAGAAACTCAGTATTTGTAGATTTTCCAACCTGTTCTGCCACGGTAACACAAACCTTGCTGTCCTTCACTAAAAACAGTTTTCCTTTCCTAGAGTTCATCATGATTGGTTTCCACCTGGATAATACCATAATTACTTAGCAATCAGCATCAGGCTGCTAATTGTGCCCCAAAACTCTCATCCTAGTGATGACACACACATATCCTTGGCTGGAATGCACCAGAGAATGGATGAATGATTTGAACATTAAATGCTTCCTACTTTAAATATGTAAATAACATTACAGAAAGTCACAGAGGTTTAGAATTGATTTAATCAGAAGAGAACTCATGTTTCCTGAAAAGAAACATCAGAATTCCTGCTTCTCCCAGTGAAGCAGCCAAGGTACCATTCAGCACTCGGGGAGGTGAAGTCAGCTCTGGATGAATTAAAAAAAACCCAAACACCTGACTTGAAAATACACAAAACAATATCCAATTTCCTTCTCCAGCAGGCACAGCGGATTGCATAATGCAATGTTTACTCTGGAAATGAGTAAAGGATGTTGGTGGGAAGTCATGGAAAAACCTTAACTGCCAAATGCAACGCTCCCAGGTGAGGACATGGACGTGGCCTTGGGCAAAGCCTGGGGATCTCAAGGCCAGCTCCACTTGTTCAGCTGAACACCTGGGAAATGCCTTGGGAAGAAAGGGGTCTGACCCAAGGAATACTGCATATAAAATCCCTGATCATAAATATTAAAGCTGTGTCTGGGACCCAACAGCCACGAACAGCGAGAACTCCTACACCGAGGAACGGTGAGACTTCACTTTCCAGCGCTTGGACCTCACCCGGAAAAAAAAGTACATGATCATTAAAAACAAGGATGATGCCACATAGAGGATGACACACAGACTCATGTCTAGGTTGGAAAATCCAATCCCCAGGAAGGACACAGCCTGCCTGGTCCCTTTGAGGCTCACGGATGCAGCTGCGTTTTTGCCGCTACCTTGGACAGCTCCAGGATTTCCCACTGGCTTCTCCAACACCTTGGAGCCTGGATCCCCTGGGTTCTCCTTATCCTGGAGCTGCTTTTCTCCATTTCCCCCTGAGTTCTTCTGCAGGTTTGTGTCTTTCCCCTCTCTTGTGTCTCCCTGCTCGTTGTCACTGGGGTCAGTCTGGCTCTGGGTGTATTTATAGAGGATATTGTCACTGCTGTAGTGGGATTTCAGGAATTGCAGGACTTGGTCTTCATTCCAGCTGTGCAGCCCTTTGACCTCTTCATGACACGCAGGACAGATGTCTGGAGTTGGCCACTGAACTTTGGGGAATTTTGGATCTTCGGTCAAATCACCTAATTGGGAAGGGAAAAATATAAATGGAAAAAGGTCAGGAGGAATGGAGAGGGAAAGCTGCACCAACAGGCACTGCCCAGGGAGTGCTTTCCACTTCCACTGAGGTTGGCATAAAAAGCCACAGCACAACTACTGAATTACACAAAAAAAAAAAAAATTGGAACTTTTCTCATCAATTCTGACCCCAAACACGTCAAGATACAAACACTAACTCACAATGATTTCCCTTTTCTCACAGTAAAAGCTGCAGCCTTTCAATCCCAACCCCAAATCCTGCAATTGCTGCTTTTAGAAGGCAGGAACACACAACAGTCTGGGCCCTGCAGGGTTAACCTGAATTATGGTGCAAAACAAACTGCTCTTTTCACTCCTTAATCCCTGTTTTCTGCCTGGTTTGCAAGAGCAGCTCCAAGGCCAGACACTCAGATATTTTCATTTTCTGTGTTGTGAACCATTCCATGCCAAGCTTGCTTTTCCACAGCTCTGCACCATTACCAGAACAAATTGTTTGCAGTATTTTAAAAGCCATGTTCATATTTAAGTTGTATTTTTCAGCTAAAAACCAAGTCTTTAAATATGTGACACTGTCTTGAATTAGATCTAATTTTAACATTTCAGATGCTCACAGCTCTGGCCACGTTTCTGAGCTGAATGATGCAGCTGCTCTCACACTTTGCTCTAAAAAACAATATCCTAAAATGTGAATGGAGATAATTTTTAGAAAAAATATCTTCACCTGGTAAAACCCCTAATTTATTAACCTGATTAGTACACTAGCATTTAAAATATTTTAGAAATAATAATATTGCAATTTATTCTCATTTCATTATTTTTATTTTGTTTTAAAAGCAGGAAATTTCCCCATGATTTTGGGTAAAACAGGGATTCAAAAGACATTTAAAAATATTTGTCTCCTTGATATTTACGAGCAAAAGAGCAAATTGGTTTTTTTATCCTAAAGATCACACAGCAATCAATTTGTTTCAATAAAAAATGCAGAAACAAAATGTATTACAGCAAGGCTACAAACAGAAAGCTCCCTGTACTTTGTGTGTTCCTGCCAAAAGAGGGGAATGCTGTAAATCCTGTGCATTCCAAAGGAACAGGGAATAATTCAATAGGGCAGAGCCATATCCAGGCACCTCCTGACCCCCACCCCAAGGTGTTTTCATTGACCAAACATCATTTCTCACACAGCACCACAAATACAGATGCAGCTTTTAAGGGTAAAAATACATCACTGTCCCACAGAGAAATTTTAGCAAACTGAAAAAGCATAATTTAACATTATTATTTATTCCAGTGTGTTTATACTTCTTACTAAAAGGGTATTTTAGCTGGCTGCTGCATCACCTAAATCAATATCCATGTGAGTTTTCCAATACCTTAATGTTCTAAATAAGTGCATTGCTCCACCACTTGGCCACTCCAAGTCCACAGGAGTTGCCTGTTACAGGAACCAAAATTAGAGGATGTTTTTATTTAATCTCTTATTATTTACCTTTTTTTCTCCTCAGAGAAAGGAGGCAAACTGTTTGTACTCACACCAGTATTTAATTCTTCATAAATCTTGGGAATGCAGCAGGAGCATAATATGAACACAATGTAGCATATTGAAATTGTAACTAATGCTGCATTACCCAGATCCATAACAGCAGACAGGGATTTAGTGCAAAGAGAAACCAATTTTCTTTAGTGCTTTAGTTACTTGATACCTCCATAACAGAATGGATTAAACACAACCAGTATTTTAACAGCACTCTCAGCTGAAAACACAGGGATCTGGAGGGGGCACAGATTTCTTTTATACAGTAATTTTATTTTATTCAGCTGCTGATCTGCCAAGAGTTGAGGCTCTTTTATTCAGAGGAAGCCTCTTGTTCAATTGCCATCATTTCCCAAAACAAAACAAAGGCAGGTTTTAACCCTAAACCGGTACAGAAAAAAAATGCAATTATTTTTTTATCCACTTCTAAGCAGCTGAATTGCTCCTGTGATTTGTGCTCCAGAAAGAGCCTCACCAAGCAACAGGTGAAATCTCAGAAGAAACCAGCTCTGAGAAGGATGTTTTTCCTTCTCTACCAGCCCTGGCTCAGGAGTTTCTCTCCCCTACCTGCCAGCCTGTTGTTGACCACGTTGTGCTTCTCCCAGAGCCACAGAACAGCCTGGTCCAAGCTTTTCACAGAATCCATGGATTCTTTGGCCATCTCCTCAAAGTGCTGGGCACAAGCCTTGCAGCCAAAGAAGTGCTGGATGTATCTCCTCATCACCTGCAGCACGATTTGGGGGCTGTCCTCAAGGCCTGCAAGACAAGGGACAGACTCAGCTCCAAGAGCAGGGAAGGGCAGGGGGAGAAGGAAAGGAAAAGTTGCTCCCTTCTTGTTCCATAGAATTGACAGCTGAGCTGAAATGAATCTGAAATTAATCACTTCTGCAGTTTGAAGTGGCTGTTTGAACCAACACATGCAACTCATTCAGCCTGCACAACTGTGCTCAAAGCTACCCTGAACACTGCCACCAAATAAAAGTCAAGTGGTCTCTACAGAGCAATTTCTTCTTTCAGAAGAAATTATATTTATCTTAAAATTTTTATTTATCTTAGAAATTATATTTATCTTAAAATTTCAGGGGAAAACCAATCTTAGTTAATGAAAACCAGACATTATTTTTATCAGAGAACATTGTGAAATTGTTAAAATATGCAAAATTCACACTTTGTGTATGTGGAATTAGAGATTTTTCCAAGCTCTTGCCCAATATGTAAAGGAATGTTTATATTATGCATTCACCTCTATATTCATGGCCAGGCACTGAAGTTATGGTGACTTTGCTACTGAAAAATCAAGAGTCAAACCCCCTGAGTCCTGCACAAGGTGCCTGTGAGGGCTCTTTGTTACTCCTCAATTCTGAGGAATTAGAGAGCACCAAAATCTCATTAAAATTATTAATTCCACGGTTTTTTTGGCAGCTCTGAATGCACAGAGCAGCTGCTGAGCAACACTTTGGAGAATAAATCAGGAATTCCTCCTAAAATAAACACAAACACGTGATTATTCTGATAACATTCACTAAAGATAATGCAAAATAATAATGAATTCAGCAGGAAGATGAGGCCTGCACAGGCTGAGAACTTTGTGGCCTTTCTTGTGTCAGCAGGTAGCTCCTCACATCCCTAAGTGCCTTGAAAACCTGATATAATTTGTTGAAATCCTAATGGTTTCATCTCTGTCGCACAGAATTTCTGATTCATGCTTAATTGACCCAGTAAATTATGTCAAAATGTATTTAAAAATGTCCTGTGTGTTACCACGAGCACACATTTGTCAAATTAAACACATTTTATGATGCAGATTGATCAAATTACAGACTCCTGCTGCTGAACACCACGAATAATTTACTATTGCTTTGTTTTCTTGGAAAAAAAAATCAACAAAACCTGCTCAAACTATCAGAGCACTCATCTGTTATAGATATGGGAAATATATAAAGGCTGTCATCAACATCTTTATTTAGAACAATAGCAGCAAAAATAAGTATTTAAAACCCAAAAGAAATTTTAGTCTAAAGAAACCATGATTTCTCCTCAGCCATTCAATATCTGTGATTGAACAGACATGTATAAATAAAAGGTATGAGATTAAAGCAGATTAAATTTCTGCATGAAAAGAAAGGCTGGAAAATTATTTTGGAAGTTAAAACGAATTTCAGGGAGAATAGTTTTACCATTTATACTGAAATTGTATTTAGGAAGAACAATAAACACAACCAGCAAATTATTTCTTTGTGGAGAAACAAGAGATATATACACAAAATTAATTTCATCTGTTCTCCTGTACAATGTTACATGCTTGAAAATTCATTTTGTGGGGAAATCTGTCAAACTCAGCACTAGATTTAAATGCCAGATAATTTATTATAAAATCCACAGGCCTGTTCTGTTCACACCAAGACATCCTGTTACCTAAATCCACATTTCTTGTCATGAAGTGTGCTCAGGAAATGATTTCTACAATGATTTTACACATCCTTGGCTGCGAGCAGCTCTGTCCTGAGTTCCTCTGGATCTCTCCTGCTACTCCCACTGCAGGTTCAGATTTTCCTATCCTATTTCCTCTATTAAAATGTATCAAACATAACCCAATAAAATCATTTTATCAAGACAGCCACAGGGAGTTCACCCAGAGTGCCAGGCCCTCGAGCAGAGGGGACAATCAAGAGAAATCCATCTGCTTCAGAAAGCAAACAATTGCAAAATGGCTCATTTTGGTTGTTTTTCTTTTATCAGCCCCGAGATGAATCTTCTATTAACATCTGCCATGTATCATTGTGTAATCCTCCTTTTCTCTTTCCTCCCAAACTACTGCAATTCAGGGTAACCCTAATCTTTAAAGTGGACAAGAACCATAAAACCCTACCTGTGGTGGGAAGGATTAGGGAGTACATCATGCTTTTTAGTAGATGGGATTTAAACAAGCAATAAGGAGAGGAAAACCTCCCAAGACATAATCCCACAGTCTCAGACTGACCCAATTCTTTCACCATAAGAAGTGATCATCACATATCTGGCCCGATTTACAGCCAGGGTTAACTGTGCCAAAGAGTTCTCAGGTCCTACAGTGTATTTTTAACTCCAGGCTCGTGCCTGAAACACACAATTTGAGGGGCAATTTTGAGTAGTTAAATATTAAGATTTAATGGCTTTAATCAGAACACTTTGGGACTAAAAAGGGGAAATTTAAGTTATGCAGGATCCTGCTGAACAGCTCAAAATCATCCAGCACAAACCCCTCAAACTCACTGCACTAAATTGAAGAAATTCAGTCTACTGCCCCATGAAAAACAAACAAAAGAGAAACAAAAATCAACAACAGAACGATTTGCTATCAAAAAATGCCTGTTCTGCAGGAGAATTATTCAGATTTGAAGGATTTTCACTCTGCAAATAATGCTGGACAAATGTATGGATCTATAATGTGAAATAATAAAATCCTTTAAAACATACAATCAGCAAATGGTAAATTGAAAATTTCTGAGTTTTATGATGTCCATGTAGAATTCTCATATTCCTTGGAAAAGACATTTAAAAGGCTTTAAATGAAAACTAAACAGAATTGTAACCAAACAAAGCACTGTCCTGGCAAGAATAAAACCCAAACTTTTAGCATTAGTGGTTCTATTTTCATTGGGTGAAGAGAATAGATTTTATAACCAGCACGTTTCTTAAACAGGAATCATCACCAGAATATCAACACTCAGCTTCACAAGATGCTGCAAGTCTAAAAATGAGCAATTTTACAGAGTGCTGGAGAAGTTGTAAATCACTGCAGGGATTAATGACAGGTACATTCAGCTGGGAAAAAAAAAAAATAAACCAAAAAGTTGCAACATGCAGTATTTAAGAAATAACATTACAGAAGATCAGCTAATGGTTGTACATCTTTTATAGCTACTGAACTGTATGGTTAAACCTCATTTTCCTCAAATTTCATTCCCAGTGCAACCTCAGGTAACCTGAATCATTTTCATCCCATTTCAGGGAGCTCAACATTTCTTTGCTTGAAATTCTATTTTCCTTTTTTTCCTTTTTTCTGCTTTATTACTCCCAGCTTTAGGGCCACACACTTTATTTAGCACACTTCTAAATCTGCTGCAGCCAAGCTCTGACCCCTGCTGGTGCAGCCTTGCAGCCACTCTCTTCCACAAACTGATTCCTTGAGGATTTACACACCAAAAAATATTTGCTGCTCACCTGTGTTTACCAAAGCTTTTGGTCTCAGTGCAGCCTGAACAGTGAGGGTATGGAACAGCTTCCAGAGGGAGCAGCTGTAGCCCCTCAGCTCTGGTCTGCTGCCCTGGCAGCCAACCCACTGCACTTTCCTGGGGAGAAATATCCCAGAAATCTGAAAAAAAAAAGAAAAAAAAAAAAAAAAGAGATGTATTTAAGGTATGTGCTGCTGTGCTGCTCTGGGGTCTGGCAGCACTGCTGATCCCACATGGAACTGAGGTGATCCAGTGAAAAGAACAAAAAATGGCTTTCTGCACTTGGTAATCAGTTCATGCTTCAGGCAAACACAAATCCTCATGTTTCAGGTACTCTGAAGCATCATCATGAAACTCATCCCTTTTGGACAAGAGACAAATTGTTCAGTCATTGACATCAAAACTACTAAAATCAGTCTGACAGAACACACAAAGTAGTTTAACCTGTGAAGATTTTTTTTAAGAACACAACACATGAAAATATTCTTGTACACTACCAGAGTTCCCTTGGGCACATCCAAAATTCCCTATTACTCCACGAAGTTTACATGATTTACAGAGTAAAGCCTTAACTGGCTGTAAAATTCCATATTATTTCTTCTTGGAACAAAGCCACTTCTTATTCATTGCATCTGAAACCCAGTGCAAGATTTTAATTTCTGAGACTTTTCTCTCCTCTTCCTAAAACACACAGGAGGCTTTCAAATGTCAGGCAGAAATAGGGAAGAAATTGTTAAGTTCTGTGCAAAAACAACCCTCTGGCAGGGCTTTGCCAAAGTGGGCTGGGATTCCAGCAGGGAAATTAGAGACTATTTGAGGAAACTCTTCAGGAATAATGCACATTTCAGTGGGTAAATTTCCCATCACTTAAACTCTGACCTTCAAGAGAATCCTGCTGACAGCAGGCACAGCAAAGTCAGAAATATCCTCTGGGAATCTTGCATCCCTGGGGATGACATTAGGGAACAAGTATTGCTTGCTCATTATAAAACCCAGCCAGGATTGCACGTTTCAATTCTCTCATTTCAATTTCTTTGTGTGGATGCGGGTTGTTTTTTTTTCTGCTAATGATTTCACTTTATTTTCATTTTAACCTTCTTATAACTCCATTATGACTGGGGGAGCAGCAGTAAGTGATGTCTTAGATTGATATAGAATCTTATCCTTTCCTAATGCCCTGTTTTATGCTGGAACTGGGAACAGCTTACCCGCATTTTGTTGTTGACCAGATCCAGGATAGCATCATAAGGGATTTTGTCTAATGGAAGGCTCACCAGCCACTCCTGCAAGGTCTCTAACAACTTCACCACAGGCTGACGGCCAGGAAAAAGCTGAGAAAAATAAAAAAAAAAAACATGGAAAAAACCATTTTCAAGCACAAATCTCATTAGCAACGAGACGCTTTTGGTTTTATCCAAACGTTTTTGCTGTCTGTAAAATGCTTCATTTTGTTTTCTGATGAGCAAATTAATTACTTGTTCTGCTTGCAGCAAAAAGCCACCTCACACCAGATTTTGCTTACAAAATTCAACAAGTTTTTTTGTGCAAAATGTTAAAATTTTTTTAAAAATTTTTAGCAGGCAGAAATGCTACAGAACAACTTAACATTATCTAGGATTTCACATTAAGGTAATTCAGTTCAGAATGTTGCTCAAAACAGAGTAAAACACCCCAGTGAAACAGAGGGCTGAAATCCTTCTCATTTTTGGAAGACCAATCACAAAAAGTCGTTCTTTTTAGTCAGATTTCTGTAGGTTTAGGAGCTGTTATCCAGAAGAACACTTTCCTTTCATGTGTAACAGTGATTTCCAAAGGGATCTGGAATCAGGGACTTCCTTGACTCAGAACTTACAGGAGCCACAGCCTGGCAGAAGAGTGTGAGGAACTGAAAATCAGTGGTAAGACCATTATTTTACAGATTATAGCAGATTTCTGCTATTTAACAGCAGAAATGCTATTTTGCTTTAATGAGGGTTAGAATTATTACAGAATTAAGTCAAGTATCTGTCATTCTTTAGGATCCTTTCAGAGAGAGCAGGATTTCAGTCATGAAAATTCCCCATGCAGGAATCAGAGATCTCTGTGCCTTTGGATTGACCATCACTACAAACAGGAGAAGAATATTAAAAAATCCCTAACAGAAACACCTGAAAATGTAAATGAGAGAAACAAGGAAAATGTTACATGACCAAAAAAAAAAAATGCAAATAAAGGATATCAACCCCTGGTGGGACAGGGCAGGGGGAGATGAGCAAGCACCTAAAAGAGAACATTCCCCATTTATCATCAACAGCCAGGGAACCAAATGACATCAGCTGGCCAGGAACCACAGGGAAGAGCAGAGGATGCTCTGGGGATAATATGATGGAAAGATTACCACCACACTTTCTTAAAGAAATGAGGCCAGCTGCAGATTTCTGACCCCTGATGGCTGCAGGGGGGAGCTGGCTGGGTAAGGAACTGTCTGTCTGATTTTCAGATAAACCCAGATATTTGGAAATGGTTCATATAGGCCTTATTATTCCCTTAAGAGTTATTGATTCACTTTTTAAAAATAAAACATAGTGCTAGCTACACAGGGAGTAAAAATAAAGAGATATTGGTCATTTCAGGAAGCTGGCATTATAAAGCAAAATGATTTAAATTTTTTTCAAGTCCTATCTCATTATATTATATGTATTTTCTTTTTATGCAAATGTAACACATAAGCATTTTAAATTTTTAAATACTCAATTATATTCAATAGCTCAGTTATTTTTGAATACCTATTTAATCAAAATCAGTACCTCAATGATATTCAAAATTCAGACAGAAGCTACTAACATCTCTAAATAGAACAGCATTTGCCAAGTATGCATTAATGAAATTCAAAAGTCAAGAATGAAAAACAAAGGTTGGTTTAATCCCACTGAGTAACAATAGCTACTTATCCTGAAAATCTGATAAATGGACTATATTTACAGTGTTTGTTCAATATGCTGCAGACTACTTAAGCTTTATTTAATTTGAGCCCCCTAAGGTGAAATTAAATTGCATTTTAACCCCGTAAGTATGTCAGAACAGCAAACAAGACCTCAAAAATATCCTTTAAATAAACCCACCAGACTCTTTTTTAAGCTACTGAGGATGCACACGCTCAAACACTGTGCAAGACATTTTGAGAGACTTATGTCCCACGATAAATTTTCCGGTGGAGTCACTTCATCTCCACAAATAATCAAAGCCCAGAAGCGCCTACCTTGGCAGAGATGGTGACAAAGTCCTTGAAGGTTTTCAGCTCAGCTCCCTCGAGTGCCTTGTGCGTGGCCAGCTCCACCCGGAGCAGGAAATGCAATCCTGACTCAAGGTCAGCCATGTAGAGCCTGGACCTGGAACACACATCAATCCTGGAGCTCCTGCCACTCCTTCCCTCCCCACTCCCCCAGGGCAAACTGAGAGAGGAGGTGGCATCCAAGCCCCCCAGCACTGGCCACCCCACAGGGATTGCAGAGTCCTCCCAGCCCGAGGGGCACAGGCAGAGTTTGGACAATTGAGGCACAACCACACGTGAGAAAGTTTGGGTTTTTTTAATATTTGACTGAACTTTTTGCTTCCCAGCCAGCTTTACCTTGTAATGAAATTACAGCCCTGGTGTAAGGGAATTACAGCTTCTCTGCTGGGCTGACCACAAAGAGAAACAGGACATGCTCTGAACAACAGGGGATCCCACACAGGGCAGGGGTGCAAACAAGACTGGAAATGTCACTGTTGGGAAGGACTGGATTAGAAATCCTCTCCCAAATGCAGCAGTTTTGCTGCAGGTCCTTCACCTCCCAGTTAAAAACAGCAGCTCTTAAGACAAAGAGTTCTGACAGGTACAAGTAAACCATATAAACCAAATAAAACATTTTCCAAGTTCCTTCTCACAAGCAAATATCTTCATAATTAAACCTGCTTTTAATATCTTCATAATTAAACCTGCTTTACAAATTACAAATGCAGCAGGCACACTGCCCCAGCTTTCAGTGCTTTTCAGGCAGTGTGAGACAGAGCAATGGAACTGAACAAACAGAAGTTCAGAGAGCTCACACTTCTTGTAAGAGTTCAGCAGCATTGCTGTTGCTAAAAAAAAAAAACAGAATTAAAAAACAAACATTGAAAAAACTGGCTGCTCCCACTTCCTAAATAACATGCAGGAAAGAACACATTAAAAGACAGAATAATCTATAATCATATATACTACATCTATAATTTAATTTAAGCCACAGACTTATTCTGAATTTATCTCCTTAATTAATAAAGTACTCACTTAAATTATAAAAAACAGCAAAATTCTGCTTCAAGTTTCTTACATAAAGAGACATCCACATGAATGCAGGAGGTTCTCCAAAAGGATCCTATTTAGAAGATACTTGGAGTTGAGATTCATGTCAACAAGATTTTGCCTTGCTGGAAAGCAGCTCAATTTAACTAAGTTGTTTTGCTAACTGAATGTTCCATATAAAGTATTTTATAATAGTCACTGAAAGAAGATGACACTAATAGTGTCCATGAAAGGAAAATAAGTATTATATTAAAGCACTCAGTCCCACATCTTTCCCATCTAAAGATGCTGAGGGATTATCTCTCTGCAAAGGCTTTGCATCCTCCTCTCACAGAGGGAAAGAGGGTGAAGATAAACCTCAGGGGATTTGGGGTGATAAACATCTTTTACAGTGACTTTAGTATTTTCTATTGTACTTGCATTTGACAAGCCCTTTCCAGTGGGCACTGTCTCACTATGGCACACACAGAGAATCTCCTACAGAAATGTTACAGCTTGGTATTTTACCCTGTGTTTTTTCAGGGACACTGATCACTGCTTTCAGGTTGTGGTTGATAAGTCCTTGGCATTTTCAAGGCAATTGAATATTTCACAACACTTCTGGTAAAAACATTCCTTCCAGAGCAGTGCAGACATTTGCTGCTAAAACCAAAACACCTCAGTAATTTCACCTGTGAATTGTTTGAAAAGCTGCTCACAATTGAACTGGAGTGAAATAAAGTAAAATATGGAACTGCTCTATGATTTTATAATAAATTATAGCACAGCTTAACACGTGGCAGGAAAAAGCTGCAGGTAATTTTTAATAACCAAAGGTATAAAAATCAAGGGCATCACTTACTTATCAAACTCCTTCCACACCTTGACTTCTGTGCTCTCCTCCTTGTTTTCTGGAGCAGGCAGCTGCAGTGGCAAAAGGAGTTTTTTCCTTACACCTGGCAGAGACTTTAAATATGAAGAGAAGAAAGACCGTAGAGGCTTCAAACTGCAAATGGACAAAGAGATATCACTTTTAATCTCAGACTAAGTGAATGTCCAAAGCAAATAACTGCATTTATAAAATAAGATATTCACTTTGGTTTATGTTTTACAGTCCTAGCAGCATGGCCTGTTTTGATACAAAGTGAAAAGAAATAATGTTCACTTTACGAAAAACAAATCACTTGGATTAGGGGTGTGAAATTCCATTCAAAATACCAACAAATGTTTATCCAAATGTCAGTTCACGTTACACAAGAAATGAGTTTTCTTAAGAACTCTGATGCTTCATTTATTTTTTCCACTTTTACTCCACAGTTTTATTCCTTTCAGAAGTATCACAGTAATAAATTGAAGCTATAAATAGGCAACAGTGATAAGTAAAAGCAGTATTAGTTCTTTTATTGATAATACAGGGAACACACAAGCTCAGGCACTACAATGTATTGATGAGGAGTCAGGACACCAAATCTTGACATTTTTATAAGTGAAGTGAACACCCCCATAACCCTCTGACAGATAATTGCTTACTTGTTAATTAATCCATGGCTGCCATTGGGCTGTATCAGGTAGCATGAGGGGACTGAGGTGACCCCCAGCTTCTCCAGGAAAGCTTTATCAAAATTCAGTGCTCTCCTCACCACGATGTTTTCATACTGGACCAAGTCTAAGATAACCTGGGTAATGAGAGGATGCCATGAATTATAAATTGTTCAAGGAACAGCCAATCCTGCAGGACAAGACACATAAACAGGTGAAGAGCATCATCCTTTAAGGACATCATTAAGCTGTTTGCAGGAAGTGCAGCTATGGCTGCTCTGTGCACACAAACAATTTCACTTAAAGAAGATTTACTCTTCTCTAGAAATTATTACTCCTATTTTCCTTTTTTTAAATTTTAGTTTTTCTTGGTCTATTCTGTTCTTTTCCTCCTTCCTTCCATCAGTGATGACACATGGCCTCCTTTTCTTCAGCAGTATGGGAAGGTTTGTCCATTTTGTCTTGTGTTGTAAACATGAAAACAATGCTATTTTCTGTTTCACTAAACTATTCCATAAAGCTCAAATACTACATAAAACTAACAAACATTTTTTATCCTGAAAGCACACTCCACTTTGTGTTCATCAAATGACTCAGTCTTCCCCTCTAACTGCAGATAATAAAAACAGTGTGATAAAAAGCTGAGGAACTTTATAACCTTCACATTTCTTCAGTAATGCCCACTTGCATCACCACAGCAGCTCCCAGAGAACAAATGCCTGGAAGGAGCCTGATCCCAAAGTGATTCCCACTCTTGGCAGCACAGCCTCCTCCACTCATGATGACACTGGCCATCATTACGTGGGGAAATGGTGCCCAATCAAATATTTTATTGGGAAGCAAAACCTAAAGACCTCCACTTCCTCTGTGTTTCTGAACTGGGTAAATAATTTCATGCTACCATCTTAATTTCCCAGAATTTATATGTGAAGAAAGGGAACTGGAGAGTTTAGATTATTACAAACAGTTGTCCAAAAGAACGAGTAATAAAAATGGTTCTCTAGTAACAACAAAACAATAACGTAATCTGGCAATATTTTTGTTGTGATCTTTCAAATTTTTGAAAGAAAACTGTGCTGAGAATGAAACTGATAAATTAACCTTCTACTAAAATAAGAATGGAAGAAGTCAATAAGACATCACATTCATTTGTAAGCAAGTTCCTCTGTGTGAGTGAACACCAGAGCCCTACATAATCCCTGGGTTTTATGATCCCCCAAACATGTGTGACCTGCTCTAGAGCTGCATTCAGGGAGTTGTTGCTTGGCTAAATAAACTCAAATCCAGCTGGTTTATGGTGACATCCACTCCCAGCCACTCTGTCCCTCACAAGTCCCAGGTTACCTCTCGGCCCACGTAGGAGCTGTTGCTCTCAAACACAATGGCTGTGTAGTGGTGGCTGTTCTTGTCAAAAAGAGATGGGAGATCACTGGACCTTTGAGGAAAAGAAAAGCAATTTAGCACAGAATGCAATACATCCACTGTTACACACAGAATTTCCTTTTACAATCTCATTGCAGAACTGGCATTAAAAAGAAAAAAAAAAACTTTTTAAAGATTTTTAACCTTCCACAGTCTATTTAATTAACTGAGTAAACAGAGAGCAGCTACATTTGAAAACAAGGAACTTACAGCACTGGATCCAGTGGTGGGCCAGCAGGAGGTCTCAGCTCCTGGGAATGGTTCTGCAGGAAATCAATCATCATCTGACGAAGTGTTTGCAGCTCTCGATCTCCTCCTGCTGAGAACAGGTTCCAAAAAAACACAACCCTTCAGAAAACCGGGGAAAAATGACTCACATGAAGGTTTGCTATGCATGCTTTTCTGGGTCAGGTTTTTCCTTTAAATTCAGACTTAAAACTCAGCATGCTATTTGGCTGAAGAAAAGGAACTAAGGATTTGGGTGTAGGATTTCATTTCAATGTTGCTGTGAGATCATATTTAAAAGCTGTCATCCCACCCTAAAATTACTAAAACCTCAAGACTTTTCCAAATGTATCCATTTGCCTGCCTTGCTGATTTTCTCTTCAAACAATGCTTGATTCTCAATGTGAACATTTACACAGCAGTTGCTGTGAGCAACTTCAGCAGGATAATAACCACAAATTAAAATCTGCCAAGGTATAATATTCCTACCAAATGGAGAAGCCACAAAACCATGGAACAAGAGGAGGAAATAACTGAAGTGTGAAAATATTTTATTTGCTTCAAAGGAACCACATTAAAAGGGAGAAAATACTTCAAATTCCCAAGAGTTAAAACTAAGGTTTCCTTGTACAGGAAGGGTTAATGGTGCAGGTGGTCTCTCCTCTGACCTCTGGCCTTTTAAATGTTCATCCATGGAAAGGGACAACATTACTTTTGTCCCAGACAAACCACCTCAAGCTGTGATCCTGACAAACCCTGGGATAAGCCTATTTTCAGGGAGTCACCATCTGAATAGAGGCTCTCCCAGTGCTACTCAGGATGCCTGGAAAATGGCTGAGGGATCAAAAGTCAGAATTGAGTAAATTGGATCTCGTGCTGATGAGGAGTGTGGTGGGAAGAAAAGGGATTAAAAAAATTAACAAGCCATTTGTGAAAATTAGGAGCTACATTAAAAAAAAAAAAAAAAAAAAAAGGAATGTGGTTCCTAAGTTTCTTGGAGAAATGTTTTGCCTGCCTAAAATTCTGATTAACACTTTGTAGAGTACTTTAAATATTCTGTCTTAAAGAGCTATTTAGTGTCCACCCCATCCCTGCCCAAAGGAACTGACAGGATTTTGCTTGTTGTGTGACACAGCCCTGGCTGACAGGAAAACTGCTCTGGGGATTTCTCACAGTAAAATGTTCTTACCTTGGTAATTTTCTCCAGTTGTGAACTGCTTTGTAAATGCTTTGAAGTACTGTGTAGGACAAAAGAAAAGTCACTGTATCAGACAAAAAAGCCCAGTTTAGGAATAAAAAAGGCTTTCAAGAGTTTTTACTTTTACAGCTCTAACTTCAAAACATTTTTATTTATCTGCTCAGGAGACAGTTTTCCCTCTTAGCCTATAAGTTCCAAAAAGCTGCTTCTCACCTACCTGAGGGCAAGAGGAAAAATCCCTTAATGCAAAATTCAACGGCGTGTATTGATCCTGCACTGCAAACATTAACCCAAACACAAATGAACTGATCACCAAATCTCTGCTACCAACTGTGTGTGCACTTGGAACACTATTCACATTTTCCCAACTCCCTCCAGTGGCTAAACAGGAGATCTAAGGGAGCTTGGCTGCCTTCTGCTACAAAAAAATAACATGGAAAAGATTCTGTGTTTAATAAAGAGGATATCACAATTTACACCTAAAACTTTGGAGAGTGAAAGAAAATACAAATATTGGTTTTACTGTCAGGGTAAAAGACCACAAATCCTACATTGAAATGTCTCCTGCTCCCTCTCCTGTCATCACAAACAGTTTCTCCATCCACCACATTCTGCTCATACTTAATAATGTGATTAATACAGACTGACTGAGAAGGTAAAAACTGCATTAAAATGAACAATAGCAGATACTTTTGGCTAACGTGGCATCCTCTTTAAAAGGCAGTCTAAGCATTTTATTATGAAAAATATTACTAAATTAATCACAAAAATAGTGAAGGATCTAGCAAGGATAAGTTTTTAATTGGTCATGCAATCAGCTGTTTTTATGAGGCAATTTCAATGTGTTCTATTTACCATCACACACCAAAACTAAAAACATTATTAATAATCCCATAACAGCTGAATTTGAAAAATATTTATACAAATGGTTATTATCTAATAAATCTGTTGAAACTAGGGGTTACATACATGTGATAACATGATACTTGACAGAATGATCTCTCAATAAGAATTTTTCAGATTCAGAACTGAATTACTGCTCAAAACAGCTGCATCAGCTCTTGCATTCAGCAAAACCCCCCCAAATTAATCTTTTATCAGCTCTGCAGTTTTCTCAGCAAAGCAAAGAAAGCTACAGCACATTGAGTTACACAGTTTAATTATTAGAAAACATGCATCATCTGCCTAAAGCAGGATGTTCTGCACTTACCCTAAGAGTTGGGTAATAGTGAATCCCATATTCTTTGCACGTCTCATAGTTCCCTTCTTCCCCACAGTCCAGCACTCCAACTCTAATTGCAGATTCCCAGTCTGCAAACAAAGATATCTTTCAATTTTCAGCAGGAGAGACCACGGATCCCAGCTGATGAATTACCTTGCTTCCCATGGAAACCAGCAACAGGACTGAGAGATTCCAGTGGCATAAAAATCCAGCCCTGGGTCGATTCTCATTTGCCATTCATTTCCATGCCCCGGTGTAATACAATCTACTGATTTTTAAAATAACTAAAACCTCCCTGTTTTTCTTGGCTGCATCAGTGTTTTCCATGCACCTGAATAAGAGGAATCCCAGCACACAGTGCAGCAGTTCCAGGGGTGAATCCAGGAAGATGAAATCAGGCCAATCCAACACTTGCAAGGAACTGGATTGAATTCCTCAGCTTTTCCCATTAGCTGTGCTCATAAAATAGAGCATGCAGAATGCAGAATAAAATTCATCCAGCAGTTACTCATCCACATGGATGTCAATTACAAACCCATAAATGTGATGCTCCTTGTATTAGAGTTTTTTTAACAAGCTGCTTTTTCTCCAACTTAGAGTTTTCTGAGAGGCCTCAGAATAAAAAACAACTCCAACTCATGCAGTGTCTGCTGAAAGCTGTATTTATGGGGCAGTATTGTTCAGAAATGCATTAGTTATACCCACAAAAATACCTGAGTTTTAAGCAGACTTTGAGCATCACTCTGACTTTCCTTTATAGCAATAACCAGGGGAGTTCAAGGATTTCCATAAATATGCTTATATAACTTCAGTAAAAGCTTTCAGCTAACTTACAGCTTTTTCCTTCTCTTTTTGCTGGGAATTTATCTTTTTGAGCCAGCCTCTGCTGTAGCAATCACTTTAAGGAAGAACCACTCCAAGAGGATCCTTAGACAGCTGCTTTTCAAAGCAAAGTTAAATCAAACCAGCCCTGGGCAGAATTTGAAGGTCCCCCACAATTCCCAATAACATTTAGAAAGCATTAAAATTAAACCTGCTTTTATAGCAAAGAGCATGAAAGCTTCATCAAGTTCAAGAGCTGATGGACAGTTCTGGTCTGTGAAATTTAGCTTGACCTTTGCTTGTGTTTGGAGGAGGGCAGGGCAGCTGATGGAGAGGTTTGTGCTGAACGTGCCAAGAGCTGAGCGGGCACCAGGAGAGCTCTCAAACACGCTGGAGCAGATGGGCACCCATTCACAGCAGCACAAAGGACACAACAGCCCATTTCATCAAATAAAACGCAAAACACAAAAGAAAAGTTTGGCTTCTGGTTATCTCCTTCATTCAACTTTCACCGCTCCTCCTCCTTTTTCCACCTGTCTGGATCCTCCTCCACGCCATGAATGGGAGCTCTCAGAACTCAATGCAAATAACCCCGCACAACAAAGCAGCCCCACCCCAGCGAAACAGCCGGGTTAAAGAGCACCAGCTGGGATGTGCTGCTTAGCATTCCTGCTGCTGGAAACGGAGCTGCTCCTTTCCAAGGGGTGCCAGAGCTGCTGGAGTGCACAGCTGACACTCTGGAGTTACTGCGGCACTGTAGGCTGGGCTGGCTGTTTTCAAAACGCTGATTAATTTTAAATTAGCGTTAGTGGTTTTGAAATACTGACTCACAAGCGAGGGGAAAGAGGCAGATGAGGGATGCATTAACCAACACAATCTCTGTTTATGCTAAACAAGCTCCAGTGAATGACAGGGCTGTGTTGGACAAACCGGAATCCTGCAGGTGGGTCAAACCTCCCACGTGAGAAATGCCACAGAGCATCCACCAGAGAATTACAAGGAATTCACTTCCTTCCCATAAACCTGGCTGTTTTCCATCGAGAAGTTTCAGTCAGGGGGGTAAAAGGCTCATCACAGGCACCTCTCTCTCACAGCTACTTGAGAGTTGCCTATTTTGACACTTGGCTGTTTCCTGAACCATGATAAGGTGACTGCAGCTCCTCACCAAATGTGTTCAAAGAACAGTTTCAAGCAGGAAATCATCATTATGGATTTGAAACAAAACCTGCTAAATTTGGACAGTTACTGCAAATCCTGAGGAGTGAATTGATTCTGTGTATAATTCACAGGTTGTCCTATGTGGGATTTCCAAGGGTTTGTTACTACACATAATTCCAGCCCGTATGTATTTTGCTGGATAAACTTAATAATCTTTTAGACAGAAAAAGGATAATTAACTCTAATGGCCACTTTGGCCACTGCTGTAATAAAATGAAATGTGTGATTAGAAAAGCAGCAGCACTGACAGAGCTTAAAGCCTGTTCTGAGAGGGAGTATCAAAACAAAAACATAAATTACACAAAAGCAAGCACTGATCCTGTTTTTCAGGAGGATTATGTTCTGCTGTGAAGTCTGCAATGGTAGTATTGCCAAGATTTAACAAATGAGAAACAAAATTAAAATTAGGTCTATTAGCACAGGCCTTTTTTGGACAAAGCTGTTGCACCAATTTAACTGGATTTTGTTTGGACACCAAATCAGCAAACATAACCCCAGTGATCTAGGAGTTCCCTAAAATAAAATCTGCATCCTCAAGGATATCCTTTAATATCCTAGCAGATGAGTAAATATCTTTGAAAAACAAATGTTAAGACAGATTAAGTGGGCAAAACGTTTTGGGTTTGGTTTCTTTGATGAAGCTACCAATGAAAAGTGTGACTGTTCTCAGTCTCCTAAAATCCATTCATCCAACTTGAAAATGGAAACATTTGGCTGACAAATAACACCAAAAGCCAATAGCATTTGCTGGTTGTGCCAATGTCCACAAACATTCAAAATCCACTTTCTAAATGAAAGTTTTCACAAAAACTCAATGGATTAAAGGAGAGAGGCACTGATTGCAGTGATACGAGTGCATGACAGCATCTGCAGTTACCATGTCTGCTGGTGAGAATGAAAACATGTATTTGAAGTCTTTACAAGCTGTAATCCTACCTAAATCCCTGTCCTATTTTGGCCAAAGCTCTGGCCACTTTGGGCTCCTCATGCTCTCCACTGCTGTGCTCAAAGATCTCCTTGTTACTTCAAAGAAGGAGAAGATCTAATATTATTTTGGCCATGAGCAGATTAAAGCAGGAGAGAAAATGTTACATAAACTTATGCAAATTAAACAGAAGAAAGTCACTGGTTTATAAACAAACCCTTCATGCAAGTAAGGAGCATTTGAAGTGCTCTGAAAACCATGACTGCTCTGTGTTTCTCTGCTTTTGAGTTTTTGGTCACCAATCACAATTCCTCAGTGTGTGATGCACCTATTTTAGGGTGGGTTTCCATTTCCATAGATCTAAATGCACACCTAATACTTCACCTACATTTCACATGAGCTGTTAATGTTTTTCAGAGTGTCACAGAATGGCCAGAGCTCTTCAGTCCCTCTCAAAGTGAAACCACAAGTGCATTAAAAATTGCTGTATCCATCCTGGAAACATCTCCTGGGTGAAATGTGAATTAAGAGTAGTTTAAAAGCCTTTTACACTGCTATATTAAGCATAACATTTCCTACAAATCTGATCTCAGGTTTCCTCCCCAGCAGAAGTAATGAACTTTAATTGATACTTCAGGGGCCCATTTGTTTCCTTACATCTACAAATAGAGTAAAACTCTTCAGCACCTGCCAAAAAAACTGAGCAGGCTAAGAGACAGCAAGGCAGGTCCCTCAGCATAAGCTATAGATGCCACCATTAATTTCAAGTCACTAACTGATGAATGAGAAAACCTGGTTCTCATTTTGCTTGATTTTTGTTTTACTTTCTGGTGGTTCTTTCCCCCCTTTGAGCCCATCCACACTACACTGAATTTGCAAGATATAAATCAAGTGTGTGCACAGCCTCTCCAGTACCACATTATTTTTTGCTTATCTTCTGAAACAAGCTGCTCTCTTTATAAAACATATAGAAGATAAACATCGTGCCTTCAGGAGTTCAGTGTAAACAAACCTCGGGTTCACAGGGACACTTACACGCAAACCACACTGCTGTGTGCAGGCAAAGTAATGTTTCATGTCTGGATTCCTTCAAAACCTTTAATTTGGAAGTGGATGGAACACCATCCACCCCTTGCTCTGTCCCATGTGCTATTTTGGCTGTGTGGCACCACCTGAGCAGGGGATGAAGGTGATGCTCACACACCAAAGCGGGATATGGGGGTTGTGCTCACACCAGAGCAGGGGATGAAGGTGATGCTCACACACCAGAGCAGGGGATGAAGGTGATGCTCACACTCCAGAGCAGGGGATCAGGGTGATGCTCACACTCCAGAGCAGGAGATCAGGGTGATGCTCGCACGCCAAGGCACAGCGGCTCACACAACCCTCGGCACACACGGCATGGCCCATGGGTGACACAGTGCCCGAGGCCCCGCGGTCCCACAGCCCGGCTCCCCCCGGGGCACCGCCAGGCACCGCCGCGGCCCTGCACCGGCTCCGGGCACCGCGGGAGGCCGCGAAGGGCCGCGGGACAGCGGCCGGGCCGGCGGGGCCGTGTGCGGTGACCCGGTCCGAGCCTCACCTTTGACGTCCCCCGCCAGCGCTCGCCAGGTGGGCGCGAAGGCGATGCAGTGGCCGCAGGACGAGCTGTAGAACTGCACCACCCAGGCGGCCGAGGAGTTGAGCAGCGCCGGCCGCACGGAGCCGGCCGTCAGCACGGTCAGCGGGTCGTGTCCGGGCCGGTACAGCCGCGCCGTGGCGGCGGCCGCCAGCAGTACCGGGAGTAGCACCGGGAGCGGCACCGGGAGCGGCACCGGGAGCGGGAGCAGCGCCCGCCGGCCCCCGCCCGCCGCCGCCATGTTGGGACGCGCGGAGAGGGGCGGGGCGGGGCCGCGCCATAGCAACGCGCCGGCCATGGCGGCGTGGCCTGAGTGCAGGGGGGGTCTGTCCGCATCCCTGAGGGGAACGGCGGGCGTCCCATGTTCCTTGGAGGAGCCGGGATTGTCCGTGTTGCTGAGGGGACCGTCCTGTGTCCCCTGAGGGGATCGGGAATTATCCCTTGTCCCCTGAGGGGAGCGAGGATTGTCCGTGTCCCTGACGGGACTGTCCGTGTTCCTCAGGGAAGCAGGGACCGTCCGGTGTCCCTGAGGGGAGCAAGGACTCTCTGTGTCCTCTGAGCGTGAAAAATACGGAATATATATATTAAAATAGAATGTTCTTTGATGTTTGATTCAATCCCTGAAACAGAGAGCAACCAACAAGCTCCAAGTGTTAGAAAAGCGCTCGTCACCGGAGTGGCCAGGAGCAGGAACAGGTTGCCCAGAGGGGGTTTGGAGTCTCCCTCACAGGAGATAATTCCAGAGCCATCGGACACGATCCTGTGCTCTGGGATAACCCTGCTGCGCCAGGAGCTTGCACTGCCGGACCCACCGTGGTCCCTTCCTTCTGTGAGATCACTCGGTGGCCAAATTTTTGTGATTATATAAAAAGAGAAGTTTTAGCTTCACGAGTCTTCTGGCTGAGCAGAGATGAAAGCAGGGCAGCCTTTGGGTCGAGAGCTCTTTCATCGCTAAGCACCTCTCTCGGCAGGGAAGAGCCTCTCCTCAAACTGAAGCTCTGATAAAAGGCTGTGTGTAGGTGGTTTGAGAAAAGCTCTGTCCTTTCCATAAATTCAGGATGAGCACTAAAATGGATTTTAGCACCTTTTCCCTCTGGCCCACTATGGAAGTCTCCTTTCATTTCTAAATACAGGCTGAAGAATTTTCATTACCTTAATGAGAAGCAGAAACCCAACAACATCCCCAGGGAAGGGTTTCAGAGGATTTAAAAACTCAGATAATGAAAGACTGAGGTCTCTGAAAAGATAATTCTTGCTTCTGTTGCTCACAAGCACTTCTTTTAATCCTTCAAGAACAAGTAGGGAACAAAGGGGTTTAAATTCTTACTTCAGGCCCATCGGGGAGTTCAGGGTTAGAACTTAATTCATCGTTGTTTGTGGCCAACAACCCACAAAGAGTACAAGAGAAAAATTCTGCTACTTTTGCCTTTTCCTGACTCTTTTATTTGACCATTATATCTAAAATGGTTCAGACACATATCTTTTGATCCATATCCACAGCTATGACCTAAATGGTTTCTCATATCACATCCCAGCATTGGGGTTTTCTCTATTTTTTTCTGGGTACAGCAAGCAACAAAATAGATGGTTGCAATAGCAGAGCTACAACAGCTTCCAAGAACTGAGAAACCTTGTAGCAGCTGCTAATTAGGATTTTAAAAATCTGCAGTGCCTAAGATATTTTAGAGCACATTTTATTTAGAAGAATTGTTAAATGTATGAAGATGAAAGAGATGGATTACAGGAGAATTAAATGTAGGGTTTAACTGAGAAATAATCATTTTCTATGAAAGATAATGACTCCTCTTGAGGCTAGTATCAAGATTTATTGACCCAGGAGGTTAATATTGATCAAACCCAAGGCAAACAAAATATTAGACCTTGAAGGAGAGTAATCTTGATATTGAAGCCTTGCCACTGAGTGAACAGGTCAATATATCTGGGTGCCAGAATCTCAGGTTTTGAACACAGAATGGTGGGGGATATTAAACCTGTCTGACATGTTCTGTGTACACACTTTTTATTCTCATCAGCAGGAGGTGGTTTATAGCTGTGTCCTTCCCTGCAGAGCAGCGTGTGAGGGTTCAGGCTTCACTCACAGCCCTCATTGTAATCTGATGGGTCTCTGCCTCAGGTGTAGCATAAGGCTAAAATCAAACTTCAGCTATTTATTCATACCTAAGTGATATTTTTAATATATTTCATTCCAAACACAGGGATCCTGCTGCTGTAAAACCAGTGTGAGAATAAACTGAAGATTCAGAGTGCTGCAATTTATAGATTTGTCATTGTATCCAACAGTCCAAGTCCAGAAGAAAAAAAAAATGAGTTAAATTCTGCTATAAACTGACAACAAGAAAACAAGTAACTTATGTGGATTAACTAATCAATGAGGATAAAGTCAGAGACAAAGAAATGTACCACTAGAGACATGAAAATAGTTTATAGGATAAGATCACCAGTTAAGGCACTGGGGGCAGAAGTTGCCTTTTTGTTTCTGTTCATATGGCAACAAGCAGGGGAGGGTTTAATGTGCCCAGCAAAACAAAGCAAAAATGCACCCATTCACTGCTGAGAAGAGCAGTGTGTGCAAGATAATCTGTAATTCTAAGTGATTTCAGTGAAAATAAATAAACAAAATAAGCCATTTGTATCATATTTTATTCAGAAAACAAGTACAAAAAACAGTTAAGCCAACAGTATTTAAAAATACAAACATAAAATGTCTTTCTATTCCCCAAGCAGATTTTAAGTATTGTATTTTTAAATCTTAAATTTATCTATAATTTATCTTTATTGATCCTGATTTTAATTTTATTTGGAAGACACTCTGAATGAATGGGATTGGAAAAAATCTGATCTCTTTACAATCAATTATTCAACAATGAACAGTTTCTGAATTCCAGTAAGAAATATTTGCACAGTATTTATTTTAAAAAGAACTAACAAAAATTTGATTTTCTCAATACAAAATAGGTGGGACCACAGCAATTAGCATAGGGAACAATTACCATGCTGAGGAAATGCTTCCATTTCCTTGTCAAAATCTTGATTTTTTTCAGCTTTGCCAATACAAAAGCACTATTGATTTCCTCTCTTTTGTCTATTAAAGTACATTCTCAGTACCCCACATTTGGATATTGTAAAAAATTCAATGAGCTCCTGTGAATTGCATGATAAATAACCCAAGTGCAGGCACACATCTAGTTAGGAATTGAAGGTGCTGATAGAAAAATCTCCAATTTAAAGTGCATCACATTAGTATTTACTTCATTTGCATAAAATTATAGACATTTAACCTGATTGTCTGGCTCCAGGTCCTGCCATTCCCTGTGCCACCTCTCTGAAGCCATCTCCAGGCTCCTTTTAACAGTTCCAAGTGTATTAAAGGAAAAAAGATGGTGCACAGTCACCTTTCAAACAGGCTTTTTTCAGATAAATCTTATTAAGAATTCTGATTGTATCAAGGATCAAGCTATCAAATATGGCTTCAGTCATCCTCATCTTCACTGTTAATTCATCATCACCATAGGAAGTCCACTGAGATTCTTCTTTGCGGAGCTCCTGGATCTAAAATAGAACATGGAAACAAATTTTTACTTCAAAAAAGAAGAGCTTCACAGAAGTACTGAGACACTGCAACTAATCCAACAGCTTTACATCTACATCATTATTTTTTTTCATTTAAACCACTCACAAGAGCTGGAAATACTGGATTATTAATTCAACTTTAAAAAGGCAGTAATTTGAAGTTCTGATGTTAATTTAAGTAAATGTGATTCTCACAAAAGGATGAGAATTTCTAGTTTGAATCTAGAGGAAATAAACAAATCCCCATTGGAAATTCTGCTTACCAGAATAAGGTCCACTCTGTCTCTCTTACAGTTTCCATACTTGGTCATATTTAGGTATTTTCTTTTCATTTCTAAGTCATTCTTTTCCAGGTTCATTATTTTAATAATTTCACCCTGAACAAACGTCTACAAAATAAAGAAGGCTGAAAAGAACTCTCCTCATAAGAATTCTGGTGCGGTTCCAGATGAGTGACAGGTGCCAGTGTGAAGATGCAGCTTTAAGTCCAGAAACATCCCAAAGTTCAGGGGACTGACCTAGAGGTAGCTGATCAATACTGGCCAACCAACACATTCTAATCATAATATTACACACAAAATAGTCACAATTAGGAGAGTTTAAAGGCCCATTCCCATTCTTAACTCCACACATATGGAATATTTCAATGAATCAGCTCAGTCCGTATTTGTTCAGACATTTCAGGGTGATGCTGTTTCTTCTCCCATCACCTCAGTTACATTACCATAATCCTCCCAAATTTCACATTTCTTTTTGCAATCTCTGCTCTTTTCACTTTTATTCCTGTACATTACATTGCCAGAACATACCTTGACATCACTGACATCTGCCCTTCTGCAGAGATGCCTGGAACAGGGAGATCCCACTTCTTTTTCCATCCATGGGAACATATTTGGCTTTGCACACTCTTGATATTCTGCACACAGCAACTCATGGCTCAAATCAAATATAACCTGTAACAAACTCAGCAGGACACTGAAGTCAGGAAAACTGGATTCCAGTCCCCAGCCTTCCATGGAACTTGGCCTTCCCTGAACAGACCCAAACCAGACACCGGGCCAGGTGTCCAAGGGCTTATGGTGGAACTCTAGCAAAACTCTGGAATCTTTGCAAGGATGTTTATTATACTGGAATTATTCTGCAGCAAATTGCAAAATACTCCTGGCAGTACCTTTCAGCGTCCCTTTAGTTATATTTTGTGTTAACAACTGGAATAACATTAAATATTAGCTAATATGATTCAGCCTCCAGAACACTACAAAAGGTAATTAACAGTTAGTGCTTTAAAAATACCTGATTATACATCCTCTTGCTTTCTGCTTCCAAATCATTCCCTGGGAGATCACTACATTCCAAGTACTTTGGCATGTTGATGTTCCTGAAATTTGATTTTATGTTCTCTGGGGTCCATAACTCTTCCACAGCATACGCAGACAAATTTTTAACATAAGAACTGTTGTGTGGTATCACAAGAGGAACTTCCACAGTTTTCTTCCAAGGAGCTGAGTGCCACTGGTCTAATTTATACAAGTGTTGCTTTTGTGTCTGTCTCACCAGCATGTTTTGGTCAGAATTAGGCTGATCAAAATCTTCAGAGCTTCCAAAAACACCAGCATCAAGGATTTTTAAAAGGAGCTTCAAGAGAGAAAAAGAAAAGACAGATATATTCCATCTTTTCAGATGTATTGAGATTATTAGCAACTGGTCAAGGTTACACTTAAAACCATTTTATTCATGGGCTCAAAGAAAGGCTTACTGATGTATTGTTAAAAATTCCAATAAAGAACTCCCATTTTCTTTGTTTGGACCATACATGTACTATCTAATGGACACAGAATAACTCCTTAGATAAGGAATGGGTCACATGAAGTGGGCAATCTGGTTCCTAACACTGATATAATTTCTATGGATGATGAAAAACTGGGCCACACAAATTCTTGCCTCTATAGACCCAGCACTTGAAATAAAAACTGTCTCACTGTACTTACAGGCAAAGTGGTTGGAGAAGTCTCTGGAGATAAATGAAGTATCTTGTCTGCTTTTGATCTGTGTTTTCTTTTAATCTTCTTATATTCTTTAACTGCATCATCTATAAATTTAGTTACAATTCTGTCTGTTACTGTGTGACAACCATGAATGCAAAGCGTATCAAAATCACCCAGTAAAACATCAGAAACCTTTGCTGATGGCTCAGATAAGGCAGCAACTGAATTTTCTTTGAGGGGAAATGGTTTCTGATTGTCTTCTTGCCTCAGGCCTTTGCCATAATTCATCATGTCTTTTTCAAAGGCACTTTTATATTTGTGTTGAGCTGTTTCAGAAAATGCAATTAAAATGTCAAACAGAAGTTTTTTACTGAGTTCACTTGCAATATCATCAGCAAGTTTAATTCTTTTCTGATCCTCTACCAAGCAACAAATATTTTTGCTTGTGTTTACCTCATCTGTCTTGCTTTTCTCTGGAAGAGCATCTGCAAATATGGTTTGTTTTATTTGTGCCAGTTCTGTTTTTTCTTTATGTGATCCCAAGCACATTAAGTTCTTTTGACAGAGGAATTCATTACAGTTACACTGGTTGGAATGGGGAAACTTTTGCCCTTTTCCACACAGCAAGGCAGTGTGTAACCCAGACTGGTTTTCTTTCACTTCTGAACCTCCTGCACTGTTTGTGTCTTCTGCTTTCTCCTCTGCACACACCACTCTCTGCTCATCATCTTCAGAATAGTTGCAGTCTCCTTTGAGGGAGTCATCATCATCATGGAAGGAGTCAGAGTCTTCATTCCCCATGGAACTGGAACTATTTTTGTTAACCCCAAACAGGTGTGAAATCTCATCAGGTCTGACAAAGACCCCACAGTGCTGAGCACACTCAAAATACTTCACCCCTTCATAAGTTCCAGCATTGTCACCTTCAGCTTTGTCCAGTGCAACACCAGCCCAGTGACCACTGCCAAAATGAGTCTGGCCTTTGAACATCAGAGTTCCAGGCTGGCTCTGCTTTACCAACACTCTGTCCCCAATTTCAAATGATGATAATGGGTCATCACTGTCCTCAGCACTGGGCGGCTTTTCACACATTTTGCGTTGTTTCATTGGGAATTCAGGACTTTTACTTCCACCAGAAGAATCTGTATTTGACACAGTCAGAAACTCCAAATGCTGCAAAGGCATCTCCTGTTCTCCCTGCTGGTTTTCTGAAAAGCAGCTGGAAAGAGCTGTAATAGATTGTTCTGAGAGACAATCATCCTGAGTTGAAAAAGCACCACTTGTCTCTGTACTGAGCAGGGGAAATTCTCCAGGCATGGTGTTATCAGGTAATGGGGGTAATGCATCCATTTCCAGTGATATATCTTCATCCGTGCCCTGACTAGGCTCTGAGCCTGTCACTTGTTCCAGTGGGGATGGGAAATCATCCGTGATGGAGGCAGGATCACCATTTTTCATTGCATCTGCACCTAAAGGGGGAGGAGGAAGATCTTCACTTGGAAATGACAAATCCTTTTTGTTAGAAGATGGCAAGTCAGCACTTCCAGAGGACAATACTTCACCCACAGGACAGAGCATTTCCGACAAGGTATCCTTGTCAGTTGGAGGGAGACCCTTATCACTACTGGAGGTTGCATCTGTGCATGAAGGGCTGGCAGCTTCATCATTCCCCAGTGTTGGGATCTCCTGAGAACAGGGTTTGTTTCTGCTGCAGCTTTGTGAGGCACCCAGGTGTGGCTCATCCACTCCCTCAGAAGGGTTTTCAGATTGGGAGGAATGTGCTGACTTGGTTCTGGAGGCATTTGCTTTGTCTGCTGGGATGAAGGAAAGCAGGTGATCAGTGCAGCCATGATCCAACACATCTCCAGAGTATTTCTGGGAGAGAGATGAAGTCTCAGCTCTGTCATCTTCAGGCAGCTCACGTTCATTGTGTTTGCCACTAGGTGATGTTTCCTTTCCATTACTTATTGCTATTGGCATGTCTTTTGAGAGATTAGCAAACACATCACCACTGTCACAGACAAACTCTTCTGGGACACTGACATCTGTGTCATCTCCATGTTTCAGCTCTAATTCTGGGTCTGAAACGGAACTTTTTGAGAAGCTGATCCAAACTGCAGACACTTTTTGAAATTCTGAGTGAGAAGAGTCTGATTTGGCACTTTCACATTGCAAAAAGAAGTTATTTGACTTGGATAATGGTTCCATGGAAGTTAATCCCTCAGAAAATACTTTTACATTTAGTTCATCAGAAGCTTCATGAGAAACATGGTCCAAATGCTTCAAACATTGACTGGCATCCACCTGATGGATCTCACAAGGAACAGGCACTTCCACTTCTTTAACTGGAACATTTAAAAGAATTTTTTTTAACAGCATTTAAAAGAAAAATATTTTATAGAAGAGCTTGCTGATAGATCACTTAGGACACTCAAATCTATCATGCTCCTCACTATGATATCTAGGGGTAAATTAGGAGTTGGACTTTATGATCCTTGTGGGTCCCTTCCAAATCAGGATATTCTATGATATGCAGAAAGATGGTTCATTAGAAAAGGGCCAGAAAGAGGAAATACTGCCACAATATGTAAATATTTATATTACAGAAATTATGCATACCCAGAACTATGTAAATGATATAACTGACTCATATATAAACAGACAGTTTTATTTTTCACCTGTCCTACTAAGAGTAAGAAATATGAACTGAGGATAAAACCTGGAGACAAAAATAACTCCAGCATGTCCTAAGTCTATCTTCAACTGATCTATGTTCTTTTAAAAAGAACAGCCTTAAATTCTTGAAAAATTGTATCAAAAGAGAGCAAATTGTTAATGACACAATCAGAGTAAGTTATGATTTTGTTCTGGGGAAGCAGTATAATCATATCTCCTAATAAACCTCAGAGAGATCCCCACCATCTTGCCCAGCAGTGATTTATACATTGGCTATAGTGAGCAAGACACTTTGGTAATAAATGAGAAGATTGTCTCTCTTTCTGTCTGGATTAAAATTTGATTGAAGTAGTTGAAACAGATTGGACATAATAGCATTAAATATGATTGACCTGTTCCTTCAAGAGTATTTTCTGCCTGAACCAGGCTTAAGTTACACCAAGTAGGAAGCATTCCCAAACCTTTCACTGGGTACTTTCTGCCACATGGATTAATATTTTCATTATCTTTAGAATCAGGGTTTGAAAGAAGTGCCTTGTCCTCCAGCACAGATTCCTAGAATGTAAACATTTAGGAGACAGAGTTAATGTCTTAAGGAAAAATTGCATATAACCAACACACTTATTTTGACCTCATGTTCCTAAGTGCCAAATGAGTCTTGGGCTGATCCTGTTTTAAGGGAAATATAATCTGGGACACCCTTTCTTTAGGCATTCATGGAATTCCAGAGGTGGGCCTTACCAGAAATACACACTTTTGGCCTTTTCTTGTAAAGAGTGTGGCTATAGGTTCCATTCCAGCTGAATTTGTAGGTTCCAGAGGTAAGAAAACATCATCCTGAGAATTAAGGGACTGTTCCAAACCTGGCAACTCCTCCACCTGTTTCTGGTGTTGTACCAGTGATTCCTTGTTCTCAGTAGAAAAGCTGTAAACAGTTAGACATGGAATGCTTTGTTCCTGATCAGTATAAAATATGAACATACCCATGCAGGGGGATAAATAGGATAATCACCATCTGCCCTCCTACACAGGACAGAGATCTAGGGACAATCAGCCAGAATTTGGGTGCATTTGATTCCACCAGTCCCTGGCTGCTGCAGACTGACACCAATATTCACTGTTCTCCTACGAGCAGCCTTGTCAGTAATAAGAAGTGAAAGCACAGCCAAGAAACCTTTTAAAGATTTCTCTGACTTGTAATCAATAACACCATGAATTATAGATCAGTTCCATGCAGGGATTTATTTGAAAGCCTTCCCCTGTGGGGACTTAAGTAAATGCACAAACCTGACTCACCACCCTGCTAAAGCTCTGGGTAACACTGAATGAAAGGGGGTTTTAATTCACATTGATAAATATATGTCTTTAACTGCTTTTTCTCTTCCTGAAGCAAACTATATTTTTGTTTGGAGCAGTGTGGATGTTGTGGGGCTCTCATTCACACTGCTCAGCTCCTCCAGCCCAGCAGGAAGCAGACAGGGATGCTCCAGGGGAACAGCAGGATGGGGATTTCTCAGTCTGACTAAACTCCTGAATTATATCTCACTGTAGGATTTTACATGACACCTCTGTGCTTCAGTTTAAGCCTAAAATTTAGCCCTGTGTATTACAAAATCCTTCTCTGGTTAAATCCTTAGTGAAGCACAGACCAGCTCTGAGGGGCTGAGTGATACAAAGGCTCAGAGCCAGAGGGTGACAAAGGAGTGAATTTCCCCAATTAAATCAATACTTTTCTACTCATTCCATATGGGTATTGTGAAGCCTAATTAATATATAGTTGCAAAGTGTTTGGGTTTGTAGTTAAAAGCCACCATGAAAGCATGAACTATCATTAGCAGTTGTGTGGCATCATTAAAGATGCCCTGAGGAACTCACCAATTGGGACAGAATGATAAGCAGTGATCTTGACTTGTCAACTGCTTGAACACAGAAGTTGGAAAAATTTATTATTATACACTCCCTCTTTGGAGTATCTAAAGCTCACACAATTATCTAGGACATACCTGTCTCCATTTTCTCCACTGGATTTGATCTTACCTTCAGCAATCATGGAGAAAGGTTTTACTTACCCCTCATATTTCTTGCTCTTTTTATGCTTTAGCTGGACACAATTGTCTTTACTCCCTGACTTCACCACTTCCTGCTTCCCAGCCAAACTGTGCAGCTTTTCCTGGAGTTGTGCTGTTGAATGCTGCATCATTAAGATTTCTCTCTGCTGCTTTAATAAAAGCTTCCTTTCTTGATGGGCTGCCCTGTGGATGTTTTTCAGGTGCTGGATTTCTGCCTAAACAAAGCAGAGAAAGAAAGGAGCATAACAGAGTGAAGATAACGAAGAGCTATACTTAAAAATATGTATAATGTCTCTTCATATAGGGAACTATTAATCCCAAAATACCCTGAAAACTCAATAGTTTCCTTTTTTATAAAAAATTTGCAGTTTTATTTTTCAACAGGGGTTTCACCTGTGAAAACTGGTGGCAGGTAAAGGAATGTTTTGATGGGGTGTCAAGTGGTGAGACCTTTAAAAATTAATTGTCTTCAGATCATTCAAAACTACAGGGTGCTTGTGGTTTGCACTAGGAATTCCTTTACTTAAATGAGAGGCTCACACTATGTAAGGAGCAGGACAGACATTTTCTCACTACCAAGTGTAATTATGAATCTAGCATAGTGGAATAACTGAGACTATAAAATTAGCTGTCAGATTAATTTAATATATTTCAACATCACAAGCATAAATCAGTGGACACCTACATTATATGACCTGTTTGTTATGGCATAAATAGAAAAATCCACAATAACAGTGAGGTAGCAGAAGAGGGAAAAAAAAAAAAAAAGATGTTTTCTTTTATCCAAGATTTACAGACTGCTGACTTTGGCACAAAAGCCACCTCACTGTGGGTATGTAGGAAACACACAGAATAATGGATGCAAAGTAATAGTTTTTTTTGAACACAAAGCCCACTTGCTCCAGCAACTCCAGACACCTCCCTGTGGATATGAGATGAATGCCACCTCCTCTCACTGCAGCATTACCTGCTCCAGTTTCAGCTCCATCAGGATTTTGTGCTGCTTTGCTGCCATGGCAGAGGCTCCTGTACTATCCTGCAGGTTTTCCAGGACACTGGAGATCACAAGGATGAGAATCAGAGTCATATCATTAAATGCCTTGAATCTATGGATGGGATGAGAGCAAAGCTCCTCTCCAAGCAGATGTAGGTATGGAAGGCTCTGCAGAAAGCTCTAATGAACTTGAAAAATATCTCACCACTCTGGGGCTGTGATGCCTGGACCTCTCCTGAAGCAAATGGAGTCTCTTGAGCACTGGGGGGTTCCTCACAGTGTCTCAGTGTGGTCAGTGCTGAGGGACACCCCTCACCATCCATCTCTGAGGGCTTCTCACCCTGGTCGGTGCTGAGGGACACCCCTCACCATCCATCTCTGAGGGCTTCTCACCCTGGTCAGTGCTGAGGGACACCCTTCAACATCCATCCCTGAGGGCTCCTCACCCTGGTCAGTGCTGAGGGACACCCCTCACTCTCCCTGAGAGCCCCTTATCCTCATCAGTGCTGAGGAATGCCCCTCACTGCCCCGAGGGCTCCTTATCCTCATTAGCACTGAGGGACGCCCTCAGCATCCATCCCTGAGGGCACCTCAGCACAGTTGGTGCATCACCCACCACAGAGGAGGCTGCAACAGAAGCTCAAATCTGCTCTGGAGACACTAAAACCATGCAGGCTCCTTTCCTCTCCTAATTTTTTACTTGTTACTTGCTTTCTAAGAAGATTTTACATTTACTGTGTTTCCCTGAAAGGAGGAAAAGCAGTCCTGGCCTAGCAGGCCTCCAGCGCTGGTGCCCCCGTGGCCCTCACCGTCTCTGGTGGCCCAGCCAGGCCAGCTCGGCCCTGGCCCTCTCCCGCAGAGCCTTTCTCCGGAGCCGCAGGAGCACTGCCTGGTGCCGAGCCCACAGCTCCTCTGCCCTCAGGCTCTGCTCCACCACAGCCAGGCTGGAACCACGGAAGTTGCTGGAGCTTCTGAAGCGTGGAATGGCTGCGCTCCACTGGGGACAGAGCAGAGTATTGGCATCATCAGGTGAACAGTTTGATAGAGGGACTAAAACCAAAAAACCAACCAACCCGGAGACAGAAACGCTCCTCAGACTGTTTCAAGAGCTGGTGTTACCTGGCTGTTGGAGCTGGCCTGGTCACTGCTGTCCTCAGAGCTGTCCCAAGTCTCCCCATGGGGCAGATTCACCCAAGGTGACAACAGATTCGAGGTGTGATGGCTGTGCTGTGACTGCCTGTGATCTGCTGGCAGAGATCCCAAGGCAAAGAGTTAATGTCGCCAAAAATAAAATAACTGAAAGGAAAAGACACAAAAAACAACTCCCCCAGTACAAGTTAACATCTGTTTCTAAACTCAAGGTGCCTTTGGCAAATATTTGTCAGCCGAGCCTGTGCACTGCCCTCAGCAGGAGCTGGAGGAGTCATGCCTCAGCTGTTCACTTCCAGGAACAAGGTATGGACATCAACCTCCCTTACAAGTAAAATCATGGCAAACAGGTAAAAATTTAAAAGGGGGCCCATTGATAGGGTAAATAACTCTCAGCTCCCAACAAGATTGTCTTAGCAGGGCCAGGAGTACAAAGGAATGTGGCCATAGTTTAAATATGCATAATGAATATAAATATTCAGGTTAAAGCTTTCAAAATTAGTTAGAAAGCTGTGTTCCAGGCCAGGTTGAATGGGGCATTTTCCCAATACCACTAAATCCTTTAATGTCTCGTTCACCTCCTTGAAGCACTAGGCAGTATGAACCTCCTCCTCCTAAAGGTTTTCTTTCTCCCAATATTTTGGGATCCACTGGATTGGGATCTCTTTCTATCTTCAATGCAGAGTGTCTCAGTGAACCCATCTCTTGATTACTGAAGGTAAGAAAAAGGAAATATTTTCTTACTGCAGTCAGAAATATTATTTCAATTCCTTCTTTCACATCCAAGTCCTCCATGGAAACTGAATCTTTTCAAACCAAAATGCTGCTCATTTTTATGTGATACTGAAAGTTTTACCTGTGCAAAGGTGCCTTTCTGGTAATTGCATCCATAAGACCCTGGAAGCAATTCTCAAGTCTTTATGCCACTTTAAAAATGCACATACAATATTCTAATTTATATCAAGGGTATGACAGTAAAGCAAAATGAAGAAAATTATACTTTTCACACAAGTTTCAGAGGGGTTTCTACTTTTCTAAAAGTGCAAGATCTCCCACAACATTGGAAAGGTGTTAATACTGTAGTATGAGCACAAATCAGAGTTAAAAAGACTATAGAGCAATTACTTTAGTGCCCCAAAATAGTAATATAGCCAAACCACAAATCCTTGGAGTGCCTCACTGTATCCTACCTCCTGTAGCTGCCAGCAGCAAGGTCACCTTCCTGCCAGTGTCCTCTCTGTGTCTGCCCTGTGTGGTAAGGTCTTGTCACAGCAGGATCACTGCCTTTGGAATTCCTGCTCTCCTGCACACACACAAATTGTCGCACGTCTCAATGATCTGAATTATTTGAAAAGCAAAACATTTAAACCTTTTTTCCTCATCTTCTTTGGAAAACCTCTGGTTGTAGACAATGCTTTTCCCATGCCAACAATTCCTAAAGAGTTGATTCACTAATGGGCTGGGAGAAAGCTCTGTGGGCATGTGAGAGTAAGGTGCTACAGCAGCTCACAAATTGCTGTGTGTTTGGAACTGCTCTCATGAGAGTTGGGGCTAGAGGTGTTAAGCCAGGATCTGAAATGATAACTTACCTCAGAACTGAGGTGCAGCAGGCCCCTCAAAAACCTGTGGCTTTCCTCAACCTCTTGCTTTGCCTTCTCCCTCAGCACCAAAAGCCGATGTTTCTGCTGCTGCTGCTGGAGCTGTGTTAGGAAGTGACACATTATAAATGGTATCTCCAACCAGGTGACACAACGCCTGAGAGCTGGGGGGCAAAGGGCAGGACAGGAGCTGCACAGCCAGCTCCTGTCACATCCTGCTGCCCTGGGCAAGTACAGCAACATCCTCTTACCCACAGGAGCTACACTGATGTCTCCAAACAGCAGATGAGGGCTGGCACCTCACCTTAGGGTTTATAAACCTGACTCAGAGCAGATGATGCCAACTGATTATGGCCTAAGCACACCTGAATCTAGGGATAGGGAGCACTTTTTCCCTGGGACAGCAGAACTGGAATTCCCTTTTCTCATTACACTGGTTTCCTACTGACCTTCATTTTGTGAGCCAGCAGTAAGGAGGTTTGCCTCAAAATGTCCAGGTGTCTCCTGTGTTTGTCCTCCAGCTCTGTGCTGCCAAAATCTCCCTCACCTGCAGAAGTTTAGGGGATCATCACAAGGGGAATGTATACATTGTTCCAACTGCATTTTCCTTTGAATCCTCCCTGGGCCTATTTTTGGAAGCCTCCTACATCTGACATCTGCCTTTATTACTGAAATAACTTCTCTGCATACATTTACCTCTTCCACCATAACTGGAGGAGGAAAATGTCAGTACCTACATCCTGTCAAGAAATGGGTTAGCACAAAGTCCTGGAAGTATTTGAAACTGTCAGGACTTAAGAAGAGAGGAATGAGGAACAATTCCTGTTCTAAGACTGAATTTCAGAGTGTGGGTTATTGTCACTCTTGATCCCATTGCTCTTTTGCTGCACCAACAGGATCACAGCCACTGGGTACAAAAGAAAAAATTCCCAACATTGTGACAAGGTTTCCCAAGTGAAAAAAGGTCACTTTTCTGGGAACTTGAGGAGCATCCTGCATGTCCCCTCCATCTGCATTGGGATGTAGGCTGCTTCCTCTCTGTTTTGTCACAGAGGGACACAAACCCCTGGAAAAAATCTTTCATTTTAAAGTGGGAAGTTTCCCCTCTTGCTCCAGGTTCACCTTTTTCACTGCTACTTCCTTACTGCACCTCCCCTGCCTGTGTGTGACAATGCAGCTGATATTATGTTTACCAGTGAAATGTTCTTGGCTGCTTGAGCTTCTCAATTGAATTGCTCAGCTTATGCAAACAGGTTGTGTGTTTATTCTGTGCTGTGCTACTGTCACAGCAACCAGAGTCATAAAAGAATGGAAGTGTGGGTCATAAATAGAAATAGGTTTGATTTGGAAACTTGAGATAAAATCTCTGTCTCTATCCAGGTCACCTGAATCCAAATCACCCCATGGTGCAGGATAAGCCCATGACATGCAGAGTTTGTGTTTGTTTTACAGACTGAAGGGAAGGAGCAGAGATGTGGGCTTGTTTGCATGCCAGGATGAGTTTTGTGTTTATGTGGGTGTGAGTGAAATAAAATATTAAATCTTTGAGCCTGATGCAGATTTTCTATTAGAATGCTGCTCTGTTTTTATAAACACCTTGATTGCAGATTTCACTTTCCTCCTACAGTGGTACTGTACAAGGCTTCTTTTAACGCCTTCCTTTTCAGAGTCAACAGCCTGGATGGAAATCTCATCCTTTCTTTTGGAAATGGGCCTCTCCTGGTTTTGGAGGGTGGTTTGGAAAGGCAAAATCACAATAAATTATCTAGACGTGCCAAATTAAGAGTTCATAGTTTCAGAAAGAATTTTCATTTTAGCCAGTCTTTCTAATTTTGAGGACTGAGTCAGACTCCTTAATGCTGATAGTTGACTAGAGGTGATTTTGTGCAATGACCTATTTAGGAAAATGGAGTGGATGGAAAAGCTGGGTTTTGTACACGGAAGTTTTATTAGTGGTTTTAAGCAATGCAATAGAAAAAAAAGACAAGTGAACAATTCTTCAGTGGGTCCACAGCAGCACTTTCAAAAGCTCCTTCAATAGTAACAAATAAGGTCATTCTACAAAAAAAGTTGCAAGCTATATTTATTGATGCTAAGTTGTCTGAGTAGCTTTTAATGTTAATATCTGTGCCAGTCAGAAATATGATTATCTATTAGGATATAATTTAAAACCTGACAAATATTTTCAATTTGTGCTTCACACTGAACAATGCTCTTGTTATTCTGACTAAAGCCCAACCACTGGTATTGACCTCAAAGTGATTAAAAAGTTTGCTCTGATCTCTTTTCCCTTCTTTTGAATGTAATTTTCCTAATTGTGGCTATTTCCAGATGCATTTCTTGTGTTGCAACATCCTGCATTAAAGAAAATACCATCTGGCTAAACTTCACGTCCTTTTAGGTGATGATGAATGGCATTTACTGCCTACCCAGATAGCTTCAATGTGCATACACTCAGCCTTGTGAAAAAAAATGCTATTTATTAAATCACTTTCCGCTGCACCTGCAGAATCTCAGCAAAGCCCTGTAGAATCTCCCTGACATGTAATTAAAAAAGCCAGGCTAAAAGTCTCATTTTTCTAATCACTTGAAGCAAGGCAGAAGCATTTACTGCTGCTTTACTCAAGGACAGCTTTTTCTCTTTCTGCCCATGTCAGCAATCAGACCAACCCAGTTATTATAAAAATACATAGTTGCAACTTTAACTGTAAGCACGACTTTGTCTGCATTATTGCCTGGAGGTGTAGGAATATGGGGTGTAAAGTGTCCTGAAATGCTGCTGTGGAGTGCAGCAGCAGATCCAGAAGGAATTTCCCCATTAGCCCCCATTTGGGCAGTCCTTCCCCTCTCCAAATTTACCATGTTAGCTCAATTGTTTTATTATTTCAGGGTGCTCTCCAGGTAAGGTGAGAAACCACCCAGACTTCAGCACTCTCTGTGCAGGAAAGGACCTGCAGTGATGACAGGCAAAAGGAGAGGAAGAAAAGAGGTTTGGTAACTTCTGATCACAAAGGGCAGTTTGGCCCTTCACAAGACCTGGGAGCCCCGAGCAATCCCCCAGCAAGAGACTCTCAGTGTGAAGGCTCTGCCTGGTCCCTCAGGAAATCCATGGGCTGAGCTGCACTCTGGAGTACCTTGGAGAATCTGTATTTCCACAGCTGCTGGATCAGGTCCTTCTCTCCTCTCTAAACACGTCTGGCATCCTGCTTGGCACTGAGGAGTGGCTGCTTACCAAACAAGGGGATTAATGTGGCCTGTGCTGCTCCTGTGCTCTGCATATTTTGTATTTATGTCTAAATCCTCTGGTGTGGAGGGCTGGCCTGAGTTCAGCTCCCAGCCAGATGTTGCAGCACATGGCAGTGTCTCACCCTGCTGCTGCCCCTTGTCACACGGAGCTGCAGGGCAGCTCTTGGCTCAGGATAGCAACAGAGCTGGGCCTGAACCTGGACCTAACCAGAATCCTGAATTTCCGTGGAATGGTCCTTCTGTTCCTCATCAGTTATTCTAAACTCTCTCAGTCAGTGACAACATCATTGCAGACAACTCCAGGGGTGCTGAAGGCAGGGCTGGAGCTCACTGGAGGTGTGGGAATTACAAAATACAGCCAGGATCCTGGAGGGAACATGAAGAGCTGCCTCAGCTCAACACTCTCCATCAGAGCACAATTAGCTGAAGCCACGCTGATACATTTCTGTGCTTATTCCACTAATTTAATAATTTCTCCCTCTTCTAGAAGCAAGAAGGCAGCTCCCTCTAGTGACACAAGAAAATATGTCAATCAGCAGTTTAGGGGAAAGATGATACATATAAATACATTTTCCTTGTAGTTCAGGTTAAAATTCTGCATTTCAAGAACAATGGGAAACATTCCATTTGCTTTCCTAATGCAAATTATTTTAAAGAATTAGCCATGATTAAGCTTCAACATTTAGAAAATACTTTTTAAACAATTAGTTTCAGCTTAAGTGTTGATATCTCCCAAATACAAAAAAAAAAAAAAAAAAAAAGGAAACAAAAAGTCTGCTCTGATGAAATGAGATTTCTGGCTCATTCAGTCCAATCCATTTCAAAGGCCATTCCCTAGACTGCAGGAAGGCGCACAGGCAAAATGTTGGGGTTTTAAAAAATCATATAGTTCTCTTATTTAATAGAAATACAGAAATTTGGATACTGTGAGCTGTATACAGAGGACATGCTGGAGTAGCAAGGAGAGGACAGTTCATCTCCTCAGCTCCCTGTGGGAGAGCCCTGGTGGCTTGGCAGGAATGACAGAAAGATTTTTACAAAGTACTGTAATATGCAAAGTCCTTCCTTATCAGCTTACTGCTTATAGCAAGTTTTGTGCCTAAACTGATGAGAAATTCATGTAAGTGAAATACTTCCCAACACTACCTGTGGAGACAATTTTTGCTCACCACAGCATGAGCTTACAGGATTTGCAATCCTAGGTTTTATACTGGCTGTGTTTAAAAAGAAAATTCAACAATTCAGGACAAGTTCACTGTCTTACCCCAGGCAGTAAGTAAATATTCTGTGAATATCTTCTCTCTGCTTTAAGATGTTTGAAATGAAATTTGTTATTTTGCCAAGTGTGTTTACTACAGAAAATCTTTCTTTGGCACAGCAGTGGATGGCCAGGTGATGTGTGTCCCTCTGAAAGGTAAATATGTGCATTTGGCAGCAGTTGCAGAATTACACCTCATTATGTTGCATGTGCACGGTGACTCCTGTGTCCCATGAAAGGACAGAGCCAACTGCTGGGTGATGCCTTGAGCAGACAATGCAGCCTCAGTCTGAACGCCCTGTCCCTGCTCTGGGTGGTGACAGAGCCACTTGTGACCCATATTTCAAACCCAGTTTGTGCTGAGCACGACAGTTCTGTGCCTCCTGTGCAGCAGCGTGGCCACGGTGGGAGCGCTGCTTCCCAGTGCAGCCTTGGCCTGGCAGCTCCTGCAAATGCTCGGGGAAGGGAGAGGTTTCTCCTGGCACAGACACGAGGCAGCAGCTCCTATTGTTCCTCTGGTGAATAGTGGGTGGCTGGGCCTTGCAGAATTGGGGCCCTCAGTTATTAATAGTAAATAAATAGGTTGTCTTTCGCTTAGGATAAAACACTTCAGACAACGGCCTTGCTGCCATATCGTCTAAGATGCCCTCCTGGTCACTGGGGGGGGAGGGAGAAGCACAGTAAACAATGCTGGCTTCTCCACCACCCCAAAATCCAATATGATGTATAAAATGTTGTGAGGAAAACAATGAAGAATCCTTAATAAGAGCAAAGGCTTTTTGTAAGTACCCTCTTTGAGGAAAGGTTATCTGATCTTGTTCTTTTGTCTCGGAAAAGCCCTTAAAACAATGCACCATCTGCTCCTGTTTGGTGGGAGCAGGCAGAGATCTCTTCAGACAGAGAGGTCTGCACGCTACTGGTCGGCTTTTAACCCTTTCAGCCACAAACTTTCTCTTGTTTCCGTGCAAACCTCTGCTCCTGGCAGACATGGCCATGCCCTGCACCCCTGGCCAGCCCCGAGCACCCTGCAGCACATCCCTCCATTCTCCCTGCACCCTGCCCATGTGGTGTGCCTTGATGTCTCTTGCTGTCCAAGCAGGACAATATCCCACACTGCTGGGATGGGGTAATTATGAAGAGTTAATTGTAAGGCTCCCAGAGACCTTCAGATGAAGCTGTGAGGTGCTGAAAATGTCTCTGAGCTAAATGGGGTTTGCTCCACCTGTAGCTGTCACAGTGAGCTGAATTCACACCTGTGACAGCACAGCATGGAAAAGGCAAAGAGCTTCTGCATTTTATGCAATTTTAATAATAACTCCATATAATCTCTTAGATTGTGCATGAATGTTGAGAGGACAACTTTTCAAGCACTCCTTTTTCACCTTTGAATTCTGGAAGAGAACTATCTATTTGAAATTCCCCCTCACCCCAGAAGATTTTTCAGCCCTAGCCAGAACCATCATCAAGAATTCTGTTGCAATGAGGGACTGTTCATTCTATTGCCACAGCACAAGAAATATTTCGGGAGGGCACTGAGTGACCCTCTGGGAGATGTCACCTTACCCAAGTCCTGCTCAAAGCTGCCAGTGCTCAGAGTGGCAGAGGGCTGGAAGCTCAGGCTGTCCCAGATCCTCAGGCTGTCCCAGATCCTCAGGCTCTCTCCAGGAGATGGGTTGGCCATTTCCTCTTGGTTCTGAACTTTCAAAGCAGTCTCACATCCGCATTGATCCCTCCGTGCTGTGAGCTCTCCCTGCGGGCTGTGTCAAGGTAACAACAACAATTACTAAGGTTTTGAGATGTGTATAAAGCAATGTTTTGAACCTAAAAAAAAAAAGGTTATTTCATTTAAACAGAACTATTACATTTTGTCAAATGGAAACAAAAGGCTCCCTGAGAAGTCATACCTGGCAATGAACAAAATCTTCTGTCTTGTACCTTGATGCTGTCAGGAAAGCTAACAACACTCATTTTTACCTACTCTGATTACTGCTGGGTATTTTTCAACCTGGTGGCAAACACAAACAACAACCTTGCAATGCGGAAGCTTAATTTATGGGGGCTGCATTGTACAATCCGTGCCATTGTTGGGACTTGGTTGCACAATCCAGCTCTGAACCTTGGCAAAGAAATCTGTTTAGAAACACAAAGTCCTGAACTCTGTTCTAGTGTTTCTGGGACTTGTGCTGAGCATGGCTGTGGCCCAACTAAGATCTGGGAGTGATACATATACTTTAATATTTCAAAACATTGTCAGCTCCAAGTCCCTCAGATGAAGACCTCAGCTAGCTGATTTTACTTTGTTTTGGTCTGCAACTATCTGAGCTTAACTAAAAAGATTAAGAAAGAAGGTGTGAAAATGGGCATTTATTGATCAAGCCTCAGCTGAACCACACGCAGGGACACTGAGACACTGAAATGGTGACAGATGTTTTCTTTTTTATACAGAAAAATGAACGTGGAATTTTTTTTTATCAGCAATCAGCTTAGGGAAATCTTATTTCATTTTTCTCATTAATAAGCTTTTCTTTGTTTTTCATGACCCAGAAACTGCTAAAACGATTAGTACAGCTTCCACTAACGCGTCTTGGATGTAGTCTTCAGAAAGTGGGAGCAAAGGTGCATGAGAGAGAAAGAACAGAGGAAACAGAGATTTCTTACAAAACAGTTCTAATATTCATTGGTTAAATGTGCTGAGTTTTGTCTCTGCAATTGTGTTGTGATGGTTTTTTAGGCACTGTTCTCTTTGGCTTTTGGCAAATGCCTCCTCTGCTTGGGGAGACTGATGCCAAGGTTTGTGTCCTGGGAAGGGCATCAGTAGAAATTAATGCAGATTCTACAGAAAACACTGGGTTTCCACAGGAGGGGTCAGCAACACCTGCCCTCCAGACACAGCCAGCTCTGCATAAACCACCAAAACTCCCAGATGAGGCTCTTTGGGTTTGCACTGAAGAGAAAGCATTGCTGAGTCCACGGGAGGAGGCAGATCCAACAGGTGACTCTCCAGCCACCACCCTCTGTCCCAGTCCCTGGAGCCACCCAGAGCACTTTCAAATCTGAACTTACAGCAAAAACCTGATGATGTTTTTGACTCTCGAGAGTGTAACCACTTATAGAGGCAACTGAAACAAAATAAGATGGAATTGCCCACACATTTTCTTTTGGCAGTTTGGAGAATTCCCATCAGTGAGTCATTTGCATCAGCAACAAACCTCCAAACCTCCGCCAGCCGCCCCTGCGGACGGGGGAGCAGCCGGGCATGAAATGGGAACATTGCTTATGGAAACAGGCACCTGCAGGATTTCGTGCATGAACACAAGCTGCTGTTTTCAGCTATAATTAAACATGTAAACAGCAAACTGTGCTGTTGAAACTGGCTATGGAGAAGGTCATGCTCAAGAGCGCTGGGTTTGGAGTGCTGGATGCTTTGTATTTGTGAATGAGGCCAGCCCACAGTCAGTTTTAACAGGTGGCTTTGTTCAGATGAGCTATTGGAGAGACAGAACTTGGGCTGTTGTAGCCAAATGTGGACTCCTAACTCCTTAGCAGTGGAAGTCTGAGCACAGATCCGACTCAGCTGCTTTTACCAGCACATTTTCTAGCCCAGCTCTAGCTACATCAATGAGAGCTCTGTAGAAACAGGTTTACAAGGCCAAGAACACAGCATGGACCCCTCCTGTTAGCACAGCCTGTGAAGTTTGTGTGCAAGTTAAGAGACAGGCTCCCTTCACTGCCTGCTGACACTCCCCACAGAGAGTTCATGCACTCAAAGTGCAAATGTTCCTGGAGAAGGAGAAATTATGGCCCTGCAAAGTTCCTCAGTCACCTCCTTAGAGCTCCTTTATCTGGTGGCTTTCTGTCTGATTTGATCTGTAGTGAATCAGTTGATACCAGATCAACTTTAGGAATAATTTAATCATGGGAGCCTCACTCTGTGTGCCAAAGGACTCATCCACTTTTGTTTCCTCTGAGTGTGCAGACTTCAGGAGAGGTGCTAAATCAGACTTTAGATTATATACAAGTAAAAGCTGAGGACAAAAGACTGGCTTCTACTCTGAGCCTTTGTGCTAATTAGGTACTTTACCAGTAGCTATGGAAGGGCTAGGCATGGGGTGCTCTTTCCCTTAGATTGTCCCCTCACTGTCACTGCTGCTGCAATACAGGGAGCCCTCAGCCCAGGAGATGAGTCTGGAGTCATTCACAATACAGCCACACTTTCCACTTCTAATCTCTAAATACAGCGATATTTTATCTGCAAGTAGCTCTCCTCATCTTTTGAAGCAGCACTTGCAAGAGGGTTGTGATTTATTGTCTGAGAGGTTTTATTGGCGTTTTTTTCGGTGATGCTCTGAGGACTTTTTGACTCTGGCTGCTTTGCTTTCTCAGTAATTGCATTGTTCAGCAGATCGCTGCAATCTGTCTTATTTCTCCTTGGTTTGATGCTTGTCCCTTACAGGTGGGGGCTGTTCCTGTTGCACCCAGGGGATCCTGCACCTACCACCATTCCTGTGAGTCTGGGTGCTGTCAGCACAAGAGTGATGGAGCCCACAGCTGCTGGGCTGTGCTCCCCAAGGTGCAGTGCAGACACAGCTCTGACTCTCCGCTGCACACTCGGAGTGCCCACTGCTCATGTTTTATACATTTGCCATCCTCTGTGACAGAACTGCTCCATAATCCTTGCAACCGATCTCTCGGAGCAGAGATCAGCCCAACTTTTGTGAGTGTAGTGGTTGTGCACAAAGAACAGGGGTTTAACTCTTGGTAATTCCAGTAATTACTCCTCATAACTTTGGTAAGCTCATCTGTCTGGACTTATCGCCCCAGTTTTCATTTTCCTCCTGGTTACTTTGCACTGTAAAGCTGTGAACAATATTCTTGAAAAGAATGCTGGGCCTAATATCCTACCTTCAATTAAAAAGAGAAAAAACACTATTTTTCCCACTAAAGAACTTTAGCTGCAGGTAGTTTGGCCCAGCCAGCTCATTCCCAGGCACCATCAGAGTGCCCATGGAGCAGATCCAGGCCATTCCTGCCTGGGCAGGATCCCACAGCGCCAACTCCTTGTCCTTGTCTCTGAACGGGACACTGGGGACCCGGTGGCCAGTTTGCTGCACATATGTCCTTTCTTTGGTTATGCATGTCCAGGTCATATTTAATCTTCCAGGGCTCAGGGGATTTATTCTCTTCCCTGCAGAGTCGTGCGGCCTCTGTGGGAACTCTGGCTTTGTCCCTCTCTGTGGCCGGGCAGGGACACGCTCTGACCTGCAGTTAATGATTGTCCCTTCATGGTGTCCCCTGTCACCAGAGAGGACCCAATGGGGCAGTTTGCTCTCTAAGACAGGCCAAATTCAAAGATTGCTGTCTACATTAAATATTTTATTAACGTAGGCTGACAACAACCTACATTAATGTAATCCTTTTTTCTACACTTCCTGCTACCAAACCAGTTTTCCACGATAATCACACGAGTGCTGTGCGAGGAAAGGTGCTGTGTGTGAGCAGGTGTTGCTCCTCACGCACACAACCTACAGAGCTGCACTGGTGGGAATCTTTCACCTACTTTTGTAGCAAAGCGAGTGAACACAATCACTAGAAATTAATTTTTTTAATTAATCTCCGCCCGAAGGAGGCCGGGCAGCTTTACCCAGGGGCTCGCTCCGTCCCGCTCCGCGCCCGCGGCTGCGGCGCCCTCCGGTGGCGGGAGAGCGTCATGGCAGCGCGGCCGGGATCCACCGGGCCCGGGATCCACCGGAGCCACCCGGGATCCACCGATCGGAGCCACCCGGGATCCACTGACCGGAGCCACCTGGGATCCACCGGAGCTACCTGGGATCCACCGACCAGAGCTGGGATCCACCGGAGCCACCCGGGATCCACCGACCGGATCCGGGATCCACCGACTGGAGCTGGGATCCACCGATTGGACCCAGGATCCACTGACTGGAGCCAGGATCCACTGACCAGAACTGGGATCCACCGGAGCCAGGATCCACCGACCAGAGCCAGGGATCCAGCACTCCTGGGAGATCCAGCAAGCCCAGGGATCCACCACTTCTAGGAACCCACTGGACCCAGGAATCCACCAACCTCTCCCGTGGATCCACTGCTCCCGGGGGACCCACTGCTCTCCGGGATCACTACTCCCAAGGAACCCACTGAACCCGGGATCCACTGACCGCTCCCAGGGATCTGCTGATCCCAGGAATCCACCAGCTCCAGGAACTCACCATCCCGGCTATTTATTTTAAGTCTGTGTGGCCCATCCAGCAGAGGATAATACATCCAGCTTTGTTATCCCCAGACTTCCAACTACATACAGTCGGGTTTATATTTCCTTTCTTACTTCTGGAAAAGCCTAGGCAGCAGAAGGGGAAGTGATGTGCCCAAAATCAGTGGTGAAGCCACAGATAAAATTAGGAAATGTCATTTCACAGATGCAATGAGAAGAAAGTGAAGTCTAGAAGACCCACTGTCCTGAGTCTGGCTCCATGCTGAATTGATGCTCTTTATTTTAGATACATGCAAGGCACATTAAGCAGAGAATAAAATATGCAGCTTTGTTTACCTTCTAGTGAGGAATCTGTGAGCTGGAGAGGCTGGGCTGGTTATTGGCTTTTCATGCCATAGACTTATGTCCACCTTGGAGCCCTTATTCACAGGGAAACCTTTTAAAAAGACAAATGAAGACATTTAATAAATATGCTCTTCATAGAAATGAAATGGCCCAAGCTTTGGCATCTATTCACTTCCTACTTATGTGTGAGCACTTCATTTCAATACATCTCTTCTTATCCACAGGTTTTTTAACTACATGGGCTTAGGTTTATAATTCTCTTACTTCTGGGAAAGCCTAGGCACCAGAAAGTGACATGTCCAAAATTGGTGGCAAAGCCACAGATAAAATTATGAGATGTAGTTTCAGAGGTGTAAGGAGAAGGGAGGAAAGTAAAACATAGGAGAGCCACTGCTCAGGGATTTTCCAAGGCACAACATTTCCAATAAATAGCCAAGGGGAGATGAAGCTTAACTCCTGCTTGTAGCTTTGAAAGACCTGGGCAGTGGCACCTGAGCATCCCTGTTGTGTCATGTGGAAAGGATTTACCTTGCAAGGTGTTGCTCAGCTCTCCTGCAGAGCTGAGGTGACTCTGTCCTGCACTATGAGTGATCCAGGGCAATTGTTCCCTCTCAGCTTTCCCACCAGGCAGAGGAGTTGACATTTCCCTCTGTGTGCCCAGGGCTGCTGCCCCCTCAGTGCTGCCCAGAAGGCCAATCCTGCCCAGCCCATGGCATTCCCTACGGGATGGCACACCAAGCACTTCAGGATCCGTGGTGTCCCGAGGCATTTGTGCAGTCATTGTCCTCTCTTGCCTATCCCTGGAAGTCTCAGGTTCTGGGGCACAAGGAGGATCACTGTACAGACCCAGAGCTGTCTCTGTTTTCTGTTTGTCAGCAGAGGCTTTAGCCCAGCTGGCTGCACTCAGCCTCTTCCTTGCCACGTCAATCCTTTCTGCAAGTTCCCTGCACAGACTGTGAATGGCTCTCACTCGATCCTGTTTGCTTCTGTGTGGAGAAAGTCCAAAAGATGAGTCCTTGGAGGAAGGTTTTGCATCTTTCTGAGGAACAGAAAAGCTCACAGGAGATGAATGCAGAGCTGGGGGAGAGCAGTCCCTCAAGTCTTCACATTTCAGAGGACTGAGAACCCAGTGTTCAGATTCCAGTGGTGCTGGAGGACCTGATGCTTCTCCTTTTTTAGGTGATTGAGCTGTTTCCAGGAGTTGATTCCTGTTTAAAAAACCAAGAGAGATGTCTGCAGTGTGAGCTGAGAAAATGGCTTTCTAGGATGCCTTTTATGTCTGAGTACCTGCCTGTGTGATGTTCTGGTGATAGAGGAGAGGATGTTTCATCCACCCAGGCCATGAAACTCCTTTCCAGTACTCCCCCACTGGTTTGCCTCTGAAAGAGAAGAGCCCAGCAGTGTAAGCACTCAACAGTTGCAACAGAAGGGTAATGTTTGGCTTTTATTCCACCTAATAATTTGCTCATGGAACACAGCAAACTTGTTCTTTTAGCTCAGGCAGTGATGATTTCCAGGTTTTTGGCCTGAACTTGAGGGTTCTAGCCCTACCAAAGAGCCCAGCAGTTTATGCCATAATTATAAGCTAATTGCTCTGCTTTTCTAGATAAAACTTCTTCTCTCTCCCAAAGCTTTGTATGAAGTGTTTCATGTCCTACACAGTGCTGCACTGATCAAGATTGGAGGGGTTTCAGTTTGCCACTCCTTAGGACTTACTTGCTCCAATTCACTCTGAGGATTTCCTTTGGCAGAACCCATTTTCCCAAGGGGTTTGTGCATCTCATCAGCACAAGATTTCTTCCCAATAGCTTCTTTTTGTTTCCTGTACAATTCTTGCAACCTCTTCTTCTTCATCTCCACAGCCTGTGCCAAAGACTTTTTCTCTCTGAGGAGTTTTCTCTTTCTTTCTGCCTTTTTTCGATACATAAATTCCCGAATGCTTTCAGGGCTGTAGGGGTGAGGTTTTTTAAGATTTGCCCTCCTCTTTGAAGGTTGCTTAAGGTTTTCTTTCTCAGGCCCTTTCTGTCTCTGAGGAAATGCACTTTTCCCTCTGCTGCAGCTTCCTGAGGTGCTGGGCTTGGCTCCATCTTTCATTAATGAAAATCCAGGGGAAGGAGAATGGATCCCTTGGGGTTGGTGTTTCACAGCCTCTCTGGACACCCTGATGTGTCCGTGTTCCTCACAGGACTGCTTTTGCAAGAGAAGGTTCCTGAGTGCTTGGTTTGTACCCTCTGTGGGTGCATTGCTGCCCCTTTCAGCCTTGCTGGGAGTGACCACAGCACTTTGGGCTCCAGGGCTCCTCCCCACACGTTCATTTCCCTTCACTCTGGAGCTGCTTTCCATCACTGGCGTTGCCCCAAATCCTTGACCTCCTTCCAAAGGTTCTGTGGGAAAGATGTGGAAACAACAGTGATGTAATTATTTCAGGGAGTAACAATTTCTGTATCTATAGTGTGCATCTCCCAGCCTGCTTCCTACCACAGCTCTGAGGACTATTTGCATTATCTGTTGTAAAATCTGTGATATTCAAGGGAGAAAATAAACCTGTAAAGGTGGAATTTGAAGTTGCAGTGGCCAATTGTTATTGCAAGGGCCATTAAAGAAAGGTGCTCAGAAGGGCCTGGAAAGCTTTTGTTTAAATTAGGCTTAATAAGCCTTTTTTTTTTAACTTTTAGCTGTGCTAAAACAGCCAGTGCTGTAGAAGGACAGCTGTACCAAAGGTCTTTGCTGTGCTCTGCTCTCCAGTTCTGCTCCTCAAGTGTGGAAGTGGAGGGGATGGACCCAGCAGCCTTCTAGCCAACTTCTGACCTTCTCTCCATGCAGAAACACCAGGTAGATTCACACCTGAAACAGAGAGTTTGTATTTCATTATTAAAGCCCCACATGTTCTTGGAAAGAATATTTTAACTCTCTTATTCAAATCTATTTAATGGTGATTTCCAGGAATCACACTCAAGGTGTGGGGAGATCGAAAAAGTTTCAGTCAGAGCAGGTTTAAAATAAAAAAATTGGTGCTACTTTGATAACAAAAAGTTTTTAAAGCACTCAAACTTTGAAGGCTGCCAGGGTCATGAATCAGATGAGTTCAGTAGTGTAAAATGTGAAGGTTCAGTGCTTTCCTAAGGCTTTACTATCAGCCAATATATAATTTAACACTTGTAGTAAGTTCACACAGTTCTTACAAGTTTTACTCAGAAATCACTGACTCCCAGAGGCCTCAAGAACACTGAGAAAAGGTCAGAACTTCCTGGGTACCAGCACATTTGAGAACTGAAGGGAAGGAGATAACAAAATTATTATTTTCCTTCCTTTGAAGTGCTTACTTCAAACTCACCAGAGGAAACTAATTTATTTTTAAACTGGTGAGAATCAGCAGGATGTGGTGTGAAAGAATCAATGGAGGATACAGCACGAGGGACAATGTCTAATGCAGAAATAAACTGTACAGAATGCAGCACAAACAAATTACTCTTGCTTAATAGGTGGTGTCACATAATAGACAACATTTATCACTGTTTTACTTCATAATTTCAGATTGCATTCACAGCATGCCAATACTGGCACAATTATGTATTTATTGCAAACACTTCTCCAGCACAAGGCGGCTGAACAGGTTCTAAGTTGGATTTTGCATGGAAATTTTACCTCCCCATATTTCCCCAAATTAAAATGCTCAAGGTTTTTTTAACAGGAAAGATTTTACTCTGAAATCAGCCTCAGCTCTTGTGGTTCAGTGCTCAGTCAATGGAAAAAAAAAAAAAAGGAGGGAGAAGGAAATTATTATATATTTCATGCATTTTAAATCATACTTAGGGAATACAGCACACTATCCTGATAATTCTATCTGGATTAGAGAGTTTGAATTTTTTTATTTTGCTTCACACAAGTGATTTGGGAACTTGGCTGGTGTAAAGTACAACCCACAGCACTTCCACTTCTTCCCCACAACATTTGAATGCAACCATTTCTATGCAAAGCCATAGCAGTAAATGGTAAAATGACACCAGGAATTCCAACCTGCCCTTAGAAATACCTGTCAAATAAAACTGAGAACCAGAAATTGGGACTTGGATAATTCATGTGACTTTTCAGTCCCTGCTTGGCAGGCCAGGAAATCCCTGCCTTTGGTGGCACCCTTAATTCATTAGGGAAACAGAACTGAAGAGGTGACAGACAGCTCTTCCCACTGAGGATGTACAACTTATTTTTCATTTCTGATGAATTTTAATCCTGGCAGGTCTGGAATTCAACTGCTGCAGGCAGTTCTCTTCATCAGTGCTTGTAATTTCTCATGGTTTTCAGCCTTACCTTTCCCTGCCACTGCTCTCTCCACAGCACAGGGCTTGGATGAAAGCTGCCTCTGGTGTTCTGTTTGAATTCTCCATGCTGAGCTTCTCTCTCCTTGGTCTTAATCAGGAGGTGAAAATAAAACACAGAAAAGAATTAATGTAGCTAAAATCAAACTTGCTGAACCCAACATTTCAATCCCAGCCCCATTCCCTTGGAATGCAAGAACAGGAGTCTTTTCATTGAAACTGGTCACAAACATGCAGGACTCCTTCTTTATTTAATTTTTGTTGTGCAGATGTCCCAGCAAAGGAAGCAGTGGCCTGGATCCATCCCTGAGGCTCTATCCATGACCCTGTCCATCCGTACAACACAAGAAACAGCCCTGCCCTGACTGCTGCATCCTGTGGGTGCAGTGGGACACCTCCCCTTGGTGTCTCTGGAGATCCAGGCCAACCTTTCCATGCAGAGCAAGCACTGAATACTTGGGGAAGTTCCCAACTGTGATACCTCATTGCTAACCTGGGATCTTTGGGGCTTTTTTATAATCCCTTCCTTGTCCAGGGATGGTAAATCCTTCTCTGCCTGGTATTCTATGCTCTTCATCAGGCAAGGAGGGAACAGAGCTGGGTCCAGAGCACTAAAACCCAGAAAAACAAATGTTTGAGAGCCATTAGGCTACAAGGAGCTGTGCAGATGCTGGGCTGAGCTCCTGCAGGTGTGGAGAGCAGCACTGGGCTCCCAGGGTGTCTGCAGAGGGAACACTTGGCAAAGCAGCTGTGACACACTTCTTTCAGTGGAAGGGGACAGGCAGATAAAGTGAACAAGATGCAGCTGAACTGAGTGTGTGGAGCTGTGAATCCCCAGCCTCAGAGTCTGTGTGTGTCCCACAAGTGGAACAGTTTGTCTGGCAGTCCCCTCTCTCAGTTAGATAAAATGGTCTGGGTTAGAAACAAACTGAACTAGCCTTCCCTTGGGAATGTCCTGGCTCAGCCTGGACTGTGGCTCTGGCTGCTGGCTTTAGGAGGGGTAACATCAGGCACTGGTGACAGAAAGAGCTGCCTGATGCAGCTGGGAAGGGACACGTGGCTGCCACAGAGCTGGGGGCAGCACCACAACATCCCTCCCAAAGGTGGCAGGGAGCAAATCCAAGGGAAACGCCCCTGGAAGCTGGCAGGGTGTGCCAGGGATGCCAGTGCCCAGTGAATTAACACTAATGCTATTACAGCAATGGGATTTATTACGTGCAGCTTTTCAGCTGGGCTCCTCTCATGCAGTGTTCCCTCAGTAATCCCCCTGGGCTGGGCTGGCCCCGGGCAGTCCCGGCCCCACGCCTTGCTGCAGCAATCCCAGATCTCAAACCACACTAAACTGAAGTGACAGCTGTAGATGGATGGTTCTTCAGCCCCAAATTTAGCAGCAAAGCAGGATAAGAAGGTCTAATAATATTTGCTTTCAGATCCACACTAGTTCCAGTGAATGAACTGTTAAATCCCCTGTAATGCCTCTGAACTACACAATTCCTGCTTTAAATACCTGTGGTGCCTCTCCTCACTGCTGTACTGCCTCCTATTCCATGTTTTATATGTGGCAAAAGGAAGGGTGTGGGAGGAAAGGGGAGATTTGCAGCAAATTCTTTACTATTTTGAGGAAATTTATGAATTTGTGTGTGCTGGGGAGTAAATCCAGTGGACTCAGTGAGCAGGGTGGGATGTACAGCACAGGGAAGTTTGGACCTGCAGAAATAAATGGATTTATCACAAGAACATGGGTGATGTCCCCCAGATACCACAGGGTGGAATCTGTGCTAAGTTATTCAGCTAGACCAAAGCACTGCTAGGGAATACCCAATTCCAGCCTTTCTCCAGAGATTCCTGACCACCACTGACCTCTGTGAGCTGGAGCAGGAGGAGCAGAGGCCACTCTGCAAACCTTTCTTTTCAGGGCTCTCTTTGGCAGGGGGTCTTTAGCAAAAATCAGGCGCTCCTGCTCCCGGAGTGCTGCTTGCTGCTGCTTTCTCTTCTGCTCCTGGATCCTCTTCTTGAGTTGCTCTAACTTATTTTGGGGTGATTTTCCCCAGAGCTCTTCCAGCCTCTGCTGTCTGGCCTTGCTGGCTGCTGCCAGGTGGGATGTGGGAAGCAGGAGAGCCGTGGGCACAGGGACAGAGAAGGAGCTGCTCCCTGCAGGGCAGCAAGGTGGGCCATGCAGACAGCAGGGAGATTTTTCCTTCTGTGCTGGGAATGCTCTTGAACCTCCCAGCTCCCTGAAATTGTCCCTTCTTGGGCTGTTCAGGCTCTTTGCAGGCACCCATGTCTCAGCTGAGCCTTCTCCATGCACAGCACAATTCCTGGCAGGGCTGCAGCATCCTGAGGCTGCCCTGGGGGACAGGAGGGACATTTGGGATGGAGCAGAGATCACAGCAGGGCTCCCAGGCAAACAGGTCTGTGAGTGAGCAGGGGAGAGAACAGCAGAGCTTCTCTCTCTTTGGAAAAAGAGAAACAAGGGTCAGTATGTAGGGTTAAAAATTATTAAATTGGTCAATACACTGACATGAGTGACTGCTGAGTTTGTTCATGACCTCAGCGTCTCCACAGAATCAGCACTTGGCCAGCCACCAGCAGCCTGGCAAATGAAGATAATGTTAGGGAAGTACAGTGCAAATTGTGATCTGATATGAGAAATTATGAGCATGGGCAGAGAACTGATACCAGGCACTGCCTTCCTCCACTGCCTTGTTGGTCACAGCTGGGGGAGAAATTGTTTGGTGACTCTTTTGTTCCTTTTTTTTCCTTAATAAACAGTAAGGTGCTAAACTTTTTCTGAAGTCCTGCATCCCAAATTTTAAATCCCTTTATGTGTGCCTTTACCAGCTCACCCCCCAAGTGCTGTACACTCAGGTTATTATTTACCTTTGGGCTAGAGCAATCTCATTGCTCTTTTTCTCACTCAAAGCTGTTTCATCTTTCTTCCTCTCACCATATACAGCAAATCAAAGCTATGTCAATGTCAAAATGTCAAAAATATTCCTTAACCATTAAATTTTCAAAGAGCAACTTTGACTGGGGACTACTCCCCAAAAATCCTGGCCCATAAATATTAAATAAATATTAAAGGCTGGCAGTTGAAACTGCTCCCAGCCAAGAAACCACCTCAGAAACAAATATTTAACAGATGCAAAAATAACAAGTGAAGTCTGTTCTTGTCATTAATTTGTAAGAACATTCTGGAATTGGGTTAAATTTCCTGCTGTTTCCTTCTCCCACTTCATCTTTTAGAAACGATTTTAAACACATCATGTATTTCCTGCCAAAGTTAGCAAACAAAATGTTGCATTTACATCAGTTTATCTCTAGGGAAGGAACCCTCAGAGGAGAAGCACAGGGAGCTTTTCTGTGCTGTAGCTGGTGGGTGTTGATGCTGCAGCTTTTGCCTGAGCTCTCCCCAGCAAGGTATGACTTCCTGTGCTTTGTGATATTTTGCTGGGAACATGCAGAAAGCTGATGAAAATACACACTTGTCTCAATAAAGAGAGTTTTCCCTGTCTCCTGTCTCCTGTCACCTTCCCTTCCCTCCAGCACCAAAGCAGTCCCATCCCAGCAGTTTCCCAGGAACTCAGAACTCACCAAAGCTCTTTTCGTGCCAAAGCTTTCTTCTGGCTGCCTGTGATTTGGCACAGCTCCACGTTTGATGACAAAATTTGTTTTCAATCCTTTGTAGCTGTGAAAAAGCAGATTTTTCTTTTGAAGGGAGACATATGTTTTGGGTTTTTTCTGGAGACGCTTTTTGCTGGCATCCGCTGCTTCTCTGATTAGTTTTGCAGCTCCTAGTTACTGTGTAAATACTGGCTTGTCTGAGCATGTTCCTTGTGCTATTTCCTACAGTTGGAAAGAATGCAATTGACTGGGAAGATAAGAGGTGAAATCACCTCTCTCCTTTATTTACTCGTTGCATGTCTGTGTGCCTAAGATTTTTACTGATGTTTTGAAAAACAGCTTAAACTGGAGGTGACCCCAGCCAAGAGAAACTTCAGCAGTGGGATGCTGCTGTCAGGCTTTGCTGTGCAAGCAACACCCCGTGGATTTGGATAGTATTCTGCATTTCTCCAAGGAATGTCAGTTATGATAGCAGCTGCTGTGATCACAACTCCACCATGTTCCCTACTAAGAGGATGATAAGACAGGGAGAACCCAGAGGATGTCCCAGCTGTTGTTCTGAGAACCCCTGCTTTCAAGAGAACAAGGGGCTTCATTTTTGGGTTCTATTTAGGGGAATTTTTTTTTTAAAGTTTCTGGTCTTTATGATTATAAGCAAAAACTTGATAATATAAAATAGATGTATACTAAAGTCTCAGGTGAAGCTTTTCCCCCTCTGTGGTTATCACTTATTTTAAGCATCACAAATTTTTAAATATAAGCGTTTGAAATCTGGGCTGTAATCACTGAGGTTCTCCAGGTTTTGGGTTATCCGGAGGGAACAGTCTGATAAACCAACAGCAGAGGGCAAACGCAGCCTGCACACTGGAGCTGCAGCACTCGGAGCCTCCCGGCCCCAGTTCTGCCGGGACAGCCCACGGGAGGGACAGGTGCCACCTTGGACAAAGACAGCCTGGGCTGGGAAACAGCAGCAAAACTCTCACAACACAAACAATTCACTTTCCTTTTCGTTTTTATTCTTTTTTATGGGGCATCTGTTGGTCTTCAGTGAGCTGTGATGTCCTGGGCTGAGGCCTGACAGTGCATTTCTTACAACCCCTCAAAATTACCTCTGCAAAGCCATAAAACACATTTCTTCTTACCCCACTTACTGCTGCTGTGGGTTGAATTTCAGTGAGTACCCCAAGAAAAGGCTCTGTATCCTCTTCTCCCACCCCACTGCAGGGCAGAGCCAGCTGTGTGTTGTTCCATCAGCATTTTGGTTTATATTGAATCCGACTCCTTTTTCTGGTTTATATCTTCAATTATTTGTAAGTCTGTATAAGTCTACAAGATTTGCTTTTAGCAGCAATGTCAGGATTGTGAGTGTTGGTTATTCCTGGAAAGGCCTCAGAGGGTGAGGTGAGACACTGGCACCACCTCCTTCCATGCCCACGGATCCCTGTGGTCTCTGAGAATTCCTCCTGAAGAAACAGACTCAGCCTAATCTAATAAACGTCCCTGCTCAGAGCCTGTGCTCAGACATCCCCAGAATTTCAGCTTTTCAAGCCTAACCAAACAAGGAATTCCAGACTGGAGTCGCAAAGTTCCCTTTTCAAGCAGTTCCAAGCCAACGTTCTGGCCTGATTAGAGGTTTCAGTGTGGGAATGCAGAGCCTGCCCGAGAGGGAGCCACAGCTATTCCGGGTGCACGAGTGATAAGAGCCCTAATTGCAGTCCCAGGGCTCAGGGGTGGAACCTCCAAGAGGGGAGAGAACACAATGTGCAGCCTCAGCAGTGGGAGAACAACGCTCAGGGAAGATTTGGGAAGATGGGGAGCTGTGAGAGCTGCCAGGAAAGCCCAGGGCTGGTCCCAGCCTGCTGGGATGGTGGGAGAGCCAAGTGGAGCAGGAATGTCTGTGCTGTGACAGGCAGAGCTCTCTGCAGGCAGTGATTCTGGGTCCCTCAGGTCGGACTGGTGCCTATTTTGGCTCTGTATTTTCTCAAGCTGTTGGAGCTGACAAGAGCCAGGAGAGTGACAGATTGCCACTGTGTTATGCTGCACATCCTGGAGTGTTAGACCACAAATCTGCTGAGAGATGAAGTGAAACCTATCACTGGGCCAAATCCCACTTCTGCAGAGTGTGAAACTCCCAAGTGAGGGAGCTGAGGGTGAGCTGAGGCAAAGAGGAGCAAATCCATTAGGGTTTGTATTTTAGATCTGCAGGAGCAACATGAGCCAGTCATGTACAGTTCTGTCCTGCTGATTCCACAGCTCCTGTCTCACTGAATCAAGGCAGGAAGAGGCCCTGGGTTTTAACTCCTAAAGGTATTTTGAGGCACCAGCCCCCAAAACACTGAATTTCCCCAAATGAGATACTCCAACTGCCACCCACTCATTTTAGCAAATCAGACAAGGAACTATGGCCTATTCAGGGCAGGTTTTACAAAGGAATTTTAGCTTTTTCTGGCAAGGATATTGCAGAGCTTCTCATCTAATAACCTGCCAAGGGAGGTGCTGCTGACCCCCCACGTGGGGTTATCCCACGAGGAGCACATGGTCTGGGTTTGAGTCTTCTTTTTCCCAGCCAGCACTTCCCCCTTGCACACAGATGCTGAATGGGGCAAGAAGTGCCCAGCTCTGGCACAGTGTGGCACTCAGAGCTCCAGTGTGGACTTCTGGTGGTTTTGCAAGGCAAAGGCAAGTGGCTTTGGTATTTACTCAACCCTGTACGAGGCTGTTTGGACTCTGAAGGTTTGTTTGATATGGACTCACCTCCCAGAGGCTTCAGTTTCTGCTGCTGTGCACTGTCACTGTTTAGGAAATATTTCACCCACTAACCCACAAGGTCTAGCAAAATTCAGGAAGTGCAGATGTATGTGAACCAAAACCAGAAATTCCTCCTAAGTCTCGGTGTTTTGAAATTTTTGCACCCTCCAGACGTGCTCCAAGAATCTTACAAAAAGCCCACAGCTCTGGCAGCCACACTCCTTTATTCTCTTGCTGGTTTGCTCCCCGTGCCTGGCTTTGTGGGAGTATTGTGAGTTCCCTCACTTCTGGGAAATACTTCCAGCTGAAAAGAAAGAGAATGGTATTTCTTTGTTGATTTTTTTACAGTGCCTGACTAAGCAATTTTCATGGTAAACCATCTTCACAGCAATTCTCAGTTAGCAAACAATCGAAGCCCAAATGTAGACTTCGATTGCAAGCTGGATGTGACATGAATTTTGGAGTGAGCATATGGAGGGAAGAGGCAGCTGATAAAAAAACCAAGTGCATTGCTCTTGGTCTGACAGCCAAGACCCCAGTCCTGCACCCCCTGGAATCTGTGACAAAACACTCCCTGAAGTTAAAAGGGACAAAGATAAAGACACTTAATAAATTGGGATTTGATTTGAACATGCAAGGAGCTTAGGTGACCACTAAGCTTTGAAGTCATTCTTAGCAGTACTTATCATCTCTCAAATCAGCTGCATAATAAGACTGAGACAAATGGGCTGCCCCGTTAATGGTGCCATGTCACAGTTGCTGAGATAAGACACAAATTTCTTCCTCCACAGGTAATGTTGTGAGATATCAGTGTTCATGTAAAACACCCAGAGACAGGGGAGGAGTCTGATTTTTTCCTGGTACCACTGATAACATTTCCTCTTTTTTGTTTTCAGTCCTAGCAGACCAAATTCCTAATTCCTTCCCACGCTGCTGGGAAGCAGCAGATCCTTTTCCCATGGGCTGTGCCATCCCCTCAGTGGCTGAGTTGCAGTGAGTGCTGAGAACAGCTTGGCTGCAGGTGGGAGGCTGCCACGAGGCTGCCCAAGCTCAGGGAAGGATTTGCTGCAACAGAGACACTGACTTAGCTTGGCTGGCAGCCAGAAACACAAGGGAATATCAAGCTCGTGTTTTCCTACTGATGTCCTAAAATAACAGGAGTAATGTGTGTCAGGATAGAACTAGACCTTCAGAATATCTGGATTTTATGCTGCCTGCCAAGTGGTGTCTGGCAAAGGGCAAGTGTTCTCTTGATGTGCTAAAATACAGATCCATCATCCAGTTATTGGGGAAAGTGTGTTAAGATAGCAAATAGCTATCCGTGGCCCATTTGGGTTTTTTTCCTATCAATAGGAGACTGTGTGAATGGAATCTGAAGTGAGAAGGGGGGGCTGCCTGCACGGTGCAGTGGAATGTGAGAGAGCACAGCATTGCCATGGAAACCCGCTGTAGTAAACGGGGCTCTCCAGCTGCAGGAGAGGATTTATAGTGCCAGGTCGGGAGTGGGCAATTTAAATCACCAATCTACAGGTAAAATAGCACATTTCCTTCCACCTTGTCTCCCTGCACTGCCAAGTGAGAAAGGAAGGGGACGTGGGTGGTGAGAATTACAGTACAGAGTGATGAGGTGTCTTAAAGCCTGACCTGAAACGCTCAGGAGCTGATGCAAAGATTCTTGTGGATCTTGGTGGGGGCAGGAGCAGCTCTGTGCTCCCTGTGCCCCAAACCAGAGCAGGAGGCACAATCCCTGTGTCCAACAACCTCACAGGGACGAGAAGCAGAGTCCATTCCCTGCTTGCACAACCCACAGATTGGAGACCCCACAGCTCAGGGATGCTCCCAATTTGTTCTTTTGGTTTGGAGCTGGGGAAGAGCCCATCTGGTAAAGCTCCCAAACCAGCCTGTTACACCTAATAGTGAGACAAAATTTACTGTGAGCCCCAAGCCCTGCTCTGTAACAAGGGATCAGGTAAATAGGGAATGATTTACTGTGTTCAGATGCCCCAATTTATTGGCACTCAAGCACAGTGATCTATGGAGTGCTGTGAGACAGCAACAACATTATTTTTGCAGTGCTGCCTTCATCACCATGTATTGCCAGGTCCTGAGTGCCTGAATCCATAATTCTGTGGATTACACACCTGTGTGCTCCCATTCCCAGCTAAGGCCAGTGGTTAAATCTGACTTATGTGGAACCACCATGGGGCCAGGGTGGGCTTTAGCTCCTCTAAGTTTAACTATTTTGCCTTTTTGTCCTATCCTGCAAACCTCAAAATCTCCTGATTTACCATGGCTTAGTGTGCAGGTTGCTGCACACCTGGCTATATTTGTGTCACTAAATATAAGAAGCAAAATTCCTTCTGAGCTGGAAATTCAGAGTCCTTGGTGGCAAAGTCTCAAAGCTCTGTGCACTCTGTGAGGGTGTTTTATTGTGCTCCACATCTTTTTCTTCATATGTTACTTTGTTCTGCTTCAACCTTTCAACAAGATATCAAACAGCTACCAAGAATGGCAAGATTTAGCCTGTTCCTTCAACAAGAATGATGTGTTCAAAATCCAAACAGTCCAATCAGAATCTGGGAATTGGGTCCTCCTGAGTCCTGCCCACACAGCAGATGCTGCCAGCCAGAGTTCCACTTCCCTGCTGCATTTATTCCTCTCTGGAGTGCTCTCCTTGGGCCTTCAGCCTTCAAATTCCCTCCTTCCACCTTTCAGCTCTTTCTATCTACTCAGCAATTTGCAGGCCATTAATCTCAGCCCTGGCATCAGAGCTGCTCTGCCCAGTCCCAGCTGGGACACCAGCACGACTAGCAGAGGTTATGAGAGCAGAGGAGCTTTAGAAACCCCACTTGCCAAGAACAGCCCCCAGGGTCACTGACCCTCTGCTCATAAATTCACCTGATTCCCCTGGATTATCTTTGTTCCGCCACTAAATGCCAATCCAAAGCAGTGTCAGTGGAGAAGCAGCAGGCTAAGCCAACACAACAGGCCATCTCCTGCCTTGTTATGCTCTGTCAAGTCAGGTTGCCCTCAGATTTGCTGGAGTTTCATTCCTGCTGTCCCCTGGGATGCTGGGCAGTCATTTAACCCAAGATCATTTCTGACTGACTGGAATCTGTTTGTCTGGCCTTATTTTTATTTTTTTTCTCTCTGTCTCTTCAGATAATCATGCAAACCAACAAAAACATTGCCTTAATATTGACAAAATGAATCTATATGGAGACAAGTGCAAAGAAAAACAGATACCAGTGCCTGCCCATCTCCAATGGAAAATAAACCCTGCTTATGTTGAAGGCTTAATTCCCTGCTGATGTAAAGTGGTGCAGCAACCAGAGCTCTCCCAGTTTGTGTAAGCAGGGAAGCTGACCCCGAGGAGTTTCTGTTGGGTGTAGAGAGACAGCAGATCCTGGGCACCTGGAAATGATGGTTATTTAGGGGGCAAGGAGTGCCAGCACTATGCAAGAATTTGGTAGGAAAATATGGGCTCGATGAATTTTTCTGCTAGGAAGGTATTGAGTTTTAGAGACCAAGATGAGGCGAGGGAAATGTGCTGTCCTGTCACAGCCTGGACTGGGAGGGCTCCCACATGTCCCTTTTTGGTTCCTGTGACAACATCACTTCTGGAGTGAAAGTCAACAGCAGCAGCCAGAGGGACAGACACTGCTCCGAGGGGCTGCTGCTTTTGCCTTTCCAAGGAAAAGAGAGGGGATGGAGATGTTCAAACGCCGCTTTGCCAGCCCAAACCTCTCCCTCGGAACCAGGGCTGTTCTTTCCCTGCGAACAGCCAAGGACAGCAATGTTTGATGGCAGGGAGCACTTGGAGCAAACGCTCCCATCCATCTCCATCCCCCCGGGCCGCGCGGGCTGTTAATCACCCGCGGGATCGATACTCCACAAACGCGGCACTGGGATTGCCAGGGAACATCTCAAATATCGGTGGATAACCCTGATCAATGGGTAAAACGAGAAGAGTGTTTTCACAGCTAACAGGGCAGATTGTCTAATTAAAGGTCTGGCTTAACACAAACACTGGGTGAACGCTGCATCAGCCCCAGGACTCGTGTTTGAACTGCAGCATTTTTAGGCACCGTTCTTCCAGACACCCCCTAATGCAGGCTGACTCTGCTCCTGAGAAGTTAATTGTGCCACTGTTTAATTACCCACATTTAAAAATCACCTCTTATTTCCAGGCTGAGTTTGCCTCGCTACAAGTTCTGGGTGTGCCACTTTCTCCTGGACTAAAACACTTCCTATTGCCAGAAAATTTCTTGTTGATAAAGTTAACTCTCACCTAAAATTAAGTCAGACTTTAAACGCCACTTAAGCAAACAGAACCAATTCACCTGCAAATTTTGCATCACTCCTGTAGGTGATATTTACAGTCTTGGCCACAATGGTGCTTTGATGAAAGGCTGGATTGATAAAAGTCTTGGATAACACTGTAGCAAGAGTAAATCCTTTTAGACACACTAGAAATTCCTTCATCAGATAATTACTTTTTGATGCATGTTACTAATTTTTCCATCCATTTAAAACAAGCTACATTGATTTTTTTTTTTCTTCTTTTGGATACTATTTTTAACAGAATGTCATGCAAGATTAAGTCAATTGCTTTGCAGAAGTCTAAATATATTATGTCAGCAGAATTATCTTTATTAACTGAAATTATATGAAAGATTGCTTCTTTGATGAACAGTTTTCTGGAGCAAGGGATTGACATTCCTCAGCCCTTTTGACTGCCTCCCATATTAGCATTGCACCAGTATTGGATTAATGAGGTACTTGGGTAATCCCACTTACTTTTATTCTAAGATATTTAATAAAATCCCAGAATCACAGATGGGTTTGGGTTGGAAGGGACCTTAAAGCTCATCCAGGGACACCTTCCACTATCCCAGGCTGCTCCAAGCTCTGTCCAGTCTGGCCTTGGACACTTCCAGGAATGGGGCAGCCACAGCTGCTCTGGGAACCCTGTGCCAGGGCCTCCCAACCCTCACAGGGAAGAATTTTTTTGGGCCTTTGAAACTTTCCTTGTATTCTATTATTTGCTCAAAAATCAGCATTAATGGTGTCTGCCAGTTACCAGTCCTAAAATGAGAATTATTACTTTTATAACTGACAAGTATAAATGAGAATTATTACTTTTATGCTGCTTAATGTTGCTAAAATATTATCCTTATATTCAACTAGAATGCTAAGAACAGCCTTACCTCCAAACGCAAGAAATGTAGAGAAATGTGGATAAACTGAGCAGAGCTGAGCTGTAAATGGTGCTATTTTTGCACTGCCTTTCATTGCTGATTAGAAAGTCGATGGGTTCAGACCTGAGCCTGTGGTTTGATGCAGTTTTGGTGATAACCAGAATGTGCTTCCTGCCACCACGTGCTGGTTTGGGGGCTGGAGGGGCTCTGCTGCAGGAGCCTCGGTGACCTTGTGGTTGGTGACAGAGTCACTTCAGCAGCAACTTCTGCTCTGCCTGTCTCTGGTTCAGAATTGTTGGGAGCTACACAGAAACGAGTTCCACCCTGTTTGGAAAGCACTTGCAGAAGCTTGACTAAATAATGCAATTACACTGCAAATATTGACAGTCTGCTTAAAAACAAATCCAAACATGCTTGTAATTAATGTCAGTACCAACAGTTACAACTTAAAAGGATATAAAGCCCCCTTCAAAGGTGAAAATGTTTATTTCCCCCTCTGGGCTTTCAATTCTTAACACAATATTACTCTTCATTTCAGTCAATGCCAACAGGAGGTTTTCCCAGACTTCCAGTAGAAGAAATTGGTGTTTTGTCTGTTGACTCTTGGAAATTGAAGTTGGTTAAACAAATCCACTGCCAACATTGTAAATAGAAACTGATCATGACTGAGCTCTGGGATATTTGTCTGAGCAATAGAGCTTTGATAAAGCTTCTCCAAGAAGAGCTCCCTGGTACTGCCATCAAGGCTTCCAAGGCCAGGAAAATCCAGCAGGTTTCTGCTGAGCCCCAGGAGAGCCTCCCACCACCCCGCTGGGTTCTTGGTTGAAGCTCTCTTGGAACCAGGCACCACCAGGCTGTTGAATTCTGCTGCAGGAACAGAAGAGCTGCTCCCAGGCAGTGAGAAGGGGTGGGAATTCACCAAGGGATGAGAAAGAAGCAGAAATGTTGCTCGAGCACGTCCAGCTTGCTGCAGACATCACTGGGTGCCAGGGCGAGCTGCCCCAGTGCCCCCTAGGAAGCTGCACCAGAGAGGAGATGCCAGGCCACAGGGGAGGTTGGCATGAGGCAACACTCTGCCACATCAGCTCCTGTGCTTGAACCTTGCTGAGTTCAAAAGCCTTCCCAGGCACTCTGCAGAGTCATTCTGCTCCGAGGCAAAGAGCAGGATCCCAGTGCAGGAGGAGCTGCTGGGTGGTGGATCCAAGGGATACATGACATCAGCACAGAGGCATCAGGACAGTCCCTTCTGGCTCTGCCTAAAACATCCCCATCTCCCCAGCAGGCCAGTGCCAGCCCACAGGGTTCCATCTCATCAAACTCTCTACGAGGCTGGGAGCAAGGGCATTTTAAGGATCTCTTGCTATTTATTTGATGAAGCATTTGCAGTCAAGCTTGAAGGCTGAAGGAAGCGGATGAGCTCTGTCGCTTTGTTTGTCTCCTCTGATGCCCAGAGGAGCATTAATGAAAAGGAAACTCAGGGACATCAGAGACACAGGATGTAAAAATATGCACAAAGCAAAGGCCAGATCCTCAGGTGCACCCAAACACGAGGGGATGGAACTTGTGAGAATCACTGAGGTCTTGATGTGTGTTTTCAATGCTGCACCAGCAGAGAGGGGTGGCAGGAGGGTGGGGAAGGACAGGTGAGAGCCCACTGGCTGTGTCCCTGCCCAGGTGCTGGGAAGGGCTTGAATCCAGCTCACCCACCCCCAAACTGGGCAGCTGAGCTCTCCTGAGCCCCTCTATGCTCAGCAGTTGGGGCTGGTTCAGGAGTGCCTGCACACAGCTGAATTATTCAGAGGAGCTCGTTACTCAGAGCTTTTCCTGAATGTCTGTGCTCCAAGAGGTTTTTAAAAGAGACAATCACAGTCAGCAAAACAACTCTTCACTCTCAGATGATCCTCTTTATTTCAGGTATGAATAATATTCCTGGCTGTGTGTCTCTATTACAGGTTATCTGCAGATTGTAATAACCTTTTGTGCTTCTACTTTGGAGATAAAATAATGGTTCCTCACTGAGTCCTTCCCTCTGATCAGAGGAGTTTTGTTGCCTTAGGATCAGACTCAGAGGAAGGAAGGATTGTAAAAGCCCTTGAAAACTGTAATTTCTTTCCAGCTCCTGAAAAACAGCTGTGTGGTACAGCAGTTTTATTTAGACCTGTTCAATCTTTCAGAGGCATGGAGGCTTCTGTTCCCCAAGCACAGATACTGAACCTTGTTCTTAATTTGTTGTTTTAACTAAAGGAATAGCTAAGCACTCCTGCTGAAACCCATCCCTGCGCCCTCCCCACTGTCCTGCGTGGCTCTGGGCTGTTCTGAGGAGGATGTTGTTGCAACTCATGTAATTATGCTTTGTGAAAACCCCAAAGCCAAGGCAAATGTTCCTGGTTCAGACAGGCCGTGTGTGGCCCCGCTTTGCACACCAGCCCTCAGACCCTCCAGGGGCATTTTTATTATTCCTTTTTTCTTTCACAAAGCCAACTCCTCTCTTACCCATCTTCACACTGCTGTCAGGCTGATTCAAGCTCGTGTGCTCACAGCTCAGTGACACATAAGAGATCTCCAGCCATTGCTCTTTCCCCAGGAGGAATGAGTAGAAGTTGTTTTGTTATCTCCACTTTACAAACTGGCATGAGGCAGCACCAACAGTGATGTTTCACAGGAGAGCAGCCCTGGCCAAGGCTGCACATCATCCCCTCCCCTCCAGCTCTGTGTGCTGGGGAAGAGCTGGATCCAGCTGAAAAATCCCCACTGTGAGCTCTCATCTCCTGCACACAAAGGAAGCTACATCCACTGGGGTATTTTGTTTTTAAAAAGATGCAAACTTCCTCCAAGATAAGTTTATCTCCATGTAAATTCACAGCTGCGATACTGATATAAGCCAAGACAAAGTTTCTTCAGTTTTGCTGTGTGGTTCTTTTTTAGACTGGTTCAAACCCAGAACTTCCTTGCAGGCTATGTTTAGAGGGATTTAGAAAATGGAATGCAGGACAATAGCAAGGTGCTTTTGGAACCTGCCAGCTTGAAGAAAAAAAAAAGACAGTGCAAAGTCTGGTGATTAATCACAGCTGTTGCCAGAAAGAGAAGACAATTACAGTGCCAGTTCTGTAGTGATTTCAGCTGGGGTCTGTCGGCTTGGGAGCCTGAATTGCAGAGCTCTTTTTGCACACAAACCCCAGCAGAGGCCCCCAGCAATCCATTCCTTGAGCTGCAGGAGAGCTGCCGTGCTAATTAAGATAAATCTTTGTGTTTTGAAGGGAGTGTCTGGCTCTGGTGTGTCTGGATGATGAAGACATGGAGGCAGTGGAGGGATGTTCCTATGTCCTGGCAGTTCTTAACTGATAGGTAAAATTTACTGTTGACTTCTGTCTCTCTGTCTTCCCTTGAGCTTTCTGTGCCTTCCTGCTCTCAAGGCTGTCTCTTCCAAGTGGAAGGAAATATGGCAATACTTGGAGTTCTTTCATCTTGTGTAGTGATAGCTTTGGGTATCAGTTTACAAAAGAAATGTTAAAAATTACCCAAGAAGTCTTAAGGATCCTGCAATCCTATTGCTTAGAGCTGGGATTCTGTCTGTTGGTAAGTGAAGGTGTAGAGACACTCGGGATCTGGGAGGAACAAGATTTTGAGCTTTAAGATTGCAGAGACAAAAGATGCTGGAGCTGCAGGGACATTGTGCAGGGACACAAAGATGTTGTGTAAGGTCAAAGGAAAATGAACCCTGCATTGCCTTTGCTGGATTCTGGCCCAGCTGTGTTGTACCCTGCCCTGTTCTTCAGGATCCACTCCTCCTTTCTTCCATTCTGCAGCAGCCCTTTTAATGGCTAAAGATTCCAGCTCCACTTCTTGATCTTATCTGCACTGAACAAATCAATTCTCATGCCATTCTCTGGTAGGTCACACTTGTCACATTCATCTGGAGCCTCTCTAATTGCTCAGGGTCCTTCCCAGCACACGTACACACAGCTCACCAGAGGAATTAGTGGCATTTCTGAAGTACTGGGGCTTCTTTCTCTCGGTACTCTTACAATTTCCCTGTTTCATTGCTGCTGAGCAATGGATCTGAGCTGTGGCTGAGGTCCAAGTGCTTGCAGGGAGCTTCTTGGCATGAACATGTAGGGTTAACCAAACCCAACCCACAGCAAAGTAATTGAATTATTTCATCTAATGAATTCAAATCTATTGTGACCCATTTGCCACTTGTACAAGAAGAAAGAGAAGCTGAGTTTGTCAGATGATAAATTATCCATTGCAAATTCATGAGTTGGAAGGCCAGAGGGGACCATTACACTCATCTCAGCCTGACCTCCTGCACAACCCAGGCCCTGGAATGTGCCCGAGCCATTCCTGTGTCATTAACGTGGGGGTGACCCGCTTGCCCAGAGCTCTGTGGAACACCAGAGAACTGGCTGGAGCCCAAAATGGAAGCTGGCCTCCTCCCTCCTTTCCCCTGCTCTCCTTTCCAGCATTGTTTCTCCAAAGGGCAATTCCTCTGTCTTCCCACACTCGCTGAATGCCAGCCCAGCGCTGGGGCCCAGCTCAGCTTGGCATCCTCAGTGCCCGGGGCTGAGGAAGGGCAGCAGCAGCAGCACAGCCTGGGTTTCATCTTTTGCACTCATTTGTCCTTGTCTGGAAGAGGGAGAGGCAAGGACAGACACCCCCTCTGAAGTGCCAAAGTCTCCTAGGCTGAGAAGTCCCATGTTTCCATGGCTTGTGAAAAGCTGCTTTGCACCAGGATGTTTGCTGCTGTCAGTGAAACCACAAAGCTGGGTAAAAACTGGCTGGTGTGAGGCACAGTGCCCCAGCCTGCTCCTTCCAGGAGGGGTTCTGTGGCTGGTTACTCAGGGGTGCAGGGGGCTCCTTTTTTTGGGATTATGAGGCACCCAGGACAGCACCACACCTTCGTGGGTGAGGAGACAGCTCTCAGCAGGACCTTTCAGCTTTCTCTGCTGTGGTTTATCTACAGAATTGAGACTATTCCTAAGCTGAGACACAGACACAGGTTTGTTTATGGGGTTTTGTTTCAAATTTAAATGCCCAATCAATTAGCTCTTGGGAAAGAGGCTTTTGTGGTTTGCTAGTGGGGCGTTATTGATGATGTTCTTTCCTGAGCAGGATCTGGGTTTACTCCTGAAAGGGGTTTTGAGCAGGTCCCCAGGATTCCCAGTAACTACAGGGTTCTGTGTGTGCAGAACAAGCTGCTGGAACCCAGAGAAAACCACAGTTCATAGCTGTGCTTATTTGGGGGTGGGTCTGTGAGGAAAATGACGTTTAATTTGATGTTACTGGGTAAGGGGCCCAAACTTTCAGCCAGGTTTCTGCTGAGTGACTAAGTCCCTAACTTTTCCAGGAGCATCTCAAGCTTTGGAGAACACAAGGAGATGGATGCAGTGTTTGAAGATGACCTGCATCCTTCTCTAGGCATTTGGGTGGAAATAAAAACTTAAGGCCCCAAGATCCAACAGGACATAGTTAACTGAAAGAAAGTGCAATGGGCTGGAGGGAAAATCCTTTTTCCTGGGGGATTCCTCACTACCAAAGAGAGCAGCCAGACTTTGCTCTGTGGCTGTGGCACAGCCCTGCCAGGTCCTGCCTGGTCCCAGCTGCTCATCCTGGCTGCCTCCAGGTGCAGACACTTTCGAAGACAAAAGGGCTGTGGCCAAGCCAAAACCGAGACCCATTATTGCTTTCCAGAGCTCTAGCTGGGCAGGAATCAGCGATGCTGCTCCGCTCTCCCCGGCGACAACGTGCAGGTGTGGTGCCCGCGCCTCGCTGCGTGTCCGGGGCCGCTCCCAGGTGAGCGCTGAGGCATGTCCCCGGGGGGAATGTCCCCGGAGGGATGTCCCGGGGGGACAGGGGGGCTCTGCCAGCCCGGGGGATGCCGTGCCCGGGGCTGCGCTCCCTGTCCCGCGGCGGGACCCGCCGAGCCGGGCGGGCGGGCGGCAGGGAGGGAGGGAGGCAGGCCGGGTGACATCAGCCGGAGGAGGGGCCTGCCCGCGAGTTTCTTTGCTCGGTGCATCACTTCCCGGCGCTGCTGCCATACTCCGCTGCCCGCTCCCCGCCGCGGGGCCGGCGCCCATGGCGAGCCCGCCCGGCGGGGACAGCCCCGGCTCCGCCGCACGGCGCTTCCACTGCAGGTGAGCGGGGCTGGGACAGCCCGGTCCTTGGGGACAGCCGGCCCCGAGCTGCGAGCCCGGGGAGCCCTGGGGACAGTCCAGTCCTTGGGGACAGCCCGGTCCTTGGGGACAGCCCGGCCCCGAGCTGCGAGCCCGGGGACAGCCCGGCCCCGAACTACGAGCCCGCCGAGCCCCGGGGACATCCCGGTCCTTGGGGACAGCCCGGCCCCGCAGCCGTGCCCAGCCCCGGGAGCGGGCGGAGGGAGCGCTCCTGCCCCCGGAGCTGTTGCACGGCCGGGAATGCAGCCCGAGAGGAGCCGGGAAGGACGCGGCGCTCCCTCCGGTGGGCTCCGGGGGGATCCTCGGATCCTGTGCTGGGGAGGGTGATGCTCGAAGCTCCTCGGTGCTGGGTATTCGCATGGGAGGCTCCTGATCGCACTGCGGAGACTTCGAGGCTCAGCTTTAAAACTGGGAGCTACAGGAATTTACACGGGGCTGGGGGGAAAACAAATAGCTCCAGGCTGTTTGGTGTTCGTGGCAAGGCTCGTTCTCTTCGTTTAGATCAAAACTGGAAAACATTAAACCCAGAGAAGACTAAATGAGAGACTTTGAGGCCTTACAGTGTTGTCCATGCTGTTCACCATGGTGTTTTATTTCTCCTCTAGCAGGCTGGAGGTGATGCAGTGACTGGACTATAGAGCCAAAAAAGCCCAAGAATGCTGCAAGTGTATGGGATACAGTAGCTTTTCACCAATTTTCTTTGCAGGCTCTGCAGTAATTAGCACAGCAGCTAGTGGGTTGTCTGCTTTAATGAGTGTGAGTTCATTAGGGTGGGCAGCAGGTGTTTCTTGGTTATGTTGTAGAGCAACTCCAGGGAAGAAGAAGGCAGCAGAGTTAATATCATTGCTTTGCCTTGTCTGGGGGAGCTAGAGCGAGGGAAAAACCTGCTGGATTGCAACCAGACTTGGGCTTCTTCTTTCTTTCTCTTTGTTTTTCATGGAACCTTTTTGGAGACTAGATTTTGGTCACTTTTGCAAAGGAAATTATAGTGGGAGATTGCTTTTCACAAATGTGTGCCTGCATATGAGCTCTGCTCCCAGCTGCTGGGGAAGAGAAATGGGAAGCATTTTCCTGTGGCTTATCTGGGTGGCTCTGGCAGGGCATGTGGTTTTATGAGTCTCTGCTGTGCCTTTTAGGCCTTGAAAGCAAGTGCTGGTGGAGCCTGTGTCCCTGCTCTGTAAAATAAGTGGTAACTTAGTTTCTTTCTTAATTTCACTTTTATTACAGTGCAGAAACAAGAGTGAATTCAGTGACTCTGTCTGGTGTGATGGGAGGAACCTCAGGTGACTGGGACTAAAAATCCAATAACTGCTACTAAAATCTTACTATGTGGTGTTTTATTTTTTGCCTGGGAGCATTCATTGAGGTGCAAGAACTGCAGAAGGTACCTGTGCAGGCAGGAGAGCTGAGGAAGGTATTTTCCTTCTAGGAAACAGGGCGAGGTGGGGAGAAACATGCCAAAAATGAAAGTGTTTATTCATTTTATTACAGCCTTTAGCAGTTCCCTAAATTCAACCCCTCCTAAACAAAGGCATCTGCTCTGTTGTGCTGGCAGCAAATAATCTGTGTGCTGACTGGGCCAAACATCTCTATTTACAGAGACTGGAGTCAAAACTTTTGCTACAGCAGTCACACACCACAACCCAGGGTGTTTCTGCCCCAGTGCAGCTCTGTGTCTGCATTTGCTCACCTTTCTGATGCCACTTGCTCCACACAGCTGTGGAGTTTCAGGCAGGACTTGCTGGAAGTCCAGGGCTTTGGAAGTTGTGACTCTGCAGGGCTGGTGTATCTGTGGGGTCACTGCTGGGGCTTGTTGGAATTGTCCAGTTCTGTGACTGTGCCCCTCAAATTTGAGTTTGTGTGTTCTGTGTGAGCCTGAGTTGCTGCTTTACCTTCCCTGGTGTTTTCAGCTGGTATTAACTCAGCTGTGTGTAACCTCTGAGGACTTGTTGGGCAGACTAGGACTTGTAGGAGCTGTGAAATACCTGCTGGCTGCAGGTGTCCTGCTCTTCTCCTCTGCTGCAGGTGCTCTAACCTGCCCTTTTGTGCTGGCTGGCTGATTTTGAAGGTGTTGGAAGCACCAAATCCATCCAATGGTTCCCCTGGACTGTGGACAGGGACAGGTCCACCATTGCCCAGAGATCTCCCCTGGATTTGGGCCCTTGTTTTAAAAGGCCTCTGTGGAGATTTCTGGGTTTGGGAGGGAGACGTGGACATGTCCTGGGGAAACCCTCACTGTCCTGCACTGACATCATGGAGATGTTATCGATCCCACACAGAAAGAACATTAGATAATGCTGCAGTCAGTGCAGAAATGCATTCATCTGCCCTGAGAACTCAGATAAAAGCACACCTTTCCCTTCCCTTGCTCTCTGCTCTCCTGCAGGCTCTGTTTTCCAAAGCACTCCTGGCTTTTGTGATGTTTACAAACTTCCCTTGATTGTGTCACAAACAGTCCCCATCTCACTCATTAGTGTCACCAGGGTGAGGACCTGACCTGAATGTGCATCGGGCAATTAGAGAGTGCTCTGAGAGGAGGCTCCTTTCTCCTGCTCTGATGGGAAAACTGGGATGCAGAAACTGCTGCCTTCTGACATGGAAGGCAGTGAGAGAGGGCACAACTCAGCCTGGTGGTTAAGGCAGAGTAAACTGGAGTTTGCAAAGCAAATTGGGGAGAAAATCCACGTCTGGGGTGGATTTGTTCTTTGTTTTGTGTGTCAGCAAGAGATAACAATACCATTAAATACTTGGTATTTTCCCCAGTTCTTGTAAACTCACACAACTTTTGAATCTGGACTTTATGTAAGGCTAACAGCTATTTTCTTTCCAAGAGGTGGTATTTAATTCTATCTGCCTGAGGTGAAAATTAGCACCAGCAGCAGTGCTGGGTTTGGCAAAGTGCAATCAGCTTCCTCTGTGGAATTGGGAAAGGGCTCAGCTGCACTTCCAGAAAGCTGGGAATGGCCATTTGGTCTCTGTTTACTCTGTAGATTAAACTTGAAATTGCTTATTACATTTCTGAATGCTGGTTCAGAGGCTTCTGAAAGATTCTGATTTTTCTTCTGTTGGCAGTCTCCACCCGGCAGAAGGACGTGTAAAACAGGACAAACATTTCTAAAATAGCTGTGCTGTTTAATAGCTGGCCTGGGCAAAAATTCCACGATAGCTTAGCAGGCAGTGTTGGCTTTGTTGACATCTGTCTTGGGATGTTCTGAACTTCTCACTTGTACTTTCAGCACTGGTGAGTCATGTGTGCATCCCAAAGTGGAGCCAGGCAGGACATTGAGTGTCCACACCAGCAGGGAGAGGGATCTGCTGGGCAGACCTGGGGCTTGGTGCTTTGCAGGCTTCCCCAGGATTTTGGGCATTCTTTTTGGATCTTCTGTGTTTCACCTGGTGGGATGTGGGGAGAGCAGCTCTGCCCCTGGTCTCCTGTGGGACAGGGCTGTGCTTTGTGCCTGGTACAGTGATCCTGCTTTGCCTCTGCCCTGTAGGTGCTGCTGCCATACAAACACTTCTTGTCCTCAGGGCATTGATTGGACTGTGTGCACATGTAAATGGAGCTGAGCTGATGCTCTGCCCTCTCCTGTGCTGCCTTGCACTTCTCTGATCCAGGGTTGTGCCTCTCCTGGGTGACAGCAGTCCCTCAGGATGCTTGAACCCCAAATTTGCCCTGTACAGGATGTTTGTGCCAGGCAGACCAGAAAGAGAACATTGTGCCTTGGCCACGTGTTTGTGGTTATTCCAAGTTTGCCTCTGAGTCAGCTGAAGTCAAATCAGTTTGTGACTTGGCTGTGGCCTGAGGATGCCCCTCAAAGCCAGTTTTCTGTGAGATAAATAATAATCACACCAGAGCTGGGTCTGGAAGCAGCTGTGACCCTTCCCACCTGGAATATTGGCTGTGGGGCAGGAGGGAGCTGTGCTGCCCAGAGCTCCATGCCCAGCTGCTGAGGTGCTTTTTGCTGCCTGTTGCATTGCTCACTGGCTGCTTCTCTCCTGGGAAGGTGTGTGCAAGAGCTCGTGGCCAGCAGGAGAGGAGGGACACTGGGAAGAGTTCCTGTAAGCAGGAGATTGGTGTTTGGGTCGTGGTGACTGGTTCTGTTCACTCCCTGAGTGGTGGGTCCTGTTCTGGCTCCAGGTCCTGTCAGAGCTCTGGCTGATACCACAGCATGAGCTGCTTATGCCACAGGAAAATCCTGTGTGTGATTAATTCCTGTTTTCCTGGAGGATGTGGCCAATTAGGGATCTGCTGCCCCTTATTTTCAAAGTTAAGGGAAGCAGTGCCTGTTACACCAAAGGATGAAAACGTGTTATGAAAGCTGAGAAATTGATTTGTTATAGAAGAGTGATTTTTAAAATCCTTTTTGGCTTTTCCTGTCTTGAGCCAAATGCAGCTGGACCATTCCCATTCTGGTGATTGGGGACAGGAACAGGCTGCACAGCTCCCTTGGCATTCCCCTCCTCCAGCTCAGGGATGAGAGTCCCAGACACTTGATTTTCTCCTGATATATTACATAAACCACAGGGCCTTGCCTTGGTGGTGCCTTGAGGATGAGCAAAGTCATAGCCAGAAGCAGAAAGGCTTAAAATTGGAAATGCTGGTAAAAGTCTGGGGAATCAGCTTCTCTTCTCACTGATCCAAGCCTTAGGCTTGGAGGGAGCATCTGTGGGAGGCAGATAGGAGGGGATGCTTTTAGGGGCTGGCAGTGATGGAATGGCTTAGTTTGTTAAAGGAATTTCATCAGGATGGAAGATCCTGCCTGGGTTCAGACCTGTGGAGTGTGTCTGTGTTCCAGTTAAAGCAGGAGGGCTCAGGTGTGCCCTGAGGGGTGACATTCCCACCTCTGCTTCTCTGTGCTTGGAGCTGGAGCGAGGCAGGGGGTGGGACAGGGGGTCCCTGCAGGACCACCCTGCTGCCACCTGCCCTGAGCCTGGCCTGTGTCCTGGATCCAGGCACTTGTGGATGTGGCTCCCTTCATCTGTGCTGCTTTAGCACATCCCCAGGACACACCTTTGTCACTGCTCTTTGTTCTGAGCTCCCCACAGAGCAGATGCTCTGTGTCTCAAACCCCATCTCCCCAGCTCTCATGCTCCTCTTTTCCCCTCTGTGCTCTCTTGCCTCCTCTCCAGCAGATCAGGCTTTGGTACTGGAGAACACAAGCTGTATTTTTGTTGTGGTATGTGGATTTCTTGCTGTCTCATGATTTTGCACTGGAGGTGGTGTCCAGACTTGCCTGGAGAACAGGTTTGAACTCTGTCAGGTCTTACACTGCAAGAAGCCACCAGCAGCAAGTTTCTGAAAGTGGAGAGAGGGATTTTACCCAACTCTTGATGCTGTTCTGCTTGAAGAGCAATTTTATGTCCAAATTGCTCTCAGGTGTGTCTGGTGCTGTCCCTCCCATCCCAGTCCTGCTCTCTGTGCCCCTTTGATCAGCCAGCCCAGCTTCCAGAATTCCACTTCCCTCTTATAAAATCCTGTGCCAACCAAAGCCATGAAACCCAAATTCCTGCTGGTCTGGACACACAGGCTGAGTATCCCAACCACAAATTTGGGCTGTTGAATTCTGGGCCTGGGCTATTTATATTGTCAGTGGGAAAGCTTTTCATTGACCAAGCTGCTCCCTCCCTAAAGACACTTTTAATTAAATGTTATTTGACAGATCTGCCTTTCTAATTGGCTTAGATTTAACTGGTATAAATGGGACTTTTTTTTCCCACTGAAAGCTGAAGAAAGTAGGAATCATTTTGTTGGAAGGCTATTTGCATTCAGAGTCACGTCCATCTGTTGTTTAATGTAATAAGCTAATAGAATGAAAAAAAAAAAATCCAAAAACCCCCCCACAACCAGAAAGTCAACATCCCTGCCAGTGCTTGGTGAGGAGAGGGTGAAAGGGACACGGCTGCCTCAGCTTTGGAGCTCTCTAAACAATGCCCAGCAATGTTATGCAACTGCCTAGGGAAGGAAGTGAAAAATTATCATTACAGTGCAGTTTCAAGGGCAATATTAAATGAGCAATTTGCAGCACGGCTCTGTACTTAAGTCACTTAACTCACTTCTCCTGAGATAAAATTAACAGGGCTGGTTGAGGACAATAGCCATGACCTCTGTTCCCTGAGGAGGGGGGCAGAGACAGGCTCTTTTTAGAGCTGAGTCTGAGGCATGGGACTGAGAGCCTTCAAAGTGGGCAGCCAACCCCAAACCAATGTCATGGAGGGATCCCTGTCCCACTGAAACCTGGAAAAGGGAGGACAAGCATCTGCTGAAGCACCTCACTGATATCTGCCCTTCCTTATTTCAGTGGAAGGGATATAAGAAGACCTTCTGCAAGGCCCTGGACAGTGGAGCAGCAACAAACCCTGAATTAATGTTTTGGAAAGCAGTGCTGCTGTCTGTTCAGTACCTTCAGGGTAGGAGTAAATAGCTTAAAAATCTATTCCCAGTTTGCTTCCAGCAAGAGGATTTTGCCCGAGGATGGCAGGCACTGGCACCACAGGTGTTTCCTTTCTGACTCTGAGATTAGACAGGATCCATCCAAAGAAGCTTCATCTTCTGCTGTGAACCACAGCTCTGTGCAGCTGCTACCCCTGGAGGGATTTTTGGAAGAGGAATATTGGATTGTCTTGGCTCTCCTCAAGCTTTTCTGTTACCCTTTACTCTTCCACCCTCTGGAGCAGCCGGAGGGGCTCCTCACTGCTAGTTAGGAGCTCATGGAAGAGAAAGGCCAAGAAAAAGGACTTAAATGGGGAAAACACTAATAACACAGCTCAGTGTAAGAGCTGTTTCATGCTCCACCTGGGAGCAGATGTTTTGTCTTGGAAGCTGCTTTTAAAAATGCATGGGCAGGGCTGGGAGCTGTCAGCTCTGTCTGCAGCTGGCTCTGAGCTGCACAGGGTGGCTGCTGGGGGCTTTTCTGAGCACCCAGGGGCTGACAGGGCTCCTTTCCTGCCCTGGGCACCCTGCTCTGTTCCCCTCACCCTTTCTGGCTGCTTTCACACTGAATTGGCTCCTGAGAAAGGGAGCTCTTTCCTGGGTGCTGTGGCTGCAGGTCCAGCTGCTCATCTGTGCTGGGGTTTGGGGCAGATTGCCTGATTTGCAGCCTCTCCCTGGGAGGATTGGCTTCTCTTATAGGATTGCAGCAGAGGAGATCAGCTTTGCCATAGGGCAGCACAAATAATGAATAGTTGTGGTGAGTTCCTCAGGGGAAGCCCACTGCTGGGACAGTGGTCCCTGTGTGTGGTGGAGTTTCTGCATGCCTTGATGAACAGAGCTGCACAAATGTGTATTTCCAGGTAGAACAGAGGGTTTGCTGGACCAAGTGCCTTCCCAGTTCTGTTTCCAGGACTTTCCTGACACTCCTGTGGTTTTGCAGAGCTGTGTTTGCTCTGGGGGCTGTCACAGCAGGTGCCATTTGAGTGTTCACCTGTACCTGGTGGTGCTTCCTTGGGCACTTTGGTGTGAATTGCTGCTTTTTCCTGTGCTCTGGAGCAGCTTCAGCCCAAATTAGTTAGTTGTGGGAGAAGTTTCTGTGATCCACGCTGCAGAGTTGAGGTGGCTCTTTGTGCACTCCATCTGTGGAATATCCGTTCATGCCTGAGGAGAGCTGGGAAGTGCTGATTAATACTCATCTCTCTGGGGCTATTTGTTAATTACTGTTATTCATGGTTTGTGTGATGGTGCTGAGTGGATCCTGGCAGGGTTGCATCCGTTCCAGGGCTTCAGAGTGCATGGTAAACACCAATGTTTTATTGCAGCTTTTCTGGGAAATATTGTTCCTGTTTTCAAGGGTGGGAAATTGTATAGTCTTCAGGGTGAAAGAGAACAGAGGTGGTAAAACTGGGAGCTGAATGTCCTGACTCCCACTCCTTTCCTTCAGCACTTCCTTACCCACGTCAGAGTGAGGGTAATTGTGCTAATTGTGAATTGGAGACCTTGGCTTTGTCCTTCACTGAGCCCTGCTGGGCACTGCAGCACTGGTGTCACACGAAATTACAGTGGCTCTGCTGTTCTAACAGGGAGCAGAAAGTTGTTTAGGAGGAAGTTTCCAGCTGGTGAATTAAATTAAGTTCCAGCCTCTGCCTGTTTACAAGGTGTCCCTTGCAAAGGGAACCCTGCAGACCACAGGAGAAGGAGCAGCCTGGGTCACTCTGGTCACTGAGAAGAGCCCAGAGCTTGAAGAAAGCAGAGCAGCCCTGAGTGCTCAGGCACCTGTGACTCCACGAGTTCCCTGTCTCTCAGGCTTTGAGAAGAAAGCAGTTAATTTAAAAAGGAAAGAGGGACACAGAGCAATGTTCCCTGTCAGAAAATCCTGCACGTTCAGTTGTGGGAGTGAGTGGAGCTGCCCTGCCTTTGGGTATGGTGAAAGATGGAGGGAGAAAAGCACACATCTGTAGCTCCAGTCAGGCAGGAGGGATTTGGGATGGGCAGGAGCTGCCAGGGCTTTGAGGAGGGTCCTGTCCTTACTGTCCTTGTGCACTCACCATATCCCAGCTGGTGCTGCAGCAGCAACAGCCCCTTTTTTTAGCAGCTGTCTGCAGAGATTTGTATGGAGGAAATGCTCTGGGGATTGGATCTTGCTGCAAAACACAGAGGCCATCAGATTGAGCTTGTTTATCAGCCCAGCCTGCTGCAGCATGAAGGCAGGAATACAAACCACCAGCAGCTAGCACATGGAAATACTGAGCTTCCTAAGCCACGGGTGGTTCTCTTTCCCCCCTGACAAACAAGCCCTTGTGATTTCCAGCTTGGGAAGCCCACAGGCCAGCATCTCACAGTGCTTGAGAGGAGACTGACACCCATAAAGGCAGCTGAATGTCCTGGAATTGTGATCCTCCACGTGTACCTCCAGGCATTTCCTGGCCTCCGAGTTCAGCTGAGTGTCTGTGTGTCTGCATGGATCTAAATAATAAAACATATGAGTTCCCTACCATGTGCCCAGAATTTTAAGGCTGCAGCCCTTGGCCAGCTCTGGTATGAATTGCTTCCATCAGGGCAGTAATCCAGGAAACTCCGAGCACGAACGGCTTGGCTGATGGAAATCTGTGGTTTGATGCCTTCCTGGGTAAAGCAGGGGAGGAAGGAAAGCTGCTGTTTTCTGTGTGGGCATCCCTTTGGTGTGCCCTGCTGGGAGGGCAGGCAGGAAGAGTTCCAGCAGGTACCACAAGCTCTGAGGAGATGCTGGTCCACAGAGAGCTCAGGTGTCTGAGGAGTTAATAATGAAATGACTGAAAATACTCACACTTTCCTCTGCTGTTCTGAAGAAAAGCAAAACTCACTCTGCTTGATGTTGTCTTCAATCAAACCATCCTTTGGCACCAGTGGTTTTGGCAGAAGGTTGTCACCAGCTGTGCCAGTGAGTGACCACTCTGCAGAGGGGACCAGCAGCGGATCTGTCACGTAAGGATGAGGAGTGAGCAGAGAAAAATGTTGTGTTCTTTGCATTGAGCGAAGTGATTCCCCTGTGCTGGTGGAAATCCCTTCCTGAACGGCCCTGGGTGACTCAGGAATTCCCCTCAGCTTCTCTGGGGGCTCCAGCTCTGCTCTGTGATGCTCCAAGCCCACGTGCTGAGAGCAGAGCTGAGCTGCCCAGGGCAGCTGTGAGAGAGCCAGCTCAGGAGGGGAAGGGAAGGGAAGGCAGGAGATGCTTTGCAGCCCTGGCTCCAGACAGAACTGAGTCATTTGTCGAGGCTGACGCTCTCAGAGCTGCTTGCCTGAGGCTGGCATGGCTCAGGCAGGAGAGTGAGGATGCAGCCATCCAGATACACACAGAAGAGAGAAAAGTAACAGCTCCCAACATGTGACTGCAATGGAAGTGAAAAAAAAGCCATCCCAAATTAAAGCCATGTGTGTTGGTGGATGGAACTGCTCCTGGAAGGTTGGTGGAGGCTGTTTGTGCAGCACAAATGCAGCAGCTCTGGAATGCCCTGGATTAGAACAGGCTGGCTCCTCCAGCACACGAAATCCCTGTGGAAGCAGAGCTGCTCCTGCGTGGCAGCAGCTCCCCCAGCCCACCACCCTGAGGGGTTAAGGTAAGAGCTGTCTTGTCAGCTGTCTCCTGAAGCACATTTCCCATGCAGCCTGGTGCTGTGCCATGTGTTTTTTTCACTGCTGGGTGATGATGATGTCTCTGTGCCGGAGCAGAGATTTTCTTTTTCTGCAGACATGCATAATTCAGTTGTCAGGATAAATGGGCTCCCTGGATTTGGGCATGTGTGTGAGCCTGATGCTGGATCCTCCCTTCCCTCACCAGTGTGAGGCAGGAGGGGAGCAGGGAATTCTCCCAGAGCTCCAGAGCAGCAGCCTGTGGTCTGTAAACTCATTGCAGTACCTGTGAGATCGCAAGAAGGATCTAAATTAAACCCAAAATAGGCCTGTGGAGAGGAGCATTCTTGCTGGATTTGGGAAGACTTTTCAAGAAACATGATGTTCATACAAACTCCTCCTGTGGAAGAACAGGACCAGAGCCCACTTCACACACAAAGGATGTGATCTACGTGACAAACTCTTCTCAAAATGTGTGTTTGCTGCTGTTTACACCTGTGAATGAACTGCACAAATACCACAGTGTCAGGACCAAGCTAATGGTGTGTGGGGAGGAGCAGGAGCTGCCTCCCTGTGCTTGATTTGCACAGAAGCGTTTCCAGGGTGGTTGTTTTCCATGGAGCCATGCTGGGACAGAAGTGCTAAAAATCTGGGGGGATGTGGTGGAGAACTCAGTCCCACGGTGCTGTGGAAGCAGTGGGAGCAGCTGGCAGGGTGCTGGAGGATTCCCTGAGAGGCAGCAGACACCCAGCACAGTGCCAGACAGCGGGGCTGAGTGGAATTCTCACCTTGTGTGGGACCACGTGGCTTTCTGGGACTCCTGCCATGCTTGGATTTTTGGGGGCTTCCCACCTGGTAGGATACACAGATTTTTCCACAGTGCCACAGAGTGCCCTGAAGTACTTTTGGTGCTGGTCTGCTGGGTTTGGGTTTGTACTGAGGAGCTGGAGGAGCAGTTTTAGAGATGCTGGCAAGGGTTGCAGTGGACACCTGGCTGATATTTGAGCTCCGGGGGAGCCTCTTCCCTTGTTTTTCAGACAGATGTGGAATTATCTTTACAAAATCTGGAGGGATGCCCTGTGGCTGTGTAACAGCCAGGGGAAAGGGCAGTGTCCAGTGTGAGCTCTTGTTCTCTTGGCTTTCTAAATCCTTGAGTGTTTCTGGGCTGATGCCTGATTTTTGGCACCCCTGGAATTTTCAGGGAGAGCACAACAATGCTTTAAACAGCCCTCTGAGCAGGAGGCAGCTGCAGAAAAGCAACGTCAAACTGGTGCAATCTGCTGTGCTGCAGCTCTGCCAGCAGCACTCTGTCCTGGTGGCTGGCAGGGCTTCAGCCCTGGCAGGAGCTCTGCCACGTGCCCTGTGTGACCTGGGAGAGCCACCTTTGTGAACCCTGCTGCTCTGGGCACTCAGGGCTGTAATCACTGAGAGCACGGGCTCTCCCTGGCTGGATTTCACCCTCCACACAGGCTTTACCAGATGGTCATTTGAAAAAGAAGTTGCTGCATGTTTGGATTGACTGGATTCATCTGGTTCCTGCTATTTGCTCCTTGGAGAGCTCTGCAGGAAGTACAAGGGCCAGGTTTGTGCTGGCTCTGTCACTGAGGTCCCATCCAAACACCTTTCAGGTGCAAGTGTGAGCACTCTTAGCATTCTCTGGTGAGCTGGGATGGCTCAGCCCCTCCCTGGCTCACAGCCTGCACGGCCCAGGCTCAGGGGGTGAGTTCTGTGCTGGATCCTAAAGGATCTCTCTTGGACTGGAACCCTTGGCTTGGGGCTGGAGGAAGCAGATGAGACAGGAAGGGAGCAGAACCGAATTGGCTGTAGGCTGCTGTGGAGTTAGTGGAAAAAGCTGTGGTGTGAACTTTGTCATGGTTTCCTTTGTGCTGCATCACGGTGACGATGCCATGGCCGTGCCCTGAGCCTGGGCTGTGGTTTGCAGGGGCTGTGGGCAGGAAGGAGGCACCACATGGGGACTGTGCAGCCTGCAGGAGCTTTGGGATGAGGTGGGACCTGGGACAGGCTGAGGTGGCTCCTTTGGCTGCCTGGGCTTGGCTGTAACAGTCCCTGGTGGTTCTGGGGCTTGGCAGCACCTTTTCCATGCACAGTTGTTTTCCTGCTGCAGGCAGGAGTGACTGGCAGGCTGAGAGAGGAAGGAGAAGTGGGGGCTGCAGCTGGAGGGGTTTCCAGGCAGCTTGAATGGAGAATAGACTGGGGCCTGTGAGAAAACAAGCCTTGCTTTCACTCAAGGTTGTGCAGGAAGGGAAACCTCACACAGCCTGTGCAGCTGCCCAGAACAACTGGGACCATTGTGCTGGTGGCACTTGTGGGGCTGAGCTTGACCCTGCCAGCAGCTGGGGGTGGCAGGAATTGGGGGAGGCTGGGGTGGTCTCAGTCAAAGCTGGTTCTGGTCCTGAGCTGCTCCTGCCCTGCTGGATCCTCTGGGATCCATGAGGATTCATGCCTGGCTCAGGAGCCCCTTCTCCCATCCCAGGAAAGAATCCAGGCTGGTCCCATGGCAACTGGCTGAGCCCCCACTGGGTGTCTGGGGCAGTTTTAGAGAGGAGATGTCTGTACATCTCTTATTTGTGGTTCTTGTGAGTTTGAAAAGAACCCCCCAAAGCAGGACTTGCCCATTTTCATGTTAAGTTTGACCTGAATGAGCTCCTCTATACTGGTGGGTAATATAAGCTGAATGGCATAAATAAAATAGGCAACAAATAAATCCATTATTTTCATTGTGTGGCTGTGCATAAGGCAATCACTTATTTTTTCTAGTGTATGTGGTAATTGTAACCTGCTGGATTCTGCAGTATGTTTGTTTAAATCACAGCATATATTTTAGTGAGAGATGTGCTGACCCAGTTGCCCAAGTAAGTTTGTCATGAAAAGCCTCTCAGCCTCCATGTCCTCTCCTGCTCTCTGGCTTCTGGAGGTGACTGAAGGAAACAGCATTTCACTGCTGGTGAAACCATCCCCAGGGAGCTGTTTAATGGCAGTGTGATGGATTAACCTCATTAAAGGTGCTAGTGTTGTACAAGAAAGCAAAATACTCCTGGAAAACTCAGGAAGCTTCCTTCGTTGTGCTGAGTTCATTCCAAGCCTCCTCTGACAAAACAGAAATGTCTAAACCCCGTCCTGCTGCAGGTGCTGGTTTGCCTGGTGCTCTGCAGGGCACATTTCAGGGGTCAGGTGCTGCAGGAACAGCCCAAACTGCTGGATTTTGTGTTTCTGGGAAGGAAAGAGCATCCTCAGGCATCAGCATCGTGACTCCACTTGTGTTTGGCAAGCTGGTGCTCCTGGCCTCTACATTTATTCCTGTTTTTCTCACATGGCTGCTGGTGGTTGGGTTTATGCCCTGCTGATGAGCTGTGCAAAGAAATTGTGTTCCAGGCTCATTTCATTCTCACTCTTCTTGAAAGTGAGTTCTCCTGCACAGTTCTCCTTCAGAGAATTTGATCAGTTCATACACTTGGTGGATTCATAATAATTTTTTTCCCCGTTTGGGAGTCAGGACATGTTTTAATGAATTAATTTTCAAATTGATATCTCCTTAATCATCACTTCCTCAGACCCTGCAAAGTATTTGCATCTTACAATTTAAGTGCTTTGAAACTGGCTATCAAGTGAAACTGTTAACCAGGCTGAGATGAAATTCACATTTGCACCTTAATCTCGTCTGAGCATTTTCAAGTGCTGGAAGTTAATTACATCCATGGTAGTCCTTTGATACTTGAGTAATTTTGGAGCACAATGACTTAAATTTCTGCACATTGCCCGTTAGAAATTTCACTCCTCAACTGACACAGAAAAATTTCCTTGTGCTCTCTATTCTTCCTGTGGGTCCAGCTGGATTTGTGGGCAGCATTTGGGTCATGGATTCAAGGTAATTGCTGCCAGGGTATCATTTACTGACAGCCCAAACCTCCCAGGTGTGGGTCAGGTTTCTGCAGGTCAGGGATCTCTTCAGCTCCTGGAACTGGGAGCTTTTCTTTGGTTGTTTGGGTGGTGCTGAGCTGGGAGCATCCCTGCCTGGATGGAAGGGATGCACCTCATTCCCCTTGGGAGGGAGGGAGGGGCTGGCAGAGGCTCTGGGAGCCAGGGCTCCTGGCTTCCTTTCCCTTCCCTACAGCTGACTCACAGCAAGGCATAATTTTCCCCCAGAGCCTCACTGCCTGTCTGAAAAAGGGGGTAACTGCTGCCCTCACACCTCTGCAAAATATTTGGAGTCTTTAGGTTAAAGTTCCTGCACCTAGCAACTCAGAGTCATAAAAAAACCCCATCAAATAACTCTGAAAACAGCAAACCTGCACCTAGCAACTCAGAGTCATAAAAAAAAAAACCATCAAATAACTCTGAAAACAGCAAATAGCTCCCATCTGTCCTCTGCTCCCCCATCCCCACGGATCAAAACCACAGAGGTCGTGCAAGCAGGGATGACTTTTGCTTTCCAGCAGGCAGTGGGGAGTTCGGATTTGGATTTGTGACAATGACGCAGCTTGCTGGAGCCATTCCCCATTGAAATGGGGTCTCATTCAGCACTGCTAATGAGAGGGTAAAGGCAGCTAAATACAGCTGTCTTCCTCAGTGTCATTTGGGATTTATTAGCAAATATGCAGTGGAATTGAATCCCTTGTAAGTACTCTGCAGCTAATGGTAGATAGCAATTAGCTGAAATGACTACTGTGGAGCACTGATGCTGCAGCAGAGAGAGGACAGGAAATCTGGAGCCAGCACACAGACCCAGCAGCTTCCAGAACTCCCTGGAGTTTTTCCCTCTGGATTTTCTGTTTCATGCCCTCGGCAAAAGCCTGCGGTGAAAATCGCTGGGTCTGGGTAATCCCCAGAGCTCCAGCTTGAGCAAACACTTCCCCAGCAGCAGGGAGTGTGTGGATATTGTTATTTCCAGCTCAGGGGTCACCGAAAGGACTCACTGCAGTGTTCCTAGCAGTGGAAGTGTGTGCAGTGGGAGCCTCCTCCCCTCCAGATGTGCAGGGGTCTGTCTGGCCCAGATGTTTGGAACCAGTTCAGAAGTTGGGGAGGACTGGGTGCAGCATTCATGGTCTCATCTCTGACCTTTTCCTCTCCAAACTAACAGGAGGTTTTGTTTCCTTCCCCTCACTGATGAGGTGAGGTGTAGGTCAGGATGTCCCAGGGGTTCTGCCCTTTGGCTGCAGAGGAACCAGCTCCTGTGTGCTGCTTCCAGCTTCCAAAAATGCTTTGAATCAGGCTCATTTCGTGGAAATCTTGGTTTGTTTGTCACCCTCCCTGCCAGCCTGTGCTTGAGACAGAAACCTGCTTGTCAGGAGGGGATCAGAGCTGGGGATGTGATGTGGCTGGGGAGTGAGGGGCTGTGCTGGCCACGTCCCACCAGATCTGGATTTGGGAGAGAGATAATTGAGTATTTCCATTGTTCTCCTGCCAGGTTGCTGCTGGGTGTGTTGGTGATGGAGAGGAGCAGTGTGGATAAAGGGACTGAGTGATGGATGGGTGCAGTGCTGTGGAAAGGAGATGCTATTTGAGGGTAGGAAGCTGAAATCCCCTGTGTTTAGGAGCAAGGAATGGGATTTTCTTAAAGATTGGAGCTCATTTGGGAGCAAGTGAGAGAGAGAGAGGCAGGTGTGGATGTGCTGGACCCTGCCTGGGGCACAGTAAACAGGGAAAACTGCCCCAAACCCTTGGGAGAGTGCCCCAGGCAGAGAAGAGCAGTGCCTGAGGCTAAATGGGTATAAATTCACTGTGAATAACTCAGGCTGTGCCTCAGGAGGGTCTGGAACAGCTTTCCTCAGTAGGGAGGCAAAGGAAAATATTCAGACCACTCTCCATCAGTGGAGGGGACACATCCCCAAGGGTCTGAGGCCACCTGGAGCTGGTGCCTCAAAGCCATCAGCTCCCTCTCAGGTGCAGGAGCCATGCAGGGCTGGGAGAGGAAATTGCCGAAGGGGAATAATTCCCGGCTTGATTGACTGGCAGCACACCCTTAAAGAAAGTCATTCTTGAAATGCATATTTAGTTCGTTAAGGCAGTGAATATGCATTTACACTGAGCACCTGGTAAATCTGATCGTTTTTTTGGTTCTGGAGAAATGTTTAATTGCCCGTCACCAGCGCTCTGGAATTAGATTTATTTTTGTACAAAACCTAATCAGATTGCAAGTAAGATGCTAAAATCTGTTGCTTCACTAATTCAAATCAATAGAAATACTAAGGGGGATTTTTTTACTACTCTTGGTGGTTTTGATGGGTTTTTTTCTGCCTTACCTTCTGTCTAAAAGCTTGGAGTTTTGAACTACACGAGGTCTGATTGGGAATGAGCTCTGCAATCGCCCCCACTAACATGAATCAAATATCTATAAATACCTTTCCTTTTCCCTTCTCTCCTTTTTTTAAAGGCAGTTTCACCTTGCAGACAGGAAGAGTTTCTCTTGCCCTGTGACATTTGCAGTATTTAAGGCAGCAGACAGGTGACCCCAGGCTCTGTCTGGTGACATGATAATTTTCTGTGTGCCCTGATGGAGCTGTTGTCAGCAGTGACAGGTTGCTGTGGGCAAGGCAGCCCTGAGCAGGGTGTTGGGAGGTCTGAGTGTGTGGTGTTCCCACTCTGGGGACCTCTATCATCACCCAATTATAATATCCTAATTATGGTGTCTGACAGCAGTCATGGTGATCACTGATAATGGCACTGGTGGCACCTTGTGTGTTCCCTTTATTTCTCACAGTGTCCTTGGCTTCCCCAGCACTCCTGGGACTCTCTCTGCCTTCTCCAAATTGCTGAAAACGTTTGATACGTGAAAATCTTTCTATTTGACCGTTTCCAGAGGCACATTTTTGCTGTGGAGTTCTTTGAACAAGCTTGCAGCAGGCAAAAGGCAATCTGTGCTCCAGCTCCTCATTAGCTGCTGCCTGACAGTGATGGGTGACCCTGGGAATTCTTGTTCAAGGCTGCTCCTCCCGTTTTTCTCAGCTCTTTCTGCCTTCACATCAGTTATCCTTTAAAGAAAGACTTGAGGAGGAGGGAGGGAGGCCCTGCCCATGCTGGATGGGGCAGAGGTTTCCTGCTGCCTGTCCCTGCACAGTGGAAGGAGGAAATGAGTGTGAGCAGTGCCATCCCTTCTGGGCTGGAGACTGGCAGGTGCCACACTGCTGGGGACCAAGTCATGTGCCAGCATCGTGCCACCCACTCACTCCCCTGGCAGATTTCTGAGTGCATTGGTGGCCAAACACTGCAGTTATGTGCCTCAGCCCCACTGCTTCCTCCTGCCAGAGGCTTTGGGGCTGTGGGTGTATGTTCAGAAAATGCAGACAGCAGGAGAGGTAGGGCAGGGCTTGCACTTTGCTGTCATTGACTGTTTTCCCTTCACTGCCTGGTTCAGGCTCATCCTTGCAGCTGTGTTTTATGGCTGGTTGAGCTGTGGGCTTTGGAAGCTTTTTAAAGTGGAATTTTAGTGTGCTTGAGTTTTGTTCCTTGACCTTTAGTTGATTCCTCTGCCCTTGGCATTGTTTTGCTGCGTGCTTGTGAGCCTGAAGTGATTGAACTGCATGCAGAGGTGCTGCAAAAGCAGCTCTGGAGGGCAGGTGGGTTTTACAAGTGGATTGTGTTTCTGTTAACAATTGCAATCCTTGTTTGTTGTCCAAGGCAGCGAAGGCTTGGCAGAGCAGGATGCAGGGAAAAGCCTCCTGTGCCTTCCCCTTGTTTGCTCAGGTCCCAGTCTGAGCAGTGATGTTAATTAGATAAGTCAGATACTCTGCAGAGCGGCCTGTTCAAGGACAAACAGATTTTAATTAAGGGCTGTGTGCACTGGAAGGTCATGTCACTGCCTTGTGCCTGGACAGTTACTATGGGAACACCAGGAAAGCACCCACAGAGTGTGAGAGTGTCACAAAGTGGGCTCGGGGGCACAAAATTCACTTTGGGGTGTGGCAGATATGCTCCCACCCCTGCAATGTGTACCTGGGTTTTGTTCCTGTGGGAATGGAAACCTTCAGTTCAAGCTCTTAAAATCACCCCAAGAATTCCACACAAGCTGTACAGCAATGCCATGGATTTGGGAGATTGGTCTCCACCCCACTTTTTTGGACTGTTTACAGCTGGTGAACTCAATTGCTCAAAGACAACCTGGATATTGGAAAGAGTTTTGTTTGGGTTGAAATTGGAGTTCAAATTAGTTTGCTTCTGTCTCTGCCACCTTCTAACTGGAATCCAACATGAACTCCAGTGGTAGTGGCTCATTGCTGCATTTCAGCTCCTCTCAAGATTCATCCCCACTGAGCTGGCTGAAGTTAATCCTGCTGATTTGAGTACAAGCTGTTTCTTGTCTGCCTTCAGTCCCAAAGCTCCTTTTGTTTGGGATGTATCAGCAGAGACTTGTCAATACCTGAAGATGATGGAGGATCTACAAACCATGGATGTACCTTGGGACTGATGAAATTTTGGTGGGATCCCTGGGTAGAAACTCATTCTTACTAATTTTCATGTGGTCTAGCCAGAGGATCAGCAGAGAGAAGTTAAATGTTTTTGATCCTAATATTTTTATTCCTGCTGTCAAACAGAAGCTGAGGCAGGGACAAATGCTGCACTGGCAGCACAAGCAGCTTTCTTGTATAAATAAGATAGCCACTCAAATGTGGGCTTTGCTTTGGAATGAAATGTTTGTGTGTGGGAGTTTGAGGTGGGAGCTCACAGGAGCTGCTTCACAACCTCCTTCTCCTCTTGTCACCTGGTGGCTTTGGGGACAGATGGACAGCGAGCCAGAAGAGGTCACAGGTGTGTTTGGAGGGAGAGTTTCAAACCAGGTCTTGTGCTGTTTTTCTTTTGTTTGGCCACTCCTTGTTCTGCTTTGGAGGATGCCAGGTGTTGTGTCTTTGGAACCACAGGAGCAGGGACATCAGCAGGGAGACTGCCAGGGAAATGGGCTTGCATTTCAGGCACTTCATGAACTGCTCCTGGAGGGGCTGCCTTTGTAGGAGGACACAGTCTCCAGCTACGTCAGGGAAGGCATAGGTTGGATATTAGGAAAAACTTTTCATCGAAAGAATAGTGAAGTACTGGAATGCTCTTCCCAGGGAGGTGGTGGAATCACCATCTCTGGATGTGTTTAAAAAAAGGCTGGACATGGCACTTGGTGCTGTTGGTCTGGTTGAGGTGTTGGGGCTGGATTGGACTCGATGATCTTAGAGGTCTCTTCCAACCTCGTTATTCTGTGATTCTGTTTCCTGGCAGCTGAGCAAGCACTGTGCTGCCTGTTTGTAGGAGAGCACGTCAGGGTTGGTGTGTCCTGCATGCCCCTCCCTGTGCCCCGTGGTGGCAGGGGAGGCAGAGCTGGTGTGGGTGGTAGGAGATGGGGCAGCACAGGCTGGAGCAGCAGGAGCTGTGTCCTGGAGCTGCTCTGTGCAGGGCAGGTTGTCCTTGCTCTGCAGAGCCCCTCAGGGCTGGGCTGGGGCTCCTGGGTGGCTCTGGGGAAGCATCTCCCAGGGCTCAGCAGGAAACTGCTCCAGGAGTCAGCTGGGCAAGTTGTGCTCTTGGGCTGGGTACCACAGACTCCCTGCAAGTGCTGAGAACAGACTGGAAACCACCTGTGGGCATTTATTATCTTCTGACAGACCCTTGCTGTTCTGCCTCTGGACAAGGGAGCTCTGTATTTTTCTCAGCAGATGTCCACCTTTGACCTAGATAGTTTTGACTTTTAAAAATAAATTGAGCAGAAAAAGAGCAAAGAGAAGCATGAGGATAGAGGAGCAGGAACATGCTGTGTCCATCCCCCTTGGGAAGGGGCTGGCTTTGCAGCAGGCTGGACATTTCCAATGTAAGCTTGGGATAGGCATGGTCTAACAGGGACAGCTGTGACTTAGGGAGGGCTTGGAGCACTCAGAGGGGAGTGTTTTCTGTCTCTTGAAGCAGTGTCACTGCTCACAGTGCTCTTTCTGACAGCATGGAGTGTGCCAGTGCCAAAGGTGTCAGAAAATGCACGGGAGGAAAGCTGCCCTGGAGGCCAGTGTGCTGAGTGCCTGTGGAAAACTGACAGCAGGACAGTTAATGGAAAGCAGACACCGAGCTGGGAGCTGCTCAGCCAAGAAAATCTGCACAGTCCAGGCTTTTCTCTGGTATCCAGGAAAAACCTGTTACCATTTGGCTTCCCTCTCTGTTACCCCAGGGAAAATGGTCCAGGTATAAAGTCCTGGATATGTGGCTTTGCAGCACCTGGAGGAAAGCAGGTGTTACTGCTGTGATGATTCCGTGCCTTGGAGCCAGGAGCCCTGAGCTTCTTGTGCAGATCCTGCTGGGAGCCCAGGGGCTGCCTTTGTCTGCTTGCAGATGTGGTCTGTAATCAGAGAATCACAGAATGGTTTGAGTTGAAAAGGAGCTTAAAGACCCTCTCATCCCGAACCCTGCCATGGGCAGGGACATCTCCCACGGGAAGGTGGAATCTGGATGCTCCTGTGTTCTGAGTCCAGGGGAAAAATTCAAGGTGTGCAATGAAGCAAACCCTGTAAGCACTGCAGAGCAGAGTGGGAGTACTGCAGCCACTCCCTAGAAACAATTTCCTTGTTTTTGGCAGGATGGAGGCATCCTGCCTGGAGCTGGCCCTGGAAGGAGAGCGCTTGTGCAAGGCTGGAGACTTCAAAGCTGGGGCAGCCTTCTTTGAAGCAGCAGTGCAGGTGGGGACAGAGGACCTGAAGACTCTCAGTGCCATCTACAGCCAGCTGGGCAATGCCTATTTCTACCTGAAGGAGTATTCCAAGGCCCTGCTGTACCACAAGCACGACCTCACCCTGGCCAGGTGAGTGTGGCAGCACTGTTTCATCCTCATCAGGCACAGCCCTGAGTGAGGGCAGGCTCTGTGGGGCCTGAACCCAGAAATACACATCCCAAATGGGCCCTGAGGGGGATTGTCCTGTGGAGAACCTGGGACTCACCAAGGATGGGGCAGCTGCCTTCAGAGCAGGGAGATGGAGAAAGGGATGTGGATGTGGGAGGGTGCCTGGAGCAAGAGCAGGGTCCACTTCTGTCCCCAGTACTGCCTGCAATGACCTGCAGTCATTAGAACAGTTCTGAAACAGCAAATTTGGAACAGGGATCTGCCTTCAGAATTGTGGGAGCCTGTGGGAAGCTCTCCAGCCAGATGTCTGTGCTAAGCTGCAGCTTAAATCTACCTCCAGCAGCTGGTGAATAAAAGTCTCTGAGCTCTTCAACATCTTCATCTTGTAGAACCATTGGGGACCGAATTGGAGAGGCCAAGGCAAGTGGCAACCTTGGGAATACCCTGAAAATCCTGGGGCAGTTTGATGAAGCTGTGGTTTGCTGCCAGAGACACCTGGACATTTCTCGGGAGCAGGGAGACAAGGTAATGGTTCCAGCAGGAAATATTTCCTGGCTTTGAAAATAACCTGTCTGCACGTCAATGAATGTGATCTGCTGAAGGTGGGCTTTGGGAGGAGCTGAAGGGTGAAGCTCTCCCTTCTGGCTGCCATCACACATCTGCTGCTGTGAGGGTGAAGATGGGGAAGGACAATGTGGGCTTGTGGCTCTGAAAGATGGGGAAGGACAAGGTGAGCTCATGGTTCTGAAAGATGGGGAAGGACTTGGTGGCCTCGTGGTTCTGAAAGATGGGGAAGGACAATGTGGGCTCATGGTTCTGAAAGATGGGGAAGGACAATGTGGGCTCATGGTTCTGAAAGATGGGGAAGGACAATGTGGCTCGTGGTTCTGGCCATCTGTGCCCAGCAGTGGGAGGTCCATGCTGGGATGTGAAGTGTGATACCTTGCTGTTTCCTGTTCTTCCTCCCTTTAGGTAGGTGAGGCCAGAGCTCTCTATAATATAGGGAATGTTTACCATGCAAAGGGAAAGCACTTATCCTGGAACACGGCCCAGGACCCGGGCTACCTGCCTCAGGAGGTCAAGGACACACTACAGAAAGCTTCAGAATATTATGAGTAAGTATCCAAGCTTGGCCAGCCCCTTCTCCTGCAGGGAATGGGGCCACTGGCTGAGAATTTGCAGGTTGTAATAGATTAGGAATATTTCCCTGAGATGCCAAGCTGTGTTGGCAAATTAATCTCAAGGAAGGTGAGGAAAGGTCTTTTATAAAATCTGAGCTGAAATTCATGCTGGCATTGGCTTTGTAAAACTCTGTGGGTTGAATTGTCATCATGCAATGAAGTGCAACAGTCTGCTGCTTGCCAGAGCTGTGCTGGGAAGCTGAACTCGCAGCTCCTGTGGCCCCTGCTGCTCTCTGCTGGCCTCTGTGAGGATGGATCCCTGTGTGTCTCCATCCCTCTCACCCAAGGGAGGAGGCACTTTGAAGTCCTGGTTCTTCTCGAGGATCTGCACTTTGTCTCACTTGCCACAACCTTCCTTTTCCCAAATCATTTCAAAGATCAGTCATGTGCCACCAGGGAAGGTCAGCACCAGAATTTGGGGCTTGTGTTTTTCTCCTTGTGCTTCAGAGTTCTGCTTTTGTGATGCAGTTTTTTAAACAGGCTTTTTAAGTGAAGAGAGTGCTAAGATCTTTTATCCCTCCCGTGGTATCTGAGGATGTGATAGTGCCCATGAACAGCTCACCACCCTTTTTCCAAGGAGTGGTGCATGTAGCATAGCCAAGGGGTGAACATGTGCCAGTGATGAGTGCTCCACTATTCCCTGTGTGCTGAGTGTGTGAAGGGGGTAAAAGCAAGATAAAGAAATGCCAGGAGGCTCCCAGAGCAGAGCCCTGGCGTGGCACTGTGGGTCTGGCCTCTCTCCCTGCAGCAGGACAGGGAAATCTTCTTCCTGTGGCCCTGGTGCTGCAGCGAGGCCATTTCTGATTTAGTGTGGGATGGATCAGACCAGCTGTGTGAGCACAGCTGTGATTCTGCACAGAGCCACCCACTGCCTGAGGGGACAGGGCAGCAGGACCTGCACCCCAGCTTGGCTTCAGCTGCCAGGGCTGTCCAGCACAGGTCACCAGCCTGTCACCTGTGCTTGGGAGGGAAATGCCTTCTCCAGGGCTGCCTCTCCTCCCTTTCTGTCCCCTGCAGGGCTGTGCCTCATGGATGCTCTGCCTGGTTTCTTTCAGGAGGAACCTGTCCCTGGTGAAGGAGCTGGGGGACAGAGCTGCACAGGGCCGGGCTTATGGCAACCTTGGCAACACCCAGTACCTCCTGGGCAACTTCAGTGAGGCCATTGCCTTCCACAAGGAGGTAGGAGACACCTCTGCTCCCTTCCTTGGCCTGGCAGCAGATTTTCTTCTCACCCCAGCTCAGCAGAACAGGGAGATGTTTCCCCCAGCAGTTTTCCTCCTCCTGTGTGAGCCCCGGGCTCTGCCCTGTTGTACCAACTCACACTGAGCAAATCTTACTCCAGTCCCATCAGCACCTCGTGAGCAGCTTGAGGGAAGGGTGCTGTTGGCTTGGAAACCAAAGGAGGTATCCAAGGGCAAATTGCAGCTGGGTCTAGCAAGGAGGTTTTTTTCTGCTCTTAATTTGTCTCAGTCTAGATTTTAATAAATGCAAGCCATGAATTTAATTAAGCTGCTGAAAGAGCTGTTGATCAAGAATAAATGCTGCTTGTAGAACATAATAACTTTCTGCAAAGCTTTACAGGGAGGTGAGGTGACAAAGTCCCTGCCCCAATTCAAATGCAATTTAGCTTCTGTTGCAGAGTGTGTATCAGTTCCCTTGCAGTGGAAGGTGAAAATTCACTGCTCCTCTGTTTTTTCAATGCTGGGGGGACAGCACTGGGGTGCAGCATCACTCCCACTTTTCCGAGAGCCCTTCCTGATGCTGAGCTGCAGAAGAGGGAGAGGTTTCCTGCTGCAGCCACCCTGCCAGGGAGGCTCAGCACCTCGCTGGGGTGGGAGCTTTGCAGCCCTGGCAGCTGATCCCCAGGGCAGAGGGGACAGAGGGGTCAGTGCTGGGGGACAGAGAGGCCAGAGGGGTCAGTGCAGGGGATGCTGGGGACAGAGGGGTCAGGGCTGGGGACAGAGGGGACAGTGCTGGGGACAGAGGGGTCAGGGCTGGGGATGGGGTCAGTGCTGGGGATAGAGGGGCCAGAGGGGTCAGTGCTGGGGAACAGAGGGGTCAGTGCTGGGGACAGGGGGTCAGTGCAGGGGCCAGAGGGGTCAGTGCTGACTGGGCTGTGTCTGCTGCAGCGCCTGGCCATTGCCAAGGAGTTTGGGGACAAGGCTGCCGAGCGCCGAGCCTACAGCAACCTGGGCAATGCCCACATCTTCCTGGGCAGGTTCGACATCTCTGCTGAGTACTACAAGTGAGTGCCAGGGGCTGCTCCTTCCTGGGGATCCTGAGCTGTCACAGCCAGCCCCTCAGCTCCAGGGGCTGTGGCAAGGGACGTGGGGTGGCAGGGTTGTCACTCTAGGACAGGAATTAAAATGACACACACGCTGGAACTGTCAAGGTAAAAGAAGGGGAGTTTAATTTCTGACTCTAACATTTATAGGTTTCCAAAAGTGACAGTGGATTGGAGGGTGAAAATGCCACCTCTCCAATGACACTGGACAAACTAACAGTCTATCAGGTTTCTCCTCTAGAAAGGAATGTAAAACAATTAATTGTTTACATAAAGTGTGTGAGAAAATTCATTTCAAGAATGCAAACATCAGAAGGCTTAGAAGAACTCAAAAGAACAGGGTGGCACAGGGCTGCTGTGGGGTGATGCAGGGTGTTGCTCCAAGGGGTGACCTCCCTGTGGCCTGGCACTGACCAGGGCTCCTGGTTCCCTCTGTTCCCTGCAGGAAAACGCTCCAGCTCTCCAGACAGCTCAAGGACCAAGCAGTGGAAGCCCAGGCTTGCTACAGCCTGGGGAACACGTGCACACTGCTTCAAGACTACGAGAAAGCCATTGAATACCACCTGAGGCACCTGGTGATAGCCCAAGAGCTGGGAGACAGGTAAGGGAGGGCCTCAGGTGAGGCTGGAGAGCCCTGACCCTTCTCTGACTTCTGTTCTCTCTTGCTGGGGTTAAGCACCAGTGATGTGTGTGCTTGAAAGGCATCAGAAATCTCTGGCAGCCAGTCCTTAGTCCAGTCATCTGTCAAAAAGTTGACCTCACTCACCTTTGTCGTGTCACTCAGACCTGGAGATTGTGCCCTCAGTGCTGTGTCTGTATGGGCTGAGTGAGATTTCTAACAAGAAGTACTTCAAGAAAATGCATCGTGCTCAGTGCCTTGCCAGTGCTGCTGCTGTGTTATCCCAGCAGGGCCTCTTGAGAGCTCCCTTATATTCCCAAAAGTTGTATTTTCCTTAAAAGCTGTGTATTTGGGGCACACAAGACGTGCCACTGTGCCCTGTTGCTCTGGGTTGGTGCTGGAAAGCTCCATGTAGAGATGATGTTGCATAGAGAGTGTGCAGATGATGTATCTTGGTCTTGCTCCTCGTTCTTTAGAAGGCTCGGCCTTCAATTTTTCTTAAATTCTAATTTTTTTTTTTTTTTGAGAGGTTGGTTCCTTTTTGCTGAATATCCTGATCCTGAGCCCTCTTGCAGCTGAAGTGACTTTGCAGCCAGCTCCTTGAGCGTGGTGCTGGATTCCCTGGGAGCCCGGGTGTCCTCCACTAGATGGAGCAGGGACATCAGGATGGGAGAGCTGTGCCACCACCCGGGCAGCCTCTGCTCAGGGCAGGCACAATCCCACCCAAGGGTGAATCATGCTGTGGGGGTGCAGGCCTGTGGGCTCCTGCATTTCTGGGAACACACCCTGTGAGCAGAAGGTATTGAACAGGGTGACAAGAAAAACGGTGGAATGCTGATCAACCCGCCCAAACCTCTGAAAAGGGAGTTGCAGTCATGCTGAACCTCCCCCTGCGCCCCCAGGTGCTTTTTTTATCCCTTCTCCCCCCACATCTGCTCGTTTGCAGAGCTGAGCAGGCTCTGGGGAGCAGGAGGCTCTGCCTGCTCCTGCAAACAGCTGCTGGAGCTCCAGGGAGCCAGGCTGGGGGTCTGGGCTGCCCAGGGTGGGCTCCACATTCCCTCCCTGGCTCCTGGAAACCAGCAGCAGTGCCCTGGAGACCTCGTGGAAAGCTGTGCCTGTCCCCTCTGGGTGCAGTTTCATGCTGTGTGCTTGCCCTGGGGATGCAGTGCTGGGGCTCAGCTGGAGCTGCTGCCTGCCTGCAGCGTTCTCTCCCTGCTGCTTCAGCTCTGGGTGCTGATGAACCAGAGCTGGATGTTGCATTCTCTCCGTGCAGCTCTGAGAGGAGCCCTGGCTGTGTGAGGTGGAAGCTGGGCAGGAGCTTTGGCTTCTCCTCTCAGGCTGGGGCTCACCAGTGAAGCCAAAGCATCCTGGCCCTTGCTGCAGTGCTTGCATTTTGTCCCTGTGGGTGCAGTCCTGCTTCCCAGGCTCTTCATCCCCAGTGTAAGGAGAGTTGAAAATGTCCAGCACGCTTCATTTTCAGCGTAGAACCTCTGTGGAGGTGGAAGCAGAGCAGGGAGCCTGGCTGTCAGTGCTCTCCAAAAGGCCCTGCTGGGCTTTGCCCAGCATTTCTGTGGTTTGACACTTTCCTGTCCTGCAGGGTGGGAGAAGGAAGAGCCTGCTGGAGCCTGGGAAATGCCTACGTGTCCCTGGGGAGCCACGAGCAGGCTTTGCACTTCGCAAGGAAACACCTGGAAATCTCCCAAGAGGTAAGAGAAGCTGGTGCAAACCAGAGGGAACCTGTGACCCCTGCTGAGAGCAAGGCTGTTTTATGCCAGTGAGTTATATTGATGCTCTCACAGCTCTGGAAAGCCCTTCTCTCTGTGCTGGTTCAGTGGTGGTAGGAACTGCAGAGCTTGGCTGGAAAACTCTCTTGATGGGAAGCTCCCAGCCTTGCCCTTAATTACAGCAAATGTGAGCTGTAGTTTGCTCTTAACCACAGTTTTGAGTGAGAAAGGACCTGGGGACTCGTCCCCTGGCTGGCCAAGGTGTTGTGCAGTCTGAAGTGTGTGAGATCCCACGTTGCTGAGCACAGGGAGATCCCAGCTGAGCTGGAGCTGCGGTGTCCTGGTGCAGTGGATGCTGTCCCTGGGTGACACTGCCACCCCTCTGGGGGTTGTGTGTGCAGCTGCTCTGGTTTCACCTTGGCCTGGCCCAGCTCTCTGCAGCTTTCCTGCCGTTTTCAGGTGGCTCAGAGGTGCAGAAAGCCAGAATTCCACTGTTTGCTCTCTGCTGTGTGTTGAGGAAATCGGCTGTGGCCTCTTTAGTTCCCCAGATGAAGAAATTGCCCTCTTGAAGCACTATTGAAATCACCATCTGTAAGTGTGCTGGGTGTTCTCCTGCCTGTCTGTTAGGTTGGCTAAATCTCCAAGTAGGGCTGACACAGCAGCCTAATTACAGATTTAATTATCAGACACACAGAAGAAATACTGTTCTTTGGCCCTGTACATTTTAAGACTTTCCCAGCTCTGCTCAGGCTGGGGCTGAGTCCTCAGAGCCAGACATCATCTGAGGGGCCCTGGGAGGATCAGCCCTGGTGTTCCTGGGGCCTTTGGGGGTGGAGGGGACACCCAGCAGGGTGGGGGGTCCCAGGGTTGTCATTCAGGGTGCTGGCTGTGGCTCCAGCGGTGTCAGGAGTGGGTTCCTCCTGGCAGGTGCCTGATGAAGTCCCCCCATCATGAATTATGGGGCAGTGGAAAGACTGTCTCTTTGACAAGCATCAGGATTTTGGCCGGGAGAAACCTTGTGAATTCAATCTTTTCATGCTGATGTTCGTAACTCACTTCCCATCACCTTCTTCCCAACAAACTAATGGTGGCATTTGAATCCAAATGAAGCCAGCTCAGGGTAACCACGCTGGAAACTGCTGCAGGTTGATCAGAGGTTACTCACAAAATCCCACTGGAATAAAGGATATGTACCTAAAAACCCTGGAAGCTGCCCCAGCTCTGGGCCACTGCTCTGGAGTACTTTTGTCGTCTCAGAGTGCAGCTCCTGGGAGGCTGGGGGCAGGAATCAGGGCTCTACTCTGGTGTGTGGCAGGTCCTGCCCAGGGTCATTGTCCTGCCTGTCTGTTCCTGGTTGTTAACAGGCTTTGGAGATGATCTGAAATGAGTGGAAGTCAGGGAAGCACTTAATAAATGAGCATCAAGGACTGTAAGACCTAACATGGACATAGTAATTTCTCTGGAGATGATGTCAACAGCAAATCTCCTGTAATTGGCAGGGGGATTTATGCCTGGTGATAAGCCCTTTGATCTGCCTCCCTTTACTGGAGCTTGGGGCTTTGTCATAAATAATGTGGGGATTTATGGTTTTGTTCTGTGCTGCAGACTGTGGCAGGGGACACAAAAGAGCTGTTGCCAGGCATTTAACAGGAGCTGGCCTCTCCAGGGGAACAGCCAAGGTCCTCCTCTGTCACACAGGCTGCTCTTGCTCTGGGGATCAGAGGCTGTTTCTGGGTGACCTCTGTGGTGTGCAGCACAGCCCTCTGCTTGGGTTAAACTCTGAGGAGGATCCAGCGTTGTGTCCCACAACTCCTGGTTTGAAGTAGCAGGAGCTGTTGGACAGATCTCTGTCCAAACATGGAACATCAGCTTCCTTAGCCTCGGGCCAGCGAGAGGTGGGAATTGGGGAAAATGTGGACTTGAAACAGAATTTTTGGAGCATTGTGTGGGTGGATCACTAGGAACAACTCGAAGTTGTATGGCTGGGAGCCAAGAGAGAAGGGCTTCCAGGGCCCTGGTGCGTGCCCACGTGGCTGATGGCAGCGTGGTGTCTGGTGCTCAGTAACTATGGAAATACTTGAGGAAGGGGGCTGGGAGCTCCAGGGCTCTCTGCCAAGCCATGTGTGCCTCCAGGACAGCCCAGACAAGCACATTTAGGCTCAGTCCTGTGGCAGTGGGCGAGCTGAGCCCTCTCAGTGCCTTGCACTGAGCTGCAGCACAGCGAGCACAGACTCTCCCAAATTATCACTGGGGAATAGTTCTGGAGAGCTGGGTGGTCTCTCAGGTGTCTCTCTTAGGTGTCTCTGTGTTTGATTTTGGGGTGGCACTGGCAAACCCTTGGCTGGGGGTGTTTTTTTTGTGGCAGCCCATGCCTTTAACCCTTGCCCTGTTGGTTTTCCTGCTGCAGATTGGGGACAGGAGTGGGGAGCTGACAGCCCAGCTGAACATGGCCCAGCTCAGGGCAGCCCTTGGCTTGGGCCCCGGGGAGGAGGACATGGCTGCAGCTCATCCCTACTCTGGCTACGAGGCACAAGGTGAGTTCCTGGGGTTTTGGTGCTGTTGGGAAGTCTCAGGAATTGGGTGGTGTGGGGAGGGGAAGGCGTTTGCGAGTGGGCAGGAAATGGAAATGCTAGAGCAGAATAAGGCTGTGCAGTGAGTGCCTTCACCACAAAGGGGGCTGTGATGGGTTTGCTCTGCAAAGGCAGGGAAGGATCCCCAAAAAAGGGCACAGAAGGAGTTAATGGAATTAATCTGCATTGGGAATGAAATTCCACGTGCCATGCAGCAAGCCAGCTTTTGTGTCTTTTAAAGCTCTGCAGGGCTCTTTTCTCTGATTTGACTGATACCTGAGGCTTTCAGGAGTGACTGGCAGGGATTTTTGTCTGCTCTTGTTCTGATTAGCACCCAGTAACAATCCCATGGCAGGGGCTGGAAGCAGTTTGGACCATCAGCACACACTGGTGACATCTCACCCTTGGAACACCTGCAGCAGTGCTGAACTTGGAAAGAAGATGTGGCAACACTTGGTCACAGCAGCCAGAGTGGCTTTGCTGGGCTCTGGGTCTCTGTCTGTGCTGCCAGGGAGCAGGGTAGCACAGACAGCTCACCTCCGTGCTGCCAGCCTGACGTGGGCACTGTCCTGGCACTGCCCAGGGTGGTGCCTGGCACGGGCACTGCCAGCTGGCAGCTCCATGCTGGGGCAGAGTTATGAATTCACACACCCTGCATCCCAGGAGCGTGCACTGATTAAATATGACCTTGTGGCAGGGGCACATTGCCCTGTGGGCAGCACTGACGTGGAGGGGATGATGCTGGGGCCCTGGAGGGGAGGAGAGGCTGGCTCTGTGTGTGCCCTGTGTTGATCTCACATTGATAACCTGCTGCCTCGTGCTGGAGCTTCTCCTGGCAAGTGGAGCTGTGGTGAGGGAGCCAGCGTGTCCTGCTGTGCCCCACTGGAGCTGAGCTGTTGCCTCAAATGCTGGAGGGCCACAGCAGCTCCCCCAGCTCCCTGAGCACCTCATCTCTTGTAACTCCTGCAGAACTCATGCCTGGCATCTCCTCAGGGGATTCCTTCTGGCAGGTTACTCTCTTGTGAAAGGGGGAGAGGAAATGAACCTCAAATGAACCTGGTGCTGTGTCTGGGTCAGAGGAAGTGTGGATGTGGCCCACGGGCTGCTCAGTGCCCTCTGGAGATGCAGATGTGCTGTGTTAACATCTGGAGCCAGCAGTGATGTGTGTGTGGGATCCCTGGAGGGTGGGAAGGGGCTGAGCAGCTGCAGTCAGAGCTCTGGAGGTTGCAGTGACCCCGTTAATCCGTGCTGCTCTCGCTCACATTCCCAAGGCTGGGGCTGTTTGTTGAGAGAAGGACAAAGTGTTCTTGGGAGGAGCACCAGCAAACAGCTGGGATTTGCAGTGCAGGGAGAGAAGGATCTCGAGAGCACGTTTCCCCTCTCCAGGTCCTGGGAATCTGCTGGGGAGGTAAAAATCAGCTCTGTGTTGGTGGGCTGAGGTCACACCTGGCTGAACACTCAGTGCCTTACAGGTGGGGAAGGGGCTGTCACAGGGGGATGTGGACAGGAGCCTGACTCCTTGATTTCTCCTTAGCTTTTATCCTTTCCAGCTCTCTGGAGAGGCCACCAATGTGTCTCTGAGCCCTTGAGGGGAGGGAGATGTATTTTATGACTGCCAGAAATTTTGGTACCCTCCTGTGCACCTATTAAATGATTAGAAGAGCATAATTATTTATATTATTAATAGCAGCAATTTCCAGCCAGAGGAACATCTGTTTCTGTAGTAGGAAGCAGGTGAGAGAGGTGAGATTTGAGTTGGCTTCTGAACCAGCCATGCCTTTTGATGTTGACAAATCCCATGGTGAGGAGAGCTTTCCATTTTTTTTTTTTTTATTCAGATTCTTTTTCCTGCTTAAGGTTACAAAATGGCTGCATATTCCTGAGGATGCTAAAACCCTCTGGTTAGGCAAATGTGATAAGACACATCAGTTTCATCAAGCAAAGCTTCCTAGCAAAGGCTGGATCAGGTTTTCACTGTGGTGTCCTTCATAGGTTCCTTCTTGGTCATTGCCCTTCCCTGGGCTCTGGGGGTGGAAGGAGTGCCTGATGTTTCCCTCTGCTGTTCTGGCTCCCCTTGCTGAGCTCTTGATGATTTTAATTAATATTCTGAGAGTATTTGGATGTCAGAAGACAAAGCTGGAGGCCGGGGAAGTGGGGCAGTGCTGCAGAAGTCTTGTGAAAGCAGCGACCTTGTTGAGAAAGGCAAACACAGAGAGCTTAAAGCAACAAACTGAAGGAAGCTGGAGAGGAGCTGGAACACGAAGTAAACAAACAGGGGCTGGCTTTGCTTCTCCAAACAACCAAAAATGTGGCCCTGAATAAATCTGCTTCTCTTTCACACACTGCAAGCTAAGAGTTGAGTGCTGGTAGGCTTTGCCTTTGGAGAGAAGTGAAGGACTTTGCTGTGGCTCCACGGGGTTGTTTTTAGGGGTGAAGGCAAGCAGGGTGAGAATCAGCTCTGGAGATGTCCTGGGGTGCAGACAGACAGCACTGGTGCCCTTTTCCAGATGAGTTGAAGCTGCAGATCTGCTCTGTAGGAGCAGAGTTCCTAGTGTGGACTGGGAGCACTGAGCTGACCCTTCCTGGTCCCTGCCTGGCTGGGGATGCTCTGATCCTCTGGGGGATCCTGCCAGCTGGGAGGGGATCCCTCAGGAGCCCTGGCCCCCTCTGCACCTCTCCACAGTGAGAAATGGCTCTGGGCTGCTTTTCTTCTGCTCTCATCAGCCTCAGCCATCCCTGCTGGCAGCAGCAGAGGCAGCAAACAAGAAACAGCCTCTGCTGGCAGCTGGAGGTGGGTGGGGAGGGCTGCAGGTGTTCAGGGGGTGTTGGCATGGGGATGCTCCCAGAGCTGGCTGCTGGCCGGGTTCCTGTGCTGGTTTTGGAGCACAGACACCACTGCCCTGCTGTGCTTGCTCTGAGGGCAGGGCAGGACTCAGCCCTGAGCCTGACTGGGAGCAAACCCAGCAATGCTGGAGTACAAGGTGGTCTCACAGCTCTGAGGGGCTGTTGGGCACATCTGTTTCCCCCCACATGTGCAATGGGCATCAGCTTTTCTCTAACCAAGCTGGAGCAAGGCTTATTTACAGGAAAATTCTTGTCAGTTTGGGTTAAAGAATGAGCCTGGCTTGCCCCTCTGCTATCTCCTGCTGAGGAGTGGTAGGCACGAGGCTGCCCTGCTTGTCTGGTGTTCCAGAGGCTCCGTGCTGGGATTGCTCATCCCTGTGTGAGGCAGCCCTGCTTCACGTTGTGTTCTGCAGTGGGCACAGCACCCCACTCCCTCCTGAGCACTGCTCAGCTCTGTGGGGCTTTGATTGTGGGGCTCTGCATCCTCAGTGCAGTTTTGAGCTCATCTCTTCACAGGAATCTTTGAACCCTCGGATCAATCAGACTGAAATAGAAAAAAAAAAATTTGCTTTTATGTTTTCCAGCCTGTTTGTTTTTGTTTGTTTGCTCGCTTTAAATATCTTTGAAGTACCTAAAAAGTGTTTAGGGCTGATAAAGCAAGCAGGATTGACCATCCCTGAGATGATGCTGCTGCCCTGCCAGCCTGTGCCTGGGGCTGGGATGCTGCCCAGCCACAGGGATGTTCCTTCCCTGTGGTTTGCTCAATCTTCCTGCAGAAAACTGTCAGCTGAGAGCTGTGGCCGTGTGAGAGCAGCATCTTGCTGACAGTGGGCCAGCCCTGCTCCCTCGGGCTGTGATTCCACTGTCTGGGATGCATTTGCCTTCCCTGGGGCAGAGTCGGGGTCGCATCCCCAGCGTGGAACCTGTCCCTGCAGCCACGCTGAGTGAGGGCAGCCACTGAAGGTGCTTCGTGTGAAATCTCCTCAGCTCGATTGGATTTTTCCCAGGAGCTGCTGGGCTGCAGCTCAGCCTTTTTTTTTTTTTTTTTTTTTTTTTTTTTCTCCATTGTGAAAATGAAAGCCCGAGGCTGTGCTGGTTAATTGTACCTGCTGAGCAGGGGTGATGGATGGGGTGCTGCAGAAGCAGAGTGGCTTTTGGCCGTGGGGAAGGAAGGATTGGTGGCTTTGCTGTGCTCCAGGAGGTGCTCCCAGGCACAGCTGGGGCAGATATTCCCATGTGCTGCAGGAAGGTGTCCAAAAACCCTGTGTGGCCCTTCAGGGAGCAGGGCAGGAGAGCTGCTTCCACAGGGGGATTCTGCAGTCAACATTCAGGACTTCTCAAAGATACCTCTTCTTTGTAATGAGTTTTTTCTAAATCCTCTGCTGTTACAGCTGTGAAGTCATTCCAGCAGCGCTGGTGGGGGGGATGAACCTCTGAGTCATCTGGATTTTAAACTCAGTAATTTAGCACTCACTTCAGACTGCCCCAGTATTGGCTTTAGGAAGTTCTAAAATACTCTTCCCAAGTATTTTAACGTTCCTCTCTCATCCTGCTGTGTACATGAGCCTCTTTCCCAGCCTTGGTGTAAAATACAGCAGGAGTTCTTGGCTCACAGCACAGGAAATGCTCCAGGACTGGAGAAGATGATGTTGTGCTACTGAAATTTGTTTTATCTTGATGCCAGGGGAGGTGGCAAGTGCTGGAAAAGAGGATGAGGAACAGGCCAATTCTTGAAGCCTGTGGCAGAGAAGGCACAACGTGGCTTGTGGCGAAGCCATCCATCCATTCAAGATTAAATCTCTTCTTGTGGGGAGGGAGAACTTGGAATCCATTGGTTCTGGGAAGGCTGCAGTTCCCTTTGGCTGCAGTTCCAGACTCCAGCAGCGCTCCCAGCTCTGCTGTGCTGTCTGGTTCCTCAGTGCACCTTCCCCAGACAGTTTTCCTTGGTAGCTGCTGGGTGGGAAATGCCCTGGCTGTGAAGCTGCTCTGGCCAAGAGCACAGCACTGCCCTGAGGAACAAGATTCCTCTGCTTGCTGCTCCTTTTATCCAGCACAGAGCAAGAAAAGAGAAGGAAGAAGTTCTCTTTGTTGCCCAGCTGGAATTTCTTTTTCTCTTTTAAACCTTTCTGTGAGGATGGCCACGGTGTGCCTTGGCATTCCTCTGAGCAGGGCAAGGCCAGACCCTCAGCAGGGTCCCTGTAACCCCTGGGGTGACCTCAGGAGCATTCCCTGGCAGGGACAAGCCCTGGGGCAGCCAACCTTGGCTTAGCAAAAACCCCTGGCAGAGCTCAGGAGCCCAGTGCAGCGTGGGCAGCGTGTTCTGGGAGCTGCTGGCTGATCACAGGAGCAGGGATCGAGTCCATCCCCCCTGTTTTTTAGGGGATTTTACTGTGGGTGTTTGAAGGCTGCTAAGCTGACACGTGGCTGCTCCTTCTCTGCCCTCCCTGAGTCAGTCTGGAGGACAGAATCGTGTCCTTGGGCTCGTCTGCCTGCTGGAGATGTTACCCCTGTTAATTATTGCGTGTCACTTTTAGCTAAACCCTGGTTTTGAGCTCTGCTTGCTCAACACCAGCAGATAATGGATGGTGGGAGGTCATGAGACTCTGCTGCATCCTGGAGGGAAAATCCTGCCCTTGAAGCAAGGCAGGTGCTGCTGCCAGGTCCATCCCACCTCTGTTGAATTAGCCCTGGGGTTATGAGCCTCCTGCCAGGCTGCTCCACCCAGCTCAGCTGATCTCCCAAAAGATCCCTGTGTCCCCACAAGTGTTCCTCCCTGGAGCAGGCGATTGCCTGGGGGGGTTTATGGTTACAGGAGGCTGTGCCTGACATTCCCAACCTCCCCACAGCCTCCAGGCTTGTCTTTGTCAAGTGTTTCAGGGTGTTTTCTGCAAATACCCCTCCTAAATATTTCATTCTTTGACCCAAATTGCCAACGTTTTATTTGTAAATCACCTTTGGTTAGAGAAAAGCTAATGCCTGTTGCACATTTGGGGGAAAACTGAAATCAAAGATGTGCCCAACACCACAGCAATTACTCAAGAGTTGTGAGGCTACAAATAAGATCCCCTTGTATGCCAAGACTGCAGCTTTCCTACATTGAGTTTACTCCTGCTGGGGGAAATAAATAACAAATAAGAAAAAAAGTAGCTGCCTTGTGCCATTTCTACCTGCAAGGAGGATTCTTTTTCCAGGTTTTACCTCTTCCATGTGACTGTGAGGGCTCTTTGGCCAGTGATCCAGATCCTCATTCCCTCTCCCCATCCAGGAGCCTCTGTGCCAGCTGCTCACCCTGAGTGAGTCAGGAAATGCCCCAGGGCTCTGGGTGCCATGTGGCTGGGCAGCACTTCTGTTATTTCTGTTATTTCTGTTACTTTCAGCCCCTTGCTCAGCTGTCAGACTGGATTGTGGAGGTGCAGAGCTGGGGTGACACAAACACAGAGCATCTTGATGCAAAGGGAACTTCTTTATTGCCACAGACTGTGTGCAGCTTTGGCCACAGAGGGGAAAACTGCAGGATTCTTGTTCTGGAGCAGGGCTTTGTTGTGCTCAGGGCCTGTTGGGAGGTTGAGATTTGCTTGTGCTCTGGCCAGAGCTCATCAGTGCCTCCCTGCAGAGCAGCATCATTCCTGTCCTTGTGATTCCCAGTTCTGTATCCTCAGACACAGAAGGACCCGGAGCTGTTGGGATTCCCTGGTCCTTCCCTGCCTGCAGGAGCAGGGTGAGCAGATGGTCCTTCCCATGGATGGGCACACAGCAGCTTGGCACCAGCATTTTATGGCCCAGTCATCATAAATAACTGATATTATTTGCTTTCTCTGTTTAGAGAAAAGTATTGTTCTACCCCAGTAGCAACTGGGAAAACAAATGCCACCATTTATCAGGCGAGTGCTGACAATAATGGAGGTCAAGTGGATTTATAGTGCCAGAACCCATTATGTGTTTGAAGACTAATTAAAGCCTTAAATGAGATGCTTGTCCTACTGGAGGATGCTTTTTTTTTTTTTTTCCCCTTCTTTCTTTTCCTGCTGCTGTGCTTGTTCTCTCCCTCCCCCTTCCCTGTGTAAGAGCTTTGCTGTAATAAAGGAGCACGAGGCTGCCAGAGCTCCTCTGATCAGATGTCAGCAGTGTATGACTGGAGATGCTCTGGGAGCACTGGGCTGTATCTCCACTGTCACTTCGGGGCTGGGAAGGGTTTCCAGACCAGCATTCCACCCCAAACAGCTGCCTTGGCTGCTCTGGTGGAATTGTCCTCAGCCGTATTTAGAGCTGTCTGCCCGGATCAAGGCTTGGGTCTGTTCAGAGGGGCAAGGCGCTGTCCAGGGCTGAGAGAACTCACCCTTGGTTAGTGCAGGTACAGGGGGAAATGACCTTTTCATGAGAATACAGCAAGTCCTGATGTGGGTTTGCTGTGTTGTTGGTGGTGCCCAGCCCGTGTTCTGTGGGGCTGTCACCCAGGAGTGCTGCAGGCAGCCGGGGCTGATGCTGCTCCACAACCTTTCCCTGCTGGCTTTCCATGGATCCCCTGTCAGGTTGAATTCTGCCTGCTCTGGCACAGCCCCCCAGAGGGATCCAGCCTGTTCCAGCTGCAGATATAGAACTGGTGCTGTGGTGGGGGGGTGGGCTGCTCTGGGAGGGAGGCAGCAGCTCCTGGAGCTGCGGGAGAGGGGGCAGAGCTGGGGCTTGTCAAGGCACATGTCAGCCTGATGAGAGCTCCAGCCAGGGCTCCCTGAGCTGTTGCTACACATGTTCAGCTTGATCTTGTCAGCTGCAATCTCTACACATGTTCAGCTTGATCTTGTCAGCTGCAATCTCTACACATGTTCAGCTTGATCTTGTCAACTGCAATCTCTGCACATGTTCAGCTCCATCTTATCAACTGCAATCTCTTGGAGATGGAGTCTGTCCATGCAGGAACAAAGCTGTGTCTGCCCAGCTTGCCCTAGTGCTCCTTTCCATGAGATGATCCCATCACCATCCTTGATAAACCTTCCTTGTGTTCTCTGTGGCTGCAGATTAAAGACAAGAATGTCAAAACCGTTAAACTCACCTCAGCAACGAAATTGCAAAAGCAAAAAGTTAAAATTTTTTTTTAAAAAATCCCCTTGGTTCATGGTGCTGTTGACATCATAGATGGGGGGGAGGAAGAGATTTTGAAAAAAAATATTTAAAAAAGGAACAACACCCCTGAAAAGAGCAACATCCCAGGAGCTCCAGGAAAACAGGGCATGAATGCAGCCAGTCAGGAGCGTTGCTCAGCTGATGTTCACAAGAAGGTTTCAACTTGCTCTCTTTGAGACCTCAGTAAACCTCCAAGACAGAGAGAGCATTTAGAAAGGCCCCTGAGGTTTTCCATTTCTCTGCAGCAGGCTTGGTAAACATGCCAATAAATGCTGGAGTGAGAGAGGGGAAAAAAACCTTCCAGAGGAGCAGAGCTGGGTTTTGAGCTGCTCAATCCTTCACATCCCTGTTGCTGCTGAGGATCAGCCCTGGGGAGGAGGAGGCAGAGCTCAGCTTTGGCTCAGCATTAAGTGGTGCTGCAGGTATTTCTGGGGAAAATAAGTTGGGAAAGGCTGGAAGTTACATCTGGAGCCATCTGAGGGAGTGGAGACAGAAAGTTAGAGGGACTTCTCCTGCCGTGGGATGCTTGTGAGTATGGAAAGCTCTGCTCTCCTGGAAGGTGCATGAGGATGTGTGGGATGAGAAGGGGAGAAGCTCCCACACGTCTGGTGGGAGTTGCTGCTGGTGTGGATCCAGTTTCTTGCAGCCCTGGGTGATAGGGACCCTCTTAAAGCTGCTTGTTTTAGTGGTGCTGAGGGGGGACAGTGCCCCCAGCCCTGGCTGGGATTTCTGGAAGAAGCAGCTGAGTTGGATGAAGTTTTTTTGTAATTCTGAACTTCTTTGTCTCTCACCTCAAGTGTGTGCAAACCTCACACAGTCACAGACAGCCACCAGCATCAGAGCAAGAGAAAAAGATGAGTTGTTCTGCTGGGGTAAACTCGGCTGCGTGTGAGTATTAAATTAACAGCAGGCAGGTTTTCTCTGCTCGGAGATTAATGGCTGCTGGCCAGCAGTTCAGTGCTCTGGGAACACACAAAAGCACCTGGGGATGGAGGTGTGTAATTAATGGCTCTTTAGACAGCTGGAAATGATGTGTGTTTATCTAACTGGGCACACTTTGCTGCTTTTTGCTTTCCTGGAAGTGGCTGTTAAGCGGAGCCGTGACGCACGCTCACTTCCAGGGGCTGGGCTCGCCTCTGGAACCCAAATGTGCCTCTGCTCAGGTGTTTGTGGGTGACTTTTTACTCCAGATCCACCTTGCTGCTGTAGGTTGTTCTGAGGGAAGCCAGGAGCAGCTGTAGCAGTGTCCAGAGGGTGTAACTGGGAGCCACTGGGAGCAGCCCAGCGCTGCTGTCCCCTCCTGCCTGAGCGACGTGGCAGCAGCCAAAAGTCCTTCAGCCTTCTCACAGCCATCTCCTCCCTGCTGGGGGTGGTGGGAAGGTGGTGGAGCAAGGGGAGTTTTCTTCAGGGATGGGGCTCTTGGGTATCAGAAGGGGCTGCCCAGGGAGTCAGCACCCCTGGAGGTGCTCAGGGAGTGACTGGACGTGGCACTCAGTGCTCTGATCTGGGTGACAGGGTGGGAATTGGTTGGATTTAAGGTCTTGGAGGCTTTTACCAACTCAAATGTTCTGAGCTGCTGACAGGTGGGCCCCTGGCATTGTGTGGAAGGGGGTGAGCTTGGTGGGAACTGCTGCTCGTGACGTGTGTTCAGTGTCTGTTCTCCACCTCCAGCCCTGATGTCAGTCCCCTGAACTCAAAGCCTGGTAATGAATCACCTTAAAACAAAGCTGGTGCTGGTGTGCTTTTTGGAGGAGAGAGGCAGGAATGTGCAGAAATGTTTTGCTGGTTGGAGTCTCTGTGGCTGCAAGCATCAAATCCCTTCAGGGATGAGGGGCACAAACATCAATTTCAGGTCACTTCTGGCCCAGCTGTGAGTTTGTGACCCTGGTGAGGACCCTGCTGATCTGAGCTTCTCACAGCAGTGCTGTCCTTGCAGTTGGTGCAGTCTGGATCCAGCTGTGGTGGCATCTGGAGCCCTGGGTGTGCTGGTGCAGGGTTCCCTGGAGCCTTTTTCCATTTAACCCCCATGCTCTGCTTTCAGCCAGCCTTGATCTGTGAATTTTGTGCTTTTTCTCTGTCAGGTTTGCCCAGTGAGCAGCTCTGTGGCCCCTGAGCTCAGAGGGGCACTAGTGCTGGGCTGGGGCAGCTCAGGAATGGTGGGTTTGGGGAGTTTGCTGCTGCAGGAACCCCCCAAAGCTCTGTGGTTTCTGTTCTCAGGGCTCAGCTCGGGGATCATCCCCACCCAAGGGTTTCCCCTCGAGCCTGGAAGGTGTCCCAGGACCCTGAGTGCAGAGTGTTGGGCTCTGCCCTGTGTGGTGTTTCTGGAGTGGGGTGTCCCATGGGAACAGCTCAGCTGAGCCTTCAGGAGCCATCAGGGCAGGGCAGAAGCTTTCCCAGGTATGGTGGAAGCATCCCAGAGCCATTTGGTACATCCTGGCTGTTTGTCAGCAGGGCAAGAGCAGCTGAAGGAGGTTGAAGGGAGACTCTGGAGGTAAAGAGGGTTTGGAAACCAGGAGTGAACTGTGTTTCACCCACTCTGTTGTTGTTGGAATCAAACATCAAAATCTTATGAAATCTCAAATAAATATTATAAATCCTGCCAAGTTTTGATTCCTCTTTCAGGTTCAAGGCAAGATTTTGTTGCCCTTAAGGCTGGGCCTGTGATAGAACACATTTGCTCCTTCACTTAGTTTTCTGGCCTCTGTGACTGTAAAGAAAAGCTCAAAGTTGAGTCCCACAAACATTCTTTCAGCTAAAAACATGATGATAAAGCAGAAATTCCACAGATGTATTGAATTGTCTCTTTGTTATGATTTTTCTCAATGCCAGTCCCATGGCTTTTGTGGTTTAGGGTGAGGTTTGTAAGTCCTGAATTCCAGAGACCTTGTCTGAGATCAGGGTCGTGGTGTGACCTGGCTGCAGCTCAACGGCCAAAGCCTCACACTGCCCTGTGACAGTGCTTTAAAAGGACCCAAAACAATAAGAAAAAATCCCCACATTTGGTCTCAATGCCAGCACAGATGCATCATCCCACCCCTTTGACTTTTAGTTAAGCAGAGCAGAGGCTCTGCCGTGGTTTGGGTTCTCTCTGTGTGACATTTGTGTCTTGGTGCCACCTCCCTGATGTCAGAGTGTTGTTTTGCAGGAGCCAGGCCAAAGAGACTCCAGAGGAACAGCATGGACAGCTTAGACCTCCTCAAGTTCCCTTCTGAAAAGGTAAGCAAAGATGTCTGGCCTCAGAGATCGTCAGTGGGAATCTGTGCACAGATTCCAATTGTTTTGTTGCTGCCTGGCTTCATTTGCAGGGAAATATGCAATTAGCAGATATCATTGGAGTCAATGGGATTAACCAAAGAGGGTTTCTGGAGAGCTTGGAGGAGAGGAACAGCTGGTCTGACTAAAAAGGCACTTAACACTCAGAGCTGAAAAGTCACTTCTGGGCTTTTTTTGCAAAAGCAGCTCTTTATTGGGAGGATCATGGTGAGCAGCTTAGCCCCTGATGGCTGCCAGTGCCTGTCACCCCAGTGAGTGACACAGAGGGCAGGCACAGGGGATGGAGCCCTGCAGGAGGAGAGGCTTTGTTCCAGGGTTTGTTCCAGGGGTTGCTTTGCTCCTGGGAATGTCAGATCCGAGCAGATCAGTGTTTCCTCCGTGTCCCCAGGGCTGCTCCTGCAGCACAGGGATGCTCTGAGCCCTTCCAGCCTCTCAGAAAACCCTGGCTCAGCCCTGCCCCTTTCCCAGAGGGGCTGGCCATGCTGCCTTTTTGGGATGTTTTTGGCACAAATCGTCCCCATTCACCCAGTGCTTTCCAGGCACAGCATTTTCAGAGCTGTCACAGAGAGAAAAAGCTCACCCAAGCTGCAGGTGGTCAATGGGACACAACCTCAGGCTGGAGAAACCATTTAGGTACCTAAAAATCCCATTAAACACTGGGAAGGCCAGGCAAAAGCTCCTCCCTGAATTAGCTCTCTTTGGAAAATAAATTCCCAATGTCCTGATGTATTTTTATCAATTCTCCCAGTGCCCCTTGGCTATTTTGGCTTTTCCTGCTCTCTGCAACGTGACTCCATCTCCGGGGTGTCGATGGCAGGGACAGCAGTGCCCAAGGTCAGGGGACACTGGTGGTGTCCCCATGAGAGCAGCACAGCCCTGAGGGCTGGCCTGGGCTGTGCTGGTGTGAGAGTGGCTGCTCTTGCTGCTGGTTTGCTGCTCTTTGCTGTAAGAGCTGAGCCCATGGATAGTTCAGGCAGGGAAAGGATTTCGGGGGTTCTGTGGGGAGCATGGGGCAAGCAGGAGCTGGGGGCCAGCTGGGAGCACTCCTGTTCCCCCTGCAGTGTCCTTGCAGGGTGTGAGGTCAGCTCTCCTTCAGGTGCAGTTCCTCTGCTCTGTCCCTCTGGGTTACAGCCCTGGGAGAGGCTCCTGTGCTGGGAGTGAGAAGGAGTAAAAACCCACGGACTGAGCCCTGAGCTCTCCAGCATCCTCCCAGTGTTGTCTCTGCCAGAAAAGCTTTATTTTTCTTCTCTGCCAGAGATGCTTCAAAGGCAGCGCAGCCAGTACCAGCCTCCCATTGCAGTGCCTCTCACAGGGGTGTGTGTTGGGCACAGGAGCCCCCACCTTGGCTCTGGAGCTCCAGCACACTGCAGGAACGCTGCTCCCTGCTCTCTCCAGCGTGTCTCTCACTCCTGCATTTCATCTCCTCCGGTTTTGTCTCCCAGCCTCTTGTTTATTCCTTTGTGTACCAGACTGAAATCTCTTTCTCACGCTCTGGGTTTCACCCTGAAGGTGCCCACGTGCTGTAATTGAGTCATCTCTGCTGCTGTCATGCACTGAGCGCTGTGAGGGCTCCAACCAAGGCACTGCAAGGCACTCTCTGCTTCTGATTTGTATTTCTGTGGCTGCTTTTTAACATGTGGACACTGGCCTGGCTGTGCTGGTGCCACCAACATGGCAATGAATCTCTCCTTCCTTCTCACTATTCCTGTTTGGGATCTCTGTCACCTGTGTTTCCCCACACCTGGGGTGACAATCCTGTACTTCAGTCTGTCTTACAATCCTGTACTTCAGTCTGTGTTTCAATCCTGTGTTTCAATCCTGTGTTTCTATCCTGTGTTTCAATCCTGTGTTTCTATCCTGTATTTCTGTCCTATGTTTCAGTGCTGTGTTTCTGTGGGAGCACTGAGCACCAGCCCCCCATTAGCTGTGCTCCTGTGCCTCTCCTGCTCTGTGGGTAGAGCTCCACCAAAACCCGAGCCAGGCAATTGCTGCAGTGATGTTTCTTGTTTCCCAAGGAGCAGAATGGGGACAGCCACCACGTGGGAGAGCTGAAGATCTCAGGGAAGGAGTTCTTGTCGTTGCCTGCGAGAGCGAGGAAGCCCCGGGAGCACCAGGCCAGCTCGGGGAGGAAACCCCAGGGATCCCCTCTGGATGCTGGGGAGGTCAGAGTGCAGGTGCCACAGTCGGTAGGAAGATGATTTTAATCTCCAGTGCTGATCTGGGAGTGCCTCGTGTTTGTTTTTACCTCATTTCCAGCCGGGTGTGGGGGTGGCACTGGGGACTTTGGGCTGGAAAAGAGATTCTGTGGCTGTGCTCTGTTTGTTGGGGCAGCTGTGGGCAAATCCTTTTGGCTTTTTGAGCCTCAGCACCACTCTCCTTTTAGCAGAGCAGTGGAACCAGTCTCCATCACAAACTGTGTCCCGGTGGTGACATTTATAACCTTCTCTTGAGGGACAGGAGCCTGGAGCTGAGCTCAGCTGAGTTCAGGATTGTCAGGACATGATGCCTTGAATTCCAGAAAAACACAGCAGTTGGGTGCTTTGTGGAGCTTGAATTGATCAGCTCCTGGGGCTCATGAGGAGTGGGATTGGTGCCTTGAAAAAGCAGAGCCCTTCCCAGGTCTGTGGCAAGCAGCCAAAAGTGCTGGTTTGCTTTTTGCCTTTGCCAAATGTGGAACTGTAGCAGTTCTCCCTCATGTTGTGATCACACTGATGGTCAACGTGCAGAGTGGTCTCTTAGAATTCATCAGAGATGGCAGAAATCATCACCCAGGAGCTTTTCTTTGGGAGCAGCACAGATGGAGCTCGTTTCCTCAAGAGCTGGCTGGGGTGTTGGTGATTTCCAGGTTCCTGGAGCTCTGCTCAGTCTGTGCTCAGCTCCCTGGAGGGTGGTGAGGATCCCTGTCCTGGGGAGCTCCCCAGGTGCCTTTTTGCTGTTTTTAACCTGACAGTTCTGCTGGCTTTGGGCCCTTCCCTTGCTGATGTTGATGTTTGTTGTGGCAAACACAAATACTGGGCAGCTTTCCTGCAGCTATGCTGGGTTTGGTGCCAGCCCTGGAAGCAGGGCTCACCCCCACAATGATGGCACGTTTCTGCACCGTGGGAGGGGGCTTGGAGGTGTTTGAACTCAGTGATCTCAAGTGAGAAAGCCCCAGATCCTCAGCTTGTTGCCAGGAGAGATGAAGTGTAACAGGAACCATCAGTGATCTCATGGGTGCTGGGAAGTATTCAGGTTTTTGCTTTGCACTGGGTCTCTAGCACACTGTCACAGTGCTGTGATCATGCAGTGATTCCAGATGGAATAAATCCAAGCCAGAAAAGATAGGCCTATTTTTTTTTCCTTGGCATTTAAGAAAAAGAGAAATTAAATATTTTCATGCTGGCTAAGAAAGAGTCGGAGCTGCAGAGCTTGGGATGAAGCCTGGCTGTGGAGTGGGAATGCTTGAAGGGAATTCTGGCTCTGAGTCCTTTGTTCTCAGCTGTGGATCATGGGGAGAACATATCCTGCTCTACCTGTGTGCATGAGTGTGGACACATCCTTCTTTACCACACACATTCCTGATTTTCAGTTCTCTGAGCTCATTCTTCGTTCCCAACAGTGCTCATGGAAATGGTCTGCTGGGAAAAACATTTCCTGCAGCTCACCGGTGCAAACATGATCAGTGAGAAGGAAAACAAAGCTCATCTGAGCCAGAGAGGAGACAGCAGCATGGGGGCACACAAGGCAATACAAAGAGAGAAAAAAAACCACTTCTGCCAGAAATAGCCTTGTATTTTTAACTCAGACATTCAGCCAGAGACCAAACAAGAGCCACGCTCCACCAAGAGCTGGGGAAAGCATTCCTGAGGAGTGTAGCTCTGGATCCATGGGCTGTGCCTGAAAAATGGCCCTGTGGGGCTTTGCCAGCCACTGGTGCCCCCTTGGCAGCACACCTGGGGTTTGGGGAGAGGCCAGAGGGCTCTGGGGACACAGCAGGGTCACTTCAGGGCAGCTTTGCTGTGTTGGTGCTCCCGACTTTGCCAGGCTGACTCTGCAGCATGGGCCAGACCTCAGGATGGTCAAAGTCAGCGTTGTCCTGTGGGTTTTGCCAGGAGCAAAGCAGCCCCTCTGTGTTCTGCTGTCGTAGGGGAGTTGAAAAGCTGCAGTTCCATCCATGGCAGCCTTTGCAGTCAAAGGGAGCAAACCCCACCCCAGTGGGAGAGAACCTTTTCCTGTCAGGCTCCTGTTCAGACAACAACTCCCCCAGATTCCTCATTTTGCAAGGAACAAAGCAAAAATCCACTTTAATCCACTTTAAACTGTGAGTCCTTAGTTAGAGCTGATCTCTGGAGGTTGATCTCAGGTGCCACAATCCCTGCTGTCCATGGCAGAGGAGAACCCAGAGTGTGAGCAGGGAAAAAGCTCATCCCAGCTGCAGCAAGGTGAGCTGTGGGTAAGCCCAGCTGCCAGCACTGCCCTGAGCTCCATCCCGGGGCAGATCCGGGCTGGGGAGGTGCTGGGGGCGAGGTCCTGACTCAGAGCTCCTGCCCTCGCCACCCATCCCCGGTTGTTTCCCTGCCTCTTCCCCGCGGTGTGCTGGGGTAATGCTGCTCTCCTGCCTCCCCCGGGGAGGTTCCAGAGGCGTGATGATGATGGCTGTGAAGTTGTTGGAGCTTGGGATGGCAGGAGCCCTGGTGGTTGTCATTAGCATCGGTGATGATGCTGCTAATTACCGAGAAACTGCTGGGAAACTCCCCTTGGGAGGAGGCGGAGGGGAGGCAGGGAAAAGGGAAGGGAGCAGGGGATGGAGAGGATCCTGTCCCTCCTGGCAGCTCGCTGGGGCCCCGAGAGGAGGGCTCAGCCTGCGGGAGAAGCCTGGCGATGCTGGGATGGATGGGACAAGCCATGGCCCAGCTGCTGCCGAAGGTAGGAGAGCGTGGCAGGTCCCCTGTGCCTCAGACCTTCTGCCACGGTGAAGGTGGTGCTCTTGCAGGAGGGTCCTGACCCTTCCCAGGGCCCCCTGAAGAGGGGAGATTTCCCAGCCATGGCTGGTGGTCACTTGGAGGAGAAGGAGCAGCCCTGCCAGGGTGTGGGGATGAGCAAGGACAGGGTCCTGTTCACCTGGGAGCTCAGGTGTGCAGCTGCCCTGGGGACACTCAGGGCTGTCAGTGCCCTCAGGAGGATTTGGTGTGGGAGAAGCTGATGAGGGCGAGGTGCTTTTGGTCACATTTTTGCCCTGGTGCAGCACTGAAGCTCTGTCCCTGTGCCTGCAGCTGTGGGCAGCCAGATCCAAGTCCCTCCAAATCCCTCCCTGGGACTCGTGCAGTGCACACCTTTCTGAGTTCCCTCTCTTTTAAAAGGAACATCAAAGCAGGGGTTTTGTACTACATGAAACTTGCAGACATCAAAGGCTTGCTCATAAATTTAACCCCTCTCTCCACTGTGCTGAAGGTCAGAATGCTGCAGCTTGGGTTTGACTTGGTAGCAGATGTGTTTTAGGGGGTTATTAGAAGGTTACTGGAAGGATGGGATTTTTCTGACACTTGTCCCTCACCCTCCTCTGTGCAGAGAGGAGAGGGCCCAGGGAAGAAAGGGGCTGTGTGTCCTGGAAAAGACTTCCTGGGGAGCTGCCCCACTTCTGGGCCTGTGTTTAAGGTCAGGGGTCTTGGAGGGCCTGAGCATCAGCCAGAGCTCAAGGGTTAAACCACTTTGTTATGTCATGGTCCAACAGCTGGAGCAAAACCCACGGAGTGAGGTAAGGATCAAACCCAGCCCTCTCTGGATGTGTGCTCTGGCAATGATCCTCAGACCCTCCCCTTCCCAGGGAGTGACTCCTCACCCTCCAGAGCTGTCCCCAGCCTGTCCCCAGCCAGGCCCATTTATAGTCAAGGCGAAGAGGAGCTGTGTGTGATGGCAGTGATGACTTGCAGGGATGGCTTGCTGATGTATTCAGACACTGAACGATTTTCAAGCACTCTGCATCGCCAAACATTCCCTGGGACTAATGTTTTTATAAGGCCTTTTTTATGATGACAGGGAGAAGCAGCCATAAAAGAGAGGAATTTTTTGTAGGTCATACATCCCCACCCCTGAGGCAGGTTGCCAGAGTTGTTTTGGTGTTTTTCTGTCTCAGGATTTTTGGGGGACTGTTGGGTTGCAGGATGCTCGTGGTTGACCCTCTGAGGGTCAGCCCTGAGGGTGCTGGCAGGGAGCAGATCTGCAGGATCCTGCCTGTCCCTGCTGAATCAGGGCTTGTCCAGGCAGCTCTTGGCTGTCATGTGTCCCCATCCCTCCCCTGTGACTCCACTGGGAGCTGCAGAATGGGCTGGATGGGTGCTGGGGTGCAGGGATGTGTCAGCCTTGGGGCTGCTGGCCCCACAGCCTCATTTCCCTGCTTGCCTTGTGTTGTTTGAGGGGAGATTGGCACTTCCCCAATTCCCTCTGGAGCTGGGATGTGGGGTTTACAGCAGGCAGCCTTCGCTGCTCTGTGCATCTTCCCTGTTTTAACATCAGCTTGGTCCCTGCTTCATCTCCCTGTGTGTGAATCCCACAACAGAGGGGCAGTGCAGATCACACCCTCCCTCATCCCACAGCCTCCTTTGCTCAGCTGCAGGGCTGTAATTATGCCATTAGTGCTGGTCAGACTTTCTGCTGTAAACGTGCTCCGAGAGGAAGGGAGAAGCCAGAGCCAGGGAGAGAGGAAAGGCAGCTGCTGCTAAATTTAAGACTGTTCCTATGACACCTGGAGGCTGCTGTGGTGGTGTCAGTCCTCTTGGAAGTGAGCAGGTAAACACAGAGCCGTGCCTGGTTCTCTGAGTGCTTTCTCTCCCTGTTCTGCTGGTTGGACTTTCCAAAGTGCTCGGGGCAGGGAGGCTGTGCTGGTTCCTGGTTGCAGGCAGGATGTGCAGGAAAACCTGGAGAGCTCCAGCCTGACAGGTATGGGGAGGCTCTTCCAGGGATTTGGGCTGTTGGGAGAAGCAGTCAGGGATGTCTCCCCAGAGTCATCTTGGATTGTCTGACCTGTCTTTCTCTCTGAGTCTCCTTGTTAAGCTGTAGGTCCCCTCATCTCCTGTTCTCAGGTGGGCTCCTTGCACAGATGCTGCACAAGCCAGGAGAGGTGTAAGAGCTGCTCCCCCAAATCTGGAGCTGCAGCAGAGCCAAGGCTCTCAGGAGTTCTGCAGAGCCCTGACAGTAATTCTTCACTGGGACTTTGGTCATGGGAGGCAGGGAAATAAACGTGGGGATAGAAAACCTCTGCAAAAAGTGGCTGCACAGAGAAGGTGGGGGGAGGCAGCAGCGTTTTCTGGCTTGTGCTGCCTCTGCTGCATTCATTGCCTCAGAGGCAAATTATCAGTTTCTTCCTTGAATATGAACAGCTGCCAGGTAATGAATTCCCCCTCTCTGTTTTATAATGGCATTAAAATTGGGATTTGCCTTCGTTTTCTCTGTAATTATCCAATGAGCCTGTGTGAGTGAGAGGGAGGCAGGGCAGAGCTGGCTCTGCTGCAGGAGAGTGTCGTGCCTGGGGGATTGAACTTGGGAATGGCCCTTCCTGAGGGGCAGATCCAAGGGATTGAACCTGGGAATGGCCCTTCCTGAGAAGGCAGGAGACTTCATGTGCTCCCTGGGACAGGGCTGGTGTTGGCAGGGCAGTGTCTGTTTGGGCTGCAAGGGATCAGTGTCCCTGCTCTCCCTTTGGGATATTTCTGTTGCTTGCACACCCTTTCTGTGTTTTCCCTCCTCCCAGGCTGAGGTCAGGCTGTGGATCAAAGCTGAGCCTTGTGGAAGGAGGTGGGAGCCAGGGTTTGTACAAGCCTGTGCCTGTGCATCAGCCACACACAGGGCAGAGCCCACGGGCTGTGCCACGAGCAGGAGGCTGCCCAAGCCCTGGATCTGCAGGGGTGACACCAAGGTCACCCAGGGTCTGGGTGTGTCTCTGGTTGTGGATCAGGGACTTCACATTCCACCCCTACCTGGCTCCATGTGGAGGCCAGCTCTGGGGCTAGAAAACTGTGAGGAAAAGCTCTTACCAGAGCAATCTGCTCGAGGAGGGAGGTAAAGGTGAGCTGGTTGTCCAAGGCCACCCAGCAGACTCGTGTTGGAGGTCTGAAGGTCGATGAGCCAGGCTGGAGGTGACAAACCAAGCTCCCCAAATCCATTCTTCTCCCCTTGACTCACTGTAACTGAGTTTGCAGTTATTGGCACTTTGAAACCGTAATTGAGGTCTGCTTTCCTCCTTGCACAACCTTTTCTCCCGGCAAACTGTCAGCCATCAAGTGGGATGAGACAGTAAAAGAGATGTTACACTCACCATTTCCTAGAAACTGTCACTTTAAAGGGAACAGCACAGGAAAAAAAAAGGATGAACTGAAGCCAAACCCAGAGTGATAAACCTCAAAATGTTTGATTTTCTCAAAATCTGGAACTTTTCATTCCTTTCTTGGGTCTCTGCTGTGCCTGGGGCACCTTGTACCTTCACAGTTCTGGCCTCTGGCATTTATTAAACTTCACTTGAGTGAAGAGCTTGAAAAATATCATAGCCCAGGTTCTCTTTGGATGTAAATCAGCCTAATTGGGCTTAAATCCCTGGAGCTGGGGTGACACCAGATGACAAGGGGACCTCTGGTGACTCGGGGCTGTGTTTGATTTTCTTGCACAACCATCCCTGAGCTCCCAGCTGTGGCTGGTGGGGTCTGGCAGGGGTGGATCCAGCAGGTCCCTGTGCTGGGAAGGGCTCATGGTCTGGCTGTGCTTGCTGGGGCTACCTAAAGAATCCTTTCTGTACCAGTGACTTGTGTTTCTCTTTCTGAAAGTTATATTGAGACCCAGGAAATGCTGCTGCTGTTGTGTTTTCAGGGTTTCACTGAAGGTCAGAGCTGTACAACCAGAGCAGCTCTGTCTGAGCCTTATCTTGGATTGTGGCTGTTTTTAGCTACTGAGCAGTGGAGGCTCCCCCAGAGGACACAAACACAGCACAGCCTTGGGGCAGGTTTGGGTTTTTTCTGTTACTGCCCAGTTTTGGGGAGGCCAGATCACCCCCAGAGAGCAGCCACTGGGGGCATCCTGCCCAGAGGCCACCCTGCTGCCTGCACTGGCACCAGGCAGCTCCATCCCTGCAGTTTGTGGGCAGGGAGGGGGGCTCAAGGGGGCAGTGACCTCCTCAGGGGACAAGTTGTTCCTTAAATCACTGCTTTAGGATAGACACTGTCCCATCAATGCAGTCCTCTCCTCTGGGTTTAGGGTGGCCTTGGGGCGAGCAGAGGCTTTGGGGTCTCTCTGAGCTGTCCTTGCAGGGTGCAGGAAACTGAGGCTGGCTGCAGGAGAAGGATGGGAATCCATGAATCACAGGAGGATTTAGGGACCGTTTCTTGGAGCTCTCCTGATAAAACCTGCAGTGGCAGCAGGAGGTTCCTCCTGTCCCCAGATGGGTGTGAAGGCAGCTGAGGGGGGCAGAATTAGAGGTGCAGGCAGCAATTCCCAGCTGGACAGAAGGTGTCCCTGCACAGCTGAACAGAAGGTGCCCCTGCACAGCTGGACAGAAGGTGCCCCTGCACAGCTGGACAGAAGGTGCCCCTGGTTTGGGCACTGGCTGCAGGCTGGGCACAGCCTGTGTCAGGTTAACGTGGCCTCTGCTCACCCCTCACCTTCAGCATCCACATTTCCCATTAGCTGTGCTATTTTTAAGCCTCCCTAGGCAGTTAACACCAATTAATCTAAAAGAGCCCAAATAATGGTTTTTCAGAGCCCCTGGCTCCTTCCCCTTCCCCGAGTGGCCCCAGAAGCCCTGGCAGAGCTGAGCCCAGTGAGGTGCTCGAGTGCAGGGATGGCTGGAGGGGCTCCCCTGGGGGGATGTGCAGTTAGAGCAGGGCCCCAAACCATCCCATGGATCCAACTTTTCCAGCCTGGATCATGCTGTTTGTGCCACAGGGGAAGTTCCAGCTCCCTGCAGTGCTCACTGAGGAGCAGTCAATGCAGCCCTGTCTGGGAGCCAGCAGAGCCAGGCTCTGCCTGTGCCCGGGTGCAGGAGGTGCCACTCCCTGGCACCTGCAGGGAAGTCCCAGGAGGATTTTTTGCCTGTGTTTAAAGCCACTTGAATCCCAGTGTTCCCTGGGCACTGTCACATGGAGCAAACCCCAAACAGGGTGCAGTTTCATCCTGCCCTTTGCAGCAGCAGGTACCAGAGCAGGAGATGCTTTTGGCTGATAGGAGAAGCTGCTCCTGCCTTTGCATGTGATTTTTGTCTTGCCTGTTTCAACTCTCCTGAGCAGGTCAGACAGACCATGGCTGCAGTGGCAAACCCACAGGGACCAGCCCCAGGAGCCCTCCCTGCCCCAGCAGGGCCAGGATTTCGTGTTTTGTGGGGTGCCTTGCACAACAAAGCCTTGATCTCGAACGCGGCCTTCAGGCATTTCGGGGCTGTGAGTAAATAATAATTAAGATCTGGGCGTGTGCTGAGCAGGGGGTGTTTATGTGCAGGCTGGATGTGTTATGGGTGCTGATGTGGATGGGTGTGCACAGCTCCTCGACCGAATTCCCCCATCCCCAGCACCCCTGAGGAAGGTGCTGCATCTGCTCAGCTCCTTCTGAAAACCTCGCTGTGCTCAGAGCAAGTAGGTGTCTAAATCAAAGTCTGATTCAAGGAAGCAGCACAATTTTGGCAATCCAGAGACGAGCAGGCTTTCTTTGCAAAGCGTTTTCAAAGCAAACTGTCAGGAGGTTCCAGTGTGAGGTGCAGGGAGTGCAAGGGATGGGGAGAGCTGGGCACCTCTGCAGCTGCAGCATTGGATTGTCTCCATCACTGAAGAGGAGCTCACCTGCCCTGCTCCGTGGGGCTTGGAGTGGGGAGGTGGATAGAGAAAGTGCTCTATATATTAACCTTGTGCTAATTAACCAGGAATATGGGTTATACCCTTTCAAGCAGCAGAGTTATTTCAGTTTAGCAAATTAGTGCTGCTCAGCTGAGACTCCACGGCTGAGCGTGGTCCTGGTTCCATTCCTCTCCAAGTGCAGGGTCAATCACTGCAGTGAGTTGTAGCCAAAACCCTGTGTTTTACTGCTTTGGGTGTGTGCTGGTGTGCACAGCCAGGTACCACAGCCCTGGGTGAGAGCTACACCCCAAAAACTTACTGCTTGTTGTTATCCACCTCCAGCCTGGGTTGTTCCAAGCAGTAGTTGAGGTTCACTCCCAGTTTTGGTGTTTAAGGGATCCCCCAGGTTTTTGATGGGCCATTCTGTAGCCACTCATCTTCTCCAGGGACTGACCTGGAGTGAGAATGCTCCTACCTTGTGTCCCTGGTTAGTAAAACAAGCTCCAGATGCTAAATCCAGGCTGGTATGTTTCTTTTAAATAGTGCCAGGGAAACCCAGCCTGGCATGGTAAATGCTGTCAAAATCCATGTGGAAAAGTTGCTACGTTAACTGCAGAGGATTGTGTGAATACACAGAAGAGAAAGCAGGAGCAATTCCCCCTGCTCTCAGCAGTGAGGGCTGGACTGACCCATGATCTCAGGACAGGTTGTTGTGTAGCTGAGGAAAAAGAGTAAATCCCGTGTTAATGTGGCTGTGGCACAAAGTGACCCGGTCTGGTGGCAGTGGCTTCCAGACAGATGAGCCCTGCAAGCAGCAGAGGTGTCAGTAGCACTGGAGGCAGACACCCCCAGGGCTCCCTCCAATGCAGTCAGGAACGATATTGTCACCTGCTGTGAGGCACAGCCCTGTGCTGGAGCCGTGTGTGGCAGCAGGGCACGGTCCCAACAGGTCAGCACTTACTGTATTTCGGAAGGAGGGAGCGTGGGTGAGTTATTTTGATTTTGTTTGGAACAATAAAACCCGAGTTATTTGAAATCTTAACAACAGAACCAGCTTTTAGCACCGGCGTTTATAGGGATGAGTGGGCGAGTTGTTTAAAGGGAAAAAAATCTTTGAAAACTGTCCAAGTGAGGGTGATAATTTCACACTCCAAGGGAAGCGTGTGCACGTCCTGGGCCTGGGCAGGGTGTGGATGGGCTGTGCCAGGGGCTGGGCACGGCACAGTGCAGGGCACACGTGTGCCCAGGGCACGCTCAGCTCCCTGAGCTCCAGCCTGACGTTGTAGGTGGTGTCTCTGCAGATCACAGATGTCTCGCTCATTATTCTTTGCTGCATCCTAAACTCAGAGGGAAAATGTCATTTCCTCATGTTGTTCCAAGCACCTCTCCCCCTCTGTTACACCTCTTTCCTGCATTTCCCCCTATACCAGCTGCAGATTCCCCCTTTCAGAGCTCTCCAAAGGTGGCTCAGCTCTGCAGATCAGGGGCAGAGTCTCCATCCTGGTTCATTTCCCTGTTGCCCCTCTCTGTCCATGGATCCCTGATCTCAGCCCCAGTGGGAACGGGGCTGCAGCACCAGCACTGAGCTCACAGGAGCTGTGGCTGTGCCCTGCCCTCCCTCAGCCCTTTTCTTCCTCTTCAGTCTGGGCCACGTACTGAGCCAGGAGTCCTGATCTCAGGTCCCACACAGTTTTCATCTTTCTCTGGAAATTACTGTGTGACCCCTGGAAATGAATTTACTGGTGTGGAACAGCATGGGCAGTTCCCCAAAGCTTCGTTTTCAGGTTAACGCAATTTCCTACTTTTGCAGTGAAAAATGAGAATGAAGGACAAGTGAGAGTGCCAGTGGGGCTCTGTCCCCGTTTTGCCCCTTTGGAAAAGTGCTTTTCTTCCCATTTCACTGTCAGTAATTCCCGTCTCACAAACGTGAGGTAAGAACAGCTCTTTGGCTGCTGCGTGGCATTTCCATCTTCCCCTGTATAAAACCCTGTTGCAATTAGAAATTTCCCTCTGTCGAGCTGTGTTACATTTAAATCAAGAGATGCTTATGGCTGAGCAGCCTAGGCTCTTGCAATAAGACAAAAAAACCACACATATCTAATAATACAAGGAGCAGGAGGACTATCAGGAGCTAAAAATGGTCCTTCAGTATTTTGGTGCTTTAAATCCGAACGATCAGAGTGTGTCTGTGTGTGCACAGAGCGTGTGCTGCCTGTGCCTGCGGAGCCGAGCGTGTTTGCAGATGTAGTTTGGGAGAATCGATCCCAATCTATTTTTAAGGTGAAGTGAGTGTGGCGGGTGGGAGGTGAGGAGGTGGAAGGGAAGCTAAATATTCACGTAGCTGCACTGTGTGTTTAAGAGCATCATCTAATAACGGGAGGATCGTGGCAGCGAGGTGAGGGAGACAGGAGCGTTCTCGGGAGCCCCCCCATCGTGCCCGGGCACGGAGCGGCTCCGGGGGGAGGTGGCAGCGGGGCTGTCGCTTTAAACCTCGGCTCGCACCCAGCGGGTCACTGGAGCCGGCGACGTTCTTCACATCGCTCGGCTCGGACCCCGCTCGGCTCAGACCCCGCTCGGTTCGGACCCCGCTCGGCTCAGACCCCCCCTCTGCGCGGACCCCGCTCTGCGCGGACCCCGCTCGGCTCAGACCCCGCTCGGTTCAAGCCCCGCTCTGCGCGGACCCCGCTCGGCTCCGACCCCGCTCGGTTCGGACCCCTCGCGGTTCAAGCCCCGCTCGGCTCGGACCCCGCTCTGCGCGGACCCCGCTCTGCTCGGACCCCGCTCCGTTCGGACCCCTCTCGGTTCGGACCCCGCTCTGCTCGGACCCCGCTCGGTTCGGACCCCGCTCGGTTCGGACCCCGCTCGGTTCAAGCCCCGCTCGGTTCAAGCCCCGCTCGGGGGCCGGCAGAGCCTCGGGCGGTGGCAGCGCTGCTGCCCGCGGCCATGCGAGAGCCGGAGCCCGGCAGGAGCTGCTGAGGTCAGTGAGGGAAACGGGGGCTTGCTCGTGGCTCCTTCTTCCTCTGAAATGAGAGCGTCGGGAGGAGGAAGGTGGTGGTGGATGCGGAGACGCGGAGGATTCGCTCGGGCCGGGATGTGCCGTGTGTGTGCGCTCGGGGGTTTAAAGTTTTCAGGTAGCTCCGGTTGAACTTTGTATTGTTAATGCTGCTGCAGCGGTGCTCAGGCTGCTCCGTGTGCTGGGTGTCGCAGCAGAGGGTGGGCGGGGGGTCCCTGAGCCGTGCTGGGGGGACACGGGGTGTCTGTCAGCAGCCCTGCCCCGCGGGGGATTGGCACGGGAAGGGAAGCGTGTCCTGAGCAAAGAGCGGGCGAGTTTTACAGCTCTGCTGCCTCTGAAGCTGACAGGAGTGGGGACTCCAGCCGAGGAGCTGGGGACAGGGACAGCCCCGCTCCGGAGCACAGGGACGCTTCTCCAGGCATTTCAGCTCCTGGTAAAACAGGCTGTGGATTTCAGCCAGGGATTTCCTTCCACTCCTCCCCTCCAGCCCCCGCTTGCCTCTCTGCAAGCCTCCCCCTCAGAGCCTTGCTCCAGGTGAGGCTGGGAAGTTCAGTGCCTGATGATTTTGGGGTTTGAGGTTGTGGCTGTGCCGAAGGCGCAACCCCCACGGTGAGTTCTCCGGGGTGAGGTTGGGGTGGTGCAGGATAAAGAAAAGCTGCGTGCAGGGGACTGACAGCCCTGGATGAGGTGCTCCCAGCACTGGTGGTCATCAGCAGCACCAGCCCTGCTCCTGCCTGGACATTTTGAGGTTGGCTGCCTTGAAAAGAGCAGAGGTAAGGAGCGGTGACATGTGTGGTTCACAGGGGAGAGGCAGATAGGGCAGGGCACGTGGGCACGGATGTGTGGGAATGGGTAACTGCCAGGGCAGGTAAGCGCCTGCTTGGGCAAGGGCACGGATTTCCAAGGGCTGTCCACAGGGGAGAACTTGGTCCTGGGCACTGATTGCTGGGTCCTGTCCCAGCTCTGTTACTGTGGGATGTGGTCAGGTCACTTCATCTCCAGGTCGTGTCCTTCCTGAAATGAGGTGGGATTGTGGTGGACGTGTTTAAATGCAGAGGCAGCGTGCTCTGAGAGGGTGACAGTGACAGCTGCTGAACTGAACCCGCCGCCCTCCTCACTCATCCCTGACCTGAGCGCTCACCAGCTCCTTCAGGCAGCAGCTCCTGAGCTGGATCTGCTGTACCAGACCCACCAGGGTCCATCCACCCCTGGCTCCTGCCTGCAGGTCCCAACCAGCTGTCCCCTGGAAGGGCTGGACAAAGCCGGAGTGAGCAGCCCTCGAGCCTGACGGCTCCATCCTGTGCTGGGTCAGGGCTGCAAGAAGCTGAGCCTGGAGGAGAGGAGAGGAGGGGAACCAAAGGCAGGTCAGTGCCTTGGAGACACCAGCTGTGAGAGAAGCTGGTCTGACAGAGGGACAAGGTTTGGCCGCTGGGTGTCCGTGGTGTGGTTTGGTTTGGTGGGTGAAGCTCTCTCCGAAGAGGACTTTCCACCCATGTTTGGGTGACCATGGAATCGCTGAGGGATGTGCCATGACTTGGCCAGCACAGAAATACTTGCTGTGGTGCTTGGGGACCTCTAGGGCACTGTCCCAGAGTGGATCTGACAGGCTTTGGTGGAGGAGGGCTGTGGGAAGAGCTGCATCCCGTGTGCTGTGGGGGCAGCAGGAAGCTGTGGGAGAAGCCACCACCAGAGCGTTGGGTTGAGGGATCTCTGGCAGCAGATGTTGGTGTTGTGGGGGCACAGCTGGGGCTGGCTGGGGGTCTGGGTTGCTCAGATGCCACAGAGAGATTGGGACAGGGTGCTGATCCCAGGATGAGGCTTGGCACTGGGAACGTGTCCGAGAAAGGTTCTCAGCAGAGTCCCGGGTGGGCAGTGGGTCCAGTGCCCTGCAGGGCATTTGTGGGCTGTGCCTTCAGGTGCTGGGAGCTGGTTTAGTTCTTGCAGTGAGACTTTCTGCCTTTGTCTAATGGCTTTCCTGAGTCCCAGTGAGAATGGCCAAGGGGGGTGAGGCACAGGAGTCAGCTCTGACTTTGTTCTGCCTCGCCTGCACATCTGGAGTGGTCAGACGGAGGGATTTCCACAGGAGATGCTGCTCCATGTCCTGCACCTCTGGGTGCTCCATGTCCTGCACCTCTATCTGGAGTGGTCAGATGCTCCATGTCCTGCACCTCTGGGTGCTCCATGTCCTGCACCTCTGGGTGCTCCATGTCCTGCACCTCTGGGGTGCAGGACCTTCTCAGGACCACCCAGGACCTTCTCAGCCCACAACTGTGACAGGTGTTATGTGGTGTGACAGTTTATCAGAGAAGAAAATGGGTGGATTTGTGCTTCTCCACGGGGTGTCATGTTCTTGGCTTGAGGCTCGTGAGAAAGCTGGTGGTCCCAGCCTGCAGGGAGAGGGGACAGTGGCAGAGCAGGCGCCTGTCACACACTGCAGCTGCTTTTTGCTGCCTTTCCAACACCTCAGCTGTGGTTTTACACATCCTGAATCCACCCAGGCAGGTTAAACAGCCTGTTCCTCCAGCATGAGAATGTGTGCAAAAGCCTGGATGCTTTCCAGTGGCCTGTGTGAGGAGAGGGAATCCTGCTCCCTGCCACTCTCAGAAAATGTGAACAAAGCTCTGACCTCCATCTGCTTGGGATGGTGCCATCCCTGTCCTCCCCGAGGTCAGGGAGCAGGAGCAGAGGCTCCACACTTGTCCTTGTCCCTGTGTGGGCAGAGGTGGGAGTGTCTCTGTGCCCGTGCCAAGGACAAGTGTGTTTGCAGCCAAATCTGCCCTGGGGTGATCTCTGCAGTGCCAGCAGCCCTCGGGTCCCTCTACCCCATGCAGATGGGGTTGGTTTTACTCCTTGTGGGAGCATCTGGCTGCCGTAGGAAGGTGACAGTTGGCAGAATTTGGGCAGCTGCAGCGCTGGAGGCAGAGGATGTGGGATGAGGCCAGAAAGGGACACTGGCTGTGAGGTGAGAGGTGGTCTCGGGGCTGCTGCCCAGGAGCTGTCTGGGGATGTGGCTGTGTGTCTGTGCTGTGGCAGGGCATTGCTCAGCCCCACGAGGGGATGCCCTGGCTCTCGGGGAGCCTCCTGACCCTGGCTGTGCCAAGCCCTGGGCGAGCACAGCTCCGAGCAGATGGCGAGCCCCAGGGTATGATCACACCTCCATCTGCCCTGTAGCTCCTGCCTCGGGGCTGGGAGCAGCCTGGCAGGGAAGGAGCCCAGCACTCCCTGCTTTGTTGTATTTGGGCATTTTAATTAGAGAGGCTCAGAGGCAGGGTTTGGCTGGAGGGAGCCTGGTGCCCGCAGGTGCTGCCCTGGGGCTGCCCATGGGCTGGCACAGCCCTGTCAGCACTAACGTGGCCCATGGGCACTGACCTCCTGCCCCTCGCGTGCCACTGGGAGGTACCAGGCACACAGCCAGCCCTGCCCCACACCTCCATGCTCTGGCTGCTCTTCCCACTGATTAAGAGCATCCTTTTCTCTGCCAGGTGCATTGGGAGCAGGATCCTGCCACCCCAAACTGCAGGGTCTCTGCAGGAGGTGCTGTGGGGGGATCTGTGGAGGGGAGCTGAGCTGGGGGCTCTGGCATGCATTGCCAGGCTGTTCCTGCAAGCTGGAACTTCCCCCTGGATCCAGGACTGCTCTGGTTTACTCCAGGCAGTCGTGGAACAGCGGGAGGGAGGCTCGGTGTGAATGAACCGGTTTCCTCCTCTACCCTGAAATTTGGGTCACACAACCCAACATAGCAGAGCTGTGAGAGATTAGTTCACCCTCAGTTCAAGCCCAAGCCAGCTTTGATTTCTGACGTGCAACTGTTGATGGTTCAGAGGGTCCTGTGTTGTGGACTGTGGCTCCATTAGTGGCTCAGCACGTGGCAGGCAGGAGGTGAGAGGGGTTTTTCCCCTCCCTGATCAGCTCCCACATTGCCAATGTTCCTCTCTGGCCTGCTGCTAATTTTGACGCTGCCCTAAATAGAAGCTGAGTGCATCTCATCTGCTTCGCTTAGCATACAGGAAAATTGTTTTCCTTCATCTACCCAATCCAACTTGTGGCTTTAACCCTGTCAGCACAAGTCTCTCCCCACTGCAGAGCTCCCGTGAAGGGCTTTGCCTGCCCCTGCCACGGGGAAGAGCTCTGGTGGGAGCAGCACTGTGTGTGGTGGGATTGGGAGGGCTCCCAGGCTGCCCAGAGTGGCCACCAGCAGAGCTGGGAGAGGGACTTGGCTTCACCAGCAGCCAAGGGAATCCCTTGCTCTGCTGTAATGTCTGGCTGTGCCCTCTGCATCTCTCTGGTGGAATGTGCAGCCCTTCTGGAGGGACCCAGTGCCCATTCTCTGATTGGTTTCTGGCTAGAAAATAGCTCAGATAGACCCAGTTCTAAGAGGTTTTGGTTGCTTTCTGTTGTGGTTGTTTTCCCAGCAACTGGTGGGACCAGCTCAGTGTGTAGGGAATATCCCGAAGCCTGGCAGATGCCCCTCTTATCACTGGCTAATTTTATTTCCCATTCCAAGTGACTCCTTGGAAGGATCTGTGGTTCCTGCTGCTCTGTCTGCTCCAGATCAGGACACACAGCCCCTCTCCCTGCTGGAAGTGGCTTGGAGAAGCTGCCTCCAACGCGAGCCTCCTGCAGCACAACTTAAATATATCCCTGTCTAGTGCAAGGTGCTCATTTGGGGCTCTTGTGCAAGAACTGTTGTCCTGAAAATCTGTAATTTTGTGGCATTTTCAGCTGGGTGACTGCTACAAGTGCTGTGCTGAGGAGACAGGCACCAAGGGGAAGTGTTGGGGTGTGAGGGGCAGTGTCCTGGAAAGGTTGGATTTAGCTGGTGGAAAAAGCAAACCCTGAGCTTGGGCTGAGCCCTGGCTGGGCACAGGGCAGCACTTCAGCCAGGGTGGCTGCATGGTTTCCCTCATCCTGCTCTGAGCCCAGCCCTGTCCAGCCCAGAAGCTCCCCTCAGAGCAGTGCCAGGGTAAATGCTTGTCTCCTTTTCCCTCTTTCCCATTCAGCCTCCAGCTTCCTCTGGCTGCTCTGCAGTGACAGCAGCTGCATGAGGCTCATCCGTGCACGGGTTTGCGCTGTGGCAGTGCCTGGAGCTCTGGGATCAGAGGGACCAAGGAGCAGAGACCGCAGCAGGCTCCAGACTGCACAGCCAGGAGCCAGCCCTGCACAGACCAGGAGAGGGCACGGCTATTCCCGAGGCTGTGCCAGACAGAGCCATCACACTCAGGGACTCATTCAGGGTGCTCTGACTCTGACTCTCCTCTCTCTTCCCAGAAAATCAACCGGACCCCTTCGGACGAGGAATGCTTCTTTGACCTGTTGAGCAAATTCCAGAGCAACCGGATGGATGATCAGCGCTGCCCGTTGGAGGAGTGCCCAGCCGAGGCTGCCGAGGCAGCTGCCACGCGGGTCCCTGCCCTGGCAGAGCGGATATGTGAGCACCCATGCGTTCCCAACTCCCCGTTCCTGCTGCTCCCGCGGCGTGCCCAGCTGTTGTGGTTTGCCGTGCATCCCGTGATGTTTTCCCTGAGCCTCAGCTCTCTGAACTTTAGCAGTTCCTTGGCAATCTCCGTCATTACTTAAGGAAGGAAAAAAACATTCTTATGTAAATGGTTGCTGAGGGAAAGGCTGGAGAATGTGAGCTAAGGTTTGGGGAGTAAATTAGCGAGAGAAATGCAGAACACACTTGGATTTTTTCAGTGTGGGTCTTTAGGTCTTGGAATCTGAACAAGGAGGCTGGCACAGGACTTGTGCCACTTCCAGTACATCCAGGGGTTGTCATTGATGATGGTCATTGCTGAGGGAGCTTTGTGAGAACCTGGGGTCTGGAACATGCAGGGCTGGGTCAGGCTTTCTCAGTCAAGTTAAAATATTGCCAGTTTTTGTAATAGCGTTGCCATGGAGGAAAAACTTCTGGATTTTGTACTGTTCTTGGATGCGGTGGTGATAGGTGCTGTGTGAGGACAGAGAGCTGGGAGGATGGATAAACAGTGGGAAGCTGCTCAGGCAAACAGCTCAGCCCTAGGAAGGACAGGGATAAATTGAGGAAGGCGCCTGACAAATAGGGCAGGAAAGGCAGGGCGGTGTTTGCACTTGGGTTTCGTGGCTTTTTCAGTGTTCAGGGCCTTTGTTTAACCCAAGCTGGGGAGAAGCTCTAAAATGCACGGATCACCCTCACACGCTTAATCACCAGCACAAAGGGCTCAAACCAGTTATTTAAGCTGATGGATTTGTTCATCATCATTTTCCAAATGAATATGAAGTGCAAACAGAAGAGAAGCCCCCTGACACTGCTCCCAGAGCTGCAACACAAGGAGCGTGTGCCAGGGCAGGGGCTGAAGCAGAGGTCAGGCTGTGGTAGGAAGGCAGGTTGGCTCTGAGGTGAGAGGGTATTTATTGTCTAAAACTAAGGTGGAAATGAGCATTGCTTTGTCAAGAGATGCATTTCTGACACACAACTGTATTTGGCTGTAACAGCTGTGTAATTTAGGAGATGGGGTTGAAAATGCAGAGCTTTATAAAGAATGCACGAGCAGCCCCACATTTTGTTTGGCTCTTTTGGGCTCTGAGCTTTTTGGACGTGTTATTTTTGAGGATTCTTTGTGAGCTGACAGGGAGGAAACTCATCACTGCGTCAGCACTAAGATTTTCTTGTGTTTCTGCAGCTCCATGAGCTGGGGCTCTAAGGACTTGTGTCGGGAGGCTCAGAGCTCTGCTCCAGTGCCTTGTGCTCAGGGAAAGTAATGCCACCTGGGCTGGATTTCTCAGTTTTCCCTTGCTGGTCTGTTGTTCTGGAGCTTCTCCCTGCCCAGCAGCTGCAGGAGCCAACAGGCTTTTTCCAGGGAGCATGGCCCAGAGGTGTTTCCAAAGGGTCAGTGGTGGATAGATGAATGTACTGGTTCTGGTCTGGCACCCCCAGCACAGCCCAGGCTCTGGGATAAGAAGCAGCAGAGCCCAGGAGGGTTTGGCTGGTGCTGATGCAGGTCCTGCAGCCCGTGACAGCCGGACTCACCTCGGCAGTGCCTCTCCTTGGGCAAACAGCCCGGATTTCTGGGGACCTGGGAAGGTGCTGCCAGGTGAGAGGCTCAGCCAGGCCTGGGCTTTGCTGATGGCCTGTCTGCAATTATTCCCAGCTGTTGGGACTGTGTGGGTGCCTGTCAGCCCGAGGGCACTGGATCTCCTGGGCTGAGGTGGCACCTTTGGTGGCCTCCAGGAGCTGGCCAAGCACAGGCAGGGAGCCCCACAGGGGACCCAGCCGTGCAAGGTGGGTGTGTGAGGTTCTGCTTTATCAAGGCACCCGATTCTCCTGCTGCTGCCTGCTGCGTTTGTGTGGGTTGGAGAGGAGTTTGGGGAAGGGATTTGGGCTCATTAGCCCAGGCAGGGCAGGCAGAGCGGTGACCCTGCCCTGTGCTCCTCTCCCCCAGCACCGTCCACCCTGATGGCATCTCCACAGACAGAGGAGTTCTTCGACCTCATCGCCAGCTCCCAGAGCCGGCGCCTGGATGACCAACGTGCCAACGTGGGCAACCTGCCCGGCCTGCGGATAACCCACAACAACCTGGGCCACCTGCGTGTGGAGGGGGACGCCCAGGAGCCCGGGGACGAGTTCTTCAACATGCTCATGAAGTGTCAGGTACGGGCACGGGGCTGGGGGAGCTCTGACACCTCTGCTCCAGCCCCTTCCTCCCCCCCGTGCTAATGCTAATGCCCCACTCTCCCCTGCAGTCCTCCAGGATCGATGACCAGCGCTGTGCCCCCCCAGACTCCATCCCCCGTGGCCCCACCATGCCCGATGAAGACTTTTTCAGCCTCATCCAGCGTGTCCAGGCCAAACGCATGGACGAGCAGCGTGTGGATTTGGCCTCAGCCCAGGAGGAGGCCGAGGAGGAGCAGCAGAGGCCTGGTTCCAGCTAAGAACTGGGCTTTGGGCTGGGGGGGCTGTTTCAGCTTTGTTTTTTAAAAAGGAAGAACAGAGTAGGTGGTTTCAAGCCTGAGTGCTCCTGTGCTCCCAGTCTTGCACCTCCATCGTGTTTCTATGGGAGAGCCCAGCGGATGGGGGACAGTTTTTAAAAAAGGGTTTTTTTAGGACACTTGGCCACTGTAACTCTGGGCACAGCACCTGGAAGACGTTGGCAGCCCCTTGCTGATCACCTAAACCCCAGGGACTTGGAGGAGCCCACAGGGGGTAGCTAACTCCATCCTTGATTTCTTTTATTTCCACAACACTTGTATTATTTAAATAAGGAAAGGGAAGAACACCTTTTCCATGTTGAAGTCCTCCTGTCTTCCCTGACATAAACGGTTCTGGATCCTTCTCTGGAACATCTTGTTCAGCTTTGTTCTTTCTACAGGAGAAAAAAAGCCCAAGTCCTTTAAACCTTATCCATCCCAGCTGAGTGTATTTTAGGTTTGCTGAGGACTCTCTGGAGAGCCCTGGACATTCTCTGCTTCCAGCTGCAGCCCTGCAGGACCTCCTGAGCAGGGGAAAAGCCTCACTGACCCTAAGCTTTAGTGGGATTTGTTACCTCTGGAGCCCTCTGCAGCCCCATGGCAGGGGCTGTTCCTGGGCAGAGGGAAGGAGGAAAGAGGTCTCTGCTCAAGTGTTCAGCCCACAACAATCAGGGACAGCTCCTGGTGCCACTGAGCCAATGTGAGGGTGTCCAAGACAGAACCTGTGTGTGACAGGGCCCTGCTTCAACAGCCAGCAAAGCTTTCTTCCCATGGCTCATCCCTCCTTTCTTCTGTGTCCAACTGCAGCTTGGGCCAATGGCCCTTCCCTCCTCTTGTTTCTCCCCAAACCAGCACTGAGCTGCTCCCAGTGAGGCTCTCTGGTTCTGTCCACCTGTCTCCATCCCCTGGAGCCTCAGGAGAGCCCCAGCCTGGGGGCTGGCTGGGAACTCATTTACTGTCATTCCTTCCCCTTTTGGACCAGCTGGAAAAGCTGGAGGGGAGAGCAGGGACCTGACTTGAGGAGGTGCAGTATTCTTCCTTTGCTTGACCAGAGACTATGCTGGACTTCAGCAACTCCAGCACCGAGTTGTGCCGAAGCAGCGCCGCTCCTGCAGAGAACAAATCAGCACTTTGGATTCAAAATGCATTTGATGGAAACATTCCCAGCCAGCAGGGAGATATTTTTAGACCAGTGATGCTGCTCATGGGGCATTTACCCTGCCTGCACTGACCATGTGGAGTGGTAGCTGCAGTTTACCTGCTACCTGGGAGCAGTCACCTGCTGCTTGGCCGAGGCTGGGCCTCCCTCCTGGGGCTGGGCAGAGCTCTGGAGAGGGGAGAGGAGGAGCTGCCCATCCCCTGCCTACCAGCCAAGCTGGCATTTGTAAAAGAGAAAAACATTGATGATGATGACCTGACCAGCTGCAGGCTCAGGCCTGTGTAGCTCTCAGCCAGGTGGTGAACTGGAACCTGACCATTAAGCTTTCAGAGGTATTATTGAGGTATTATTTGCCATATACTTGAATGTATGAGCTTATTTATTTTTTACATGTGCATTTGCTAATGTCATTTTAATGGGGAATTTCCAACCCACAGGTACTTGTTTTTTTTCTAAAAAATAATCTGCCAAATGGATTAATATATTAGAAATGAATACAGCTCAAGGGCAAGGGGTGGGGGGAATTGTGCTTAATAAATATTTGTGTCTAAGCTTCAGTGCAAATACTCATTTCCATTATTTCCTGGCTGACAGCAGGGCTAATCCTGGCCATTTGGAATAAGGATGGGGGTGAATGGGGGGGGTCTGGTAACAGACACCACCACCTGTGCTAAGGAAAGCATTGTGCACCCACCTCCACATCACTTTATGAGCACATGGGTCTCGTGGCAGCCACCACCATCCCAGCTCTGCCTGCCTGCCAGCATGGCTGTGGCTGTGGAGGGAAGGCACAAAGCCATGAGAATTGCCTGCCCAGAAGTTTCCAGGACGACAGGGCAGACAGAGCAGCCCTGCACGGCTGAGAAAAGGCCACTGGAAAAGGCTGAGAGGCTGAGCTGTTCCTTTCAGGCCCTGCTTGGCTCTGCCTGGTCTCGGTGCCACCCCGGCGCCTGGCCCAAAACTGGGTTGTTCCCCAGAGCCAGGGGACAAGGGCAGGGAGTGCTGGGCACTGGCCCTTGGAGGAGACACAGAGCAGCAGCAACAGCTCATTCCAGCACAGCAGGCATGAGCAGGCTGTTGGACTGGGCTGGAAGGCAGCCTGGGAGCAGCAGTTTGGAGGATAAAGCCAAGTCACAGCTGGGCTTCCCGTGCCTGGCTCATTTGTGCTGGCCACTGCCTGATCAAAGATTAATAAAGAGCCACCAGCTTGTTCTCATCAGGTGCTCTCACACCTCTGGGTGCCTGGGCAGAGCAGCTATGCGTGTGACCTGAGGCCAGAACTGTGCCCTCAGGTGTGCAGAGGCTCAGACTCCCAGGAGCAGGTGATCCCTGGGAGAGAGTGATGGTGTCTCACCTCCTGTGCCTCCATCCTGAGCAGCACAGGCTCGTTCTGAGCTCCTGTGAGCAGAGGGCACCGGCTACCACTGAGTCTCCAGAGCAGCCTGCAGCGGTGGCTGCTGTGCTGAATCCTCCTCTCTCCCACGCTGCCCGGCTCGTTCCCACGTCGGGAAGAGCTCTCTGATGCTGACATCCGCTGGAGAGCCGCGGGATTGCCGGCCCGTGAGCTGCTGCTGCAGCTGTGGGTGTGAGGTACTGGGAGCAGGGCTGTCCTCTTCACGAAGAGCCCTAAAAATCCAGCAGAAACACGAGAGCCTGCCCTCTCCTACCCAGCTGTACACAAGCACCCAGAGGCACTGGCAGGACAGGGCTGATGTCAGGCCTGGAGAAAGGCACTCTGGAGAAAGGCTGCTTCTCCTCACTCCCTGCCTTTGGCTAGAGCAAGCCCATGTGCTTACCTGTGTCCCCTTTCCAGAGCAAACCCACTGCCCCCATGACTCAACATTTTACAGAAAAAACAGCTTCAAAAGGGAGCAAAAAATTCTGGTTTTTAGCTGCAATCTCTTAGCAGCAAATCTTTTTGTGTTATGTGCAAATTCCCTCCCCTGATGCTGGCCTGAATGTTCAGAGCAGCAGCAAGAACTGCTACACTCCATGCTCAGAGCTGCAGAGGCAGCCCCAGGGCACAGGGACCTGTCTCTGTCCTGCCCCCAAGGAGCACCTGGTGCCAAAGGGCAGGGGGACAAGGAAACACTAAAATCTGGGAACACTGCACACAGATTTTGCTACATTTTGCTACATTTTTTACTGTAACACAGCAAATATTTGCACCATCCTCCTGTAGCTGGGACCTAGTAACAGGTAAGAAAGGTAAGGAAAACAGTATAAAAAAGCCAGATTGTAAATGAGTTGTTTCCAAGGCAACACGGATCCTGCAACAGCTGCTCTGTTCCACCCCATCAAAGGCATCAGCACCATGGAAGCAGAATGCTGATTTTCAGATTAAAGGTAATAAAACAAACACTTTTCCAGCAGTGCTAATAGGTGGCAGCAGCCCAGCTCAGGGGGAGAACACAGCAGTGCTCTGAGATGCAAATTCCTGTTTGTCAGTCCTGGGTCACTCCAGCAGCTGTGTCAGGGAGAGCTGCATCTCACCAGGATCTGAGCACACATGAGCTGGCTGATGAAGTTCCTGCCCCTGTTTCATCACTCTGCACTGACACACCCACAGGAACGTGACAACTTTCCTGGTGTTCTGACCCAACACCTACAATGCAACATAAATAAAATTGTTATGAACACTCCTGATGAAGGAAACTCATTAATGCCTGCAATACCCTCACTGAATCCGTGGCTGATGAAGCACCACAAGCAGCTGGAGATGCTTGGCTGAGAGAACTGGGTTTCCTCAGCCCAAGACACAAAGGCTGAGAGAGGTTTTACTGCTTTCTGTGGCTCAGTGATGAGGGGGATCCATAGAGGTTGTGATTCAGGATCCTGAATATCCTCCTTTGACAAGCAGATCGGACTGGAATCCTCCAGAAGGCTCTTCCAAACTGAATTAGTCTTTGATTGCAAGCTCAAAACCCTAAGAAAGCATGTATTCCACTGTGCAGAGGGAACAAGCCCTAACAAAGCACAACATCATCATCTCAGTGCTGATCCACCACTACCCCAGAGCTGCCTGCTGACAAACTCCCACATCTGTCATTTATTTCTTTTTAAATTTCTAACTAATCTTAACACACTGCAGTAGCACTAATAAGCCCCTCAATATCTGCCAAGACAACTTTCTGGGTCCTCTTCTTCTCTCCACCACTATTAATTTTGCCTTCACACCCACACTCCCCCTCACCAACAAGGAGTGGTAAAACCCCCACGCTGGAGCTCAAGTGGGATCAAAATACAAAACTTTCAGCCCTGACATGAGGGGCACAAAACAAAACTCTGGAAGAGATCAAAAGAACAATAAAAGCAGCACTTGACTGCATTAAGAGCAGGTGATCTGACCCTCCTGCAGGGTTATTTTGGCTTTAGAATCCTGGGACCCATCTCCTCAGGTGGTATCAATTGCCCCCCTCCTGATTTGCCACACCTGAGCATCCCTAAAACCTCCAGCTCCAGCTGCACCTTGCTAGGTCAAACACACACAGACAGAGAATTTCTGTCTGCCTTCTCAGCAGGGAACAAAGCCAGGCACAGGGCATTGCTGGGGCACTGAAAATTGCCTGAAAGTCAGCAAAATGAGTATCAGGAAAGATACCAACACCATCTCTAAAGACATCAGCTTGATCAAAGGCAAAATTACACAAGGCAAAGACACACAACAGAGAAAACCCAACACCCCAGTTTATTTTAGAAACAGTTGAAATCAGGGAATGAAAGTGAAGAGTCTCCTGCCACAAGCAGAATGTCCCACATCCCACGTGGCAGGTCTGTCCCACAGGCCACAATCTCACGTGTCACATCTGTCCCACAGGCCACAATCCCTCGTGTCAGGTGTGTCCCTTGCTGCCAGCATCTGGGGGGGCCTCCTTGTCGTCCCCCTCTGCCAGCTGACCTCGGGGCCCGGGCTCTGCCGAGCTCTCCAGCAGCAGCTCCAGCGCTTCCTCACCAGCCACACGTCTCACCTCCTCCCCTCTGGCTGCCAGGATCTCCTCGATATTCCTGGACAGGGATTTGAGAACCAGCAGTGACACCACAGCAAAGGCACGCTGCACTCTGCCCTCAGGACTGACACCATGCAGGGAGTCACATCACCAGGAAAACCACCCAAAATTAACCACAGAAAACCACCCAAACCTTCTGGGACTACTCTCATCCACGAGGATCAATGATTTAGCAATGACAGCTAAACATAAGCTTTTAAAGGTATCTTGGGAAGTTAGAAATCATTGGAATTCCACAGCAGATCAATCTACACACTTGAAACATCCAAGGAAAGCAGTAAAGTGATAAAGCCTGAGGGGAACAGCAAATCACCCGCTGGCACCACTAAGGATCTCTGTAAAATTTCTACTGGAGCTTCACACCAATTTATTTGGATCCTAGACAGCAACAGTCAAATTATAATGACTGAAAACAGAGCCTGTTTTAATGAACTGGATGAAACTTTTAGTATGAACCACATTAGGAAAAAAAAAAAAAAAAAAAATCACCGAAACAAGGCATCATCTGAGGAAGCTGCAGGCGGGAGCAGGGTGTGGGGAGGGTGCTGCTGGCACACTCACCTCTTTCCCTGCAGGTCGGAGAACCAGCCCAGGTTGTCGGCGATGACATGGTGGTTCCCGCAGCCGGGACAGGTGACGATCACCACCCCGCGGTGGTAGGCGGCCTTAGAGATGGATTTGGCTGAGCGGGTCTGGCACACCTGAAAAACAATGTGGATTTTATGAGCACGGTAACTGCAGCTCCTGGGACTTTTCAGACAAAAATACTGACAATAAAAGCGTTTTCCCTCCCTCACCTCTAACTATTCCAAGGCAGCTCCATCATGTTAGGATGTCGTGAGTTCAACCCAGGACAAAAAGGCTGAGAGAGGTTTCACTGCTTTACTGGCTCCCTAATGAGGAGGATCCACAGAGGCTGTGGGATCTCCCCCCTCAGAGATACTCACAAAACCCCGAACACCCTTCTCCAACACGGAGCATGGACTTGAAACCTCCAGAGGGCACTTCCACTCTGAATTAATCTTTGCAAGTTTAAAACCAAGGAAACAGCTACACCAGGAGCCCCCCGGCCACCCCAGCGACGGTGCCCTCAGAGCGCCCCGGCCCCACGCCCACCTTGCAGGTGTACACCAGGCGATAGTGCGTGGCCGCCGGCGGCCCCGGGGCGGTGCAGAGCGGGCGGGCCGGGCCCCAGCGCTGAACCTGGCCGGTGCAGGCCGGGCGGGCAGGCCCGCAGAGAGGCCCCGGGGCGGTGCGGGCCGGGCGGGCGGACAGACAGAGAGGCCCCGGGGCGGTGCGGGCCGGGCCCCTCAGGCCGGGCGGGGGGCGGCGGGGCCGCCATGGCGGCGGCTCCCGGAGCAGCGCCCTCAGCGCGCGCTGCATCTCACCGCGCATGCGCGCCTGGCGGGCGCCCTGAGGCGCCGGCGGCCATGTTGGGTGCGGGCAGCGGCCATGGTGGTGTCGGGCAATGCCCTTCATTAACCCGTAATTAATCAGCTCGGCCTGTGTCACACGTAGGCATTTCAACCTGTTTATTGACCGAGGTGCTGTCAGAGCCATACAATAGTGTCACTGTAGTGCTTTTCATAAATGGGTGTTTGGATGGTTTTAGAATCTAAACTGTCCGTTGTGAGTGAAATTGAGAAGCATGGCCACCCTGTAGAAGCTGGTGTTCCCCTCAGAGATTGGCTCCCCAGGAGCCTCTGGTGGCCGTGGTGTCCCTTTCCAAGGTGCTGTCCCTCTCTCAGGAGCCCTCGGTGTCGGTGTTGTCGCTGCCAGAGGTGTTCTCCCAATCCGCCTCGTGGTGCCGGTCCTTGGGCGCCCTTCTCATTGCTCTTTTTCTGCAAACAACACCAGACACGCAACTTTCAGAAGGTTTTCTGCAAACAAGCGGCATTTCATACTGTTAGTATGTGTCAGTCCCCTCTGTGGTTCATTTTATGCGCTCGGGACAGGAAAGGGGAAATCCAGATCATGGGTATCTCCAGGTTAGCCCTGCTTACTGCAGCCCAGACCTTCGGTAACGCTCAAAGCAGTCCTTCATCCTCCTCCTCTCCTTTTCTGCCAGTTCCTCGTTGGCCAAGCCACACTCCTTGAAATAGAAAAAAAAAAAAACAACAACCAAACTAAAAACATATGAATTTTTTCTTGATCAGATCAGTGTTAACACCAGGTTGCTTCCTGCATCTACAGAGTCAAGTACCAGCAGGTTCTTTACTGTGTGTGCAGGGTGGAAATGCTGCTGTTTCACACAGTTTTACTACATTAATTCCCTCAACATCTCAATTCTGGCAGTCTGTTTTCTGCAGCAACAGTAATTCTGCAGTAATTACGCTGGAAAATATCCCCATCCAGAGATGAAGGGCAGAAAGTAATTAGAAGTTTTTATACACAGATGGAGAAATGTCCACTGTAAATGTTTTGCTGTTCAGAGCTCACCCTTTTTGGAGGGTGGATTCTGCACTAAGTGCTCAGAGTTTGGAAAAGCAGGGGCTGTTGACATGCTTCTCCAAGCTGGTAAATCCATAATTAATGAGAATATTAAAGATCACAAACCCCAGCCATAGTAAAGAAGAGCCCATAAAGATTCTCTTACACTGGGTGATTTTGGGGGCAGATGACTCTCTTGAGGGCTGAGTTCCTGGTTTTGTACTTCCAGGCAATCTTCTGAAAGATTTAAAAAAAAAAAATCACAGCTTTAGTCAGAGTTGCCATTGCAAAGTAACTTCTCCCTCCAGCAGTTCTTCCAACAGAAGAGCTGTGATGTAAGTGCACAGAGCCCACAGCAGAACTGAAACCAAGCCCAAAGCACTCAGAACTCCATCCTGTGATCAATCAATCACAAGTCACTTCTCGTTTTAAGAGCCCTGAATCTTGCCCAGGCTGGTGGAGTTCCCCACCTCACTCAGAGAGAGACAGAGCTTCCCACTTCCAGCTTCAGCAGGAGCAAAACAAACCTTTGCCAAGCAGCTCCTCTGAGGCCATATCTGTGAGAAATGTGTTAATCATTATTTTATGCATCATTTGTCCCTGCTCCCCAAGTTGTGAATATCATGGCACTTCACACCAGATCCTATTTTGGTGAAACTCCTTCTCTAGTGACCAGGTGTTACAGTATATATTTTTGAACTGAGCAAGGTAGAATAATAATAAAAAAAAGCCTTTTTGGATCAGTACTGTTTAGTTTTAGTGAAAATTCTCCCATCTCAATGAATTAAAAGATCATTTATATCTTCCAGGAGAGCAAAACAGAATGGACCACCCCCTCCAGAGCTCTACTCAGAGCTTTGCCCTTACTTTTAGCTGTCTGTGTGTCTTCATCCAGGTGACTGTGAAGAACAAGCTGTGGGACAGAAAACAGAGCAAGAACATCAGAACTGTCCCTCAGTCTGTAGGAACAGATAAAGGAATATACAACCCAGGACATGCTAGAACCAACCTCCCTCTCCCTGTTGCTAACAGCAAACAGCACACTGAGCCAGGAGTTACAGATTTGCTCATGGATTTCTCCTCCATGAATAGATCCAGCTTCCTTTGGCCTCATTTATACTTTTGGCCTCCAGACAATGCGACAATCACTCCCTCACTGAAGTTATGAGCTAAGTTAAACCCTTTACTACAGATGGCTCCAGGGTAAGACTTATTTTTGCCTGTTCTTACACAAGAGAGACAATTAAAAAATAATTAAATTCCCTTGATTTGCTTAGACTCAACAAATCTTGCTGACTAATGCCATAACTGTGTCTTACACTTAGAACTTCAGGACACAGGGAGATTCTGTCACTGTCTTGCTGCCTCTGGACTTTTTGACTGAAATGAGCCTGAGCCACTGAAAACTGCTGATACCTGGGGAGCTGAGCACAGGTGAGCAACATGAAACCATCCCAGAGGAAAGGGAAAAGTAAACCAGGAACCCTACTCACTTCCTGGGAATCTCTGGAGGAGGAGTCATCCAGGTCAGAGGTCTGAAACAAAACCAGCATAGATTGATCATTCCTCATAAGCAAGGAAGGGAGAATACAGGAGACTTAGAGCTCCACAAAACACAGAACTCCTACACTCCTGTCTGGCCACTCAAGAAAGTACACAAGATGCCATATTAATTAAAATATATCTAATTTAGTTCCAGAAAACTCAGCTCCCCATTTCATCCAAATGGCTCACACCCAGTCTCTATTTAGAGTCACTCTTTGGTGGTTGAGGAACCCCTCACCACCTTTGGAAATGCTCCAGACACAAACACAGGCGACATGAGCTTGCATCTGTCCAGCTTTTCCATGCCTGAAACCAGGGTGAGGTCAGAGGGACCATCACACCTTTAATTTTCTAAACTCGGCATTTGCATGGTAATGGTTTTAATTAATTTTGGTGGTGGCTCAGGCAAGGTGTTCACTGCCTGATGAGCTGCTCAGGCACCAAGGCCTGGGAACAGCCACAGTCTGACCCCACCCTCAGCTTCCCAATCCATCAAGGGGAGGAGAGTCATACCAGAGTGGGCAGCTCCAGCTGCAGCCTTTTCAGCTTGGCCTCAGTGGCCAGGAGCTGGCTCTCCTTCTGGAAGAGCTGCAGCTGCATCTCGTCACATCTCTCCCCCAGCTCCCGGACCTGCTTGCGGTAGGCGTCTCTCTCCAGCAGGTTCTTGCAATACTGCATGTGGAACTGCTCCCGGGTCAGGAGAGCCTGTGCAGAGGGACAGCACACCATTCACACAACAGCACGCACAGGCTGGCACTGTCTGCCCAAAAAGCAGTGAGGAATATTTGATCACCTGGTCTCTCTCCGAAGCCACTTCCTCCATCTGCTGCAGGACAGCCTCAATCCTTTTTTTGTACATCTGGGAGTCCTTCCTCAGACATGTGCACTGTAGCTCCAGCACCTCTTTTTCCTCTGCAAACTGCCGAGACAAGGTCAAAAGCAGCTGCCTGTGAGCAGAGCCTGAGCCAGGCTGTCCCCACTCCTGCTCTGTGCCACAGATTGCTCTGGCCACAGCTCCCTGGGGTGTCAGCTGCCACACACACAGTGCTGAAACACAGGTACTACAGCAGGAGCAGCAGGGACTGCTCCTGAGCAGCTGCTCCACAGGCAGGACACTGCAGGTGCTTCACCTGCCTGTCTGATCCGTGAGCCTCAGCAGGGACTGGAGCAGCAGCACCTACTTTGTCCTGGAGCACCCTGGCCCGGCGCAGCTCCTTGCGCAGGCTGTAAATGGTGTTCACCAGCTCCCGCCGTTCTGCCACAGTCTGGCTGCAGTCATTCTCCAGGGTTTCCTTGGAGAGGCTTTTCTCCAAGTTCTGCTCCCTGGCAACCTGCAGGACAAAGGCAGAAGTGAGACAGGGCCACCATCTAAGTTCATATCAGTTCTGTCCACTCAGGGCTCTTGGACAACAGCTGATGCTCACAATCTTACTGCAGCATTGCTGCCCTGGCTGCTACCAATAATCCCTTCAGTCCATACTCAACCACCCCACCAACCTGGAGAGTGTTTTCCAGCTCCTGGTTCTTGGCCAAGAGCAGCTCCTTCTCCTGCTGGATCTCCCACACCACCTCGTGGCTGGGGCGCTGCTCTATGGCGTGTTTCAGCTTCATGGTGTGCTTCCTCTCCAGCTTGCAGTCATCCTCAGCCTTCATGAGGCTGTGCTTCAGCTGGTCAATCTACGAGAAGGTTCAGAGCTCAGCAGGAGAAAGCAGAAAGCTCTGGCCTGCAAAACCAGATCTCTGTTCCCCAGCCAAATACAGGCCAAGTTTCTCCCCAGCTGTTTTCCTCAGGAAGTTTTGTGCCCTGGGGCCAGAGTCCTGCCTGTGTGCTAACAGGTCCATGTTCCTGTGCTGCCTTTGTGAGAGCAGCCTTGAGTGAGGGCAAGTCTGATCATCATTCACAGCACAACTTGTAAAATTCAGGCCTACAGGGCTGAGCTAGGGACCACAAAGACATGCTAGAGAAGATGCTCAGTGCTTCATGCTGGACTGGAGCATCCTTGGCAAAGACAAGGTGCTCAGCCCTGCTTTCCAGGGTCAGGTAAGGAGGAGAAGCTGGAGAAACTGTGACTGACCTCTAGCAGCAGGTCCCTGTTCTTCATGAGGGCCGTGCTCTTCTCCTCGCTCTGCTTGGCGTAGCTCAGGGCCAGGCTGTAGTTCTCGTCCTTGCACTTGCGCAGCTCCTTGCTCAGGCTGTCCCTCTCCTCCTTCATCCTCTGGGCGCGCTCCTGGTGCTTGCGGAGCAGGCTGTCCCTGACCCACATCTCCCTGAGGGTGTCCTCCTTGGAGTGCAGCCACACCGCCAGCTCCTGCGCCTTGCGCCGCTCCTCCTGCACCGCGCTCTGCAGCTTCATGATCTCGTTCATCAGCACCTGGCTCAGGCCAGACTCGCCAGCCGTGTCTGTTTGGGGGGCTGGGGTCACTCTCTGCTGTCCTGGCTGCTGCCAAGGCACACCCAGAGCTCAGCTTCCCCTCCATATCACTGCAGCCAACGCTGATGGTGTGTGACCAAATTATCCCCACCATACCTCTCTGCTCTGTGCCTTCCTGCACTGCAGAGTCACTGGCACAAGAGGCAGAGGGAAGAATTCATCCTTCTGCTTCCTCCTCCCCCTCCCCAGTCCAGCCCGTGACACCAGGGCTGTTCTTCCCAGAACCCTTCCAAAGCATGCATGGAGCAAGGCAGGGAATGCTCCTGACTCTGCTCAGCAGCACCAAAGGAAGAGCTGTTGTTGTTGAGAACACAAACATTACCTATAATCATGGAGAAAACCCTGCTGGGCTCTTTGCCAGTTATTTTCTTATACAGCTGGGGATAATAAAGCTCAAGACTCTCCATAAATGCCTCAAAGCCCTTGTGTCCTGTTCGCTGAAGAATGTCCAGGAGAACACCTGAAATCATGGCAATAGGATATTCTATTCAGTTATTTCTCTCTTCACCTGTTCTTAACATAAGAAAAAATGGCTTCACTTCCTCCACATACAAAAGTCCCTGGGATCTAATCACAGAATAAATTAGGTTGGAAAAGATCTCTGGAATCATTAAGTCCATCCTATGACTGAACCATCTTGTCAACCAGACCATGTGCCACATGCAGGCTTTGTTTAAACACCTCCAGGGAGGGAGACACCAGCACCTCCCTGGGCAGCCCTTCCAGTGTCTGACCCCCCAGACAATCCCAAACCAATGGCCTGGAAACTCCACAGAAGGATTTGAAGTGCTCCCACCTGCCTTCCGCTTGCGCATGACCAGGCTGGGGTCGTTGAGAACCTGCTCCTCATCATCAGGGCTGAGCACTTTGCACTGGCGCAGGTAAGGGGTGATCCGGGACGGGTCAATCACTGAGATCAGCTTCACACGGAAGTTCTCCAGGTTATTCCAACAGATCTCATCGTTATCCTCTTCCAGCATGTCAGCAGTGAGGGGAATCAGTGAGGAGTACTGTCCTGTCTGGAAAAAAAAACCACCGAAAAACCAAACAAGCAGCCCCTGAGGCTCTCGGAGCAGTGGGGCAGTGGTGGTGAGACCAAGGACATCAAGAGTGAGAATGCAGAAGTGCCCTAATCAGCTGTTGCCTCTGCTTTATGAGCAACTCACTCTTCCTTCTCCACCTCCCAGCATGTGAGATCCCTGTGTTCTGTCTGACCACGCAGACACCAAATCTAACACCCACAGGAGCTGACACTTCACCTCAGAGCTGTGAAATAAACTTTTATTCCCTGTTAATATCAGCCATTCTGTATCACCAACCTTCACCTCTGCAGTCACAAAAGATTCCTTGATTCTCCGCTGTGTCCTGGCTCTGAGAAAACCTGTCTTGGGTGCAGCCTCCCTCTGTATTCTGACTAGAGAAAAGATAACTCCAGGAACAAAATTGGTTTGAGAAAAAAGGGGAAACTACTCAGCTATACCCTGAGACAGGAAAGGGAAGGACAAGAAGACGACAGATAAATAAAAAAAGCAGAAGCCAGAATGGCTGGTGGGGGAGGAGAAAGATGGTAGTGGCATCGTGAGTCAGCAGCAACACATAAGCAGTGATTTTAGATTAATTCTGGTTTTGTTCTCTAATCTGTCCCACTGAAGGACCTCCTGGGGTCCAGAAAGTCTCCTTGTGCAGTGGGTCAGAAAGACTAAAAGGAATGAAAGCCACAGCCATAGGTGTGTGCAGCTGATTTCAGGGGACAAAACAAGATACAAAATTAGAAGAGGCTCTTCAAAGGCTTTCCAGCCGTTAACATCTTCCTCCAGGAAAACAGGTGGCAGCAAGAACTCACTCTCACTTTAGATACAGGTCTCTTCAGCTGAAAAGGGTGATTTCTATACTGATGCCTCTAATTTTGGATGTCCTCAAGCTTCCAGCATAATGACAAGAAAGGGAGAGGGAATCAAGTCCTGGCAAAGCAAGGAACATCACCCATGATTCCCAAATGACAGGCTGTGGCCATGGCAGCAATAAAAGAGCAGCCCAGCAAGCAGCTGGGTTATGTGACAATGCTGACAATGCCATTGTGATGATGCTGAGCATCACCAGAAGACCTGAGCCTGCCTCCCCCCCTTCCCACAGCCCTGGAGCTGAACTCAGAACTCACTCAGTGTTTTTTCAAAAAGCCTGGAGAACACAGAGGCTCTGATGCCATGGCAGCATGACACATGTTCCCGTTAGCTTCCCACTCCCCTCTTTGTTCTGCTTTCTAAGTTTATGGAGAGTTTTTCCTTGTTATCATTAGGAGTAGGGCAGAGATGCTCAGAGATTCTTCCAGCCTGTGTTTCTTGTCATTAAATTAGCTTTACACTAAAAAAAGATGCAGTACCTGTGTCAGCTGTGCCCTTGCTGGAGGTAAATCAGTGTGTCTGTTAATTGACCAGTTTAGCCTGGGGAGGTTTTATTCTAGAGACAAATCAATTTAATCCTGAAAAAGGACAAAGCCAGCTGCTGCTTACGCAGTTTTCCCACAAATAAATGACAAGGGTATCTTTCCAGCAGCATTTGCAAAGGCCAACAATCATTTAGAGCACAGCTCACCTCTCCCACCAGTGTCTCACTGTAACAGCCTGGGCACAGCACCCACAACTCTGCAGCAGCTCCTTTTCCACAGCTGAATTTCCTGGAAAACTGGTATCTATAATGGGTTATGAAAAACAGAGTACACTGCAAGAGGAGAGCCTTCCACAATCATTCCTTTTGCTCCATAAAGTCTTGACACCAAATTACAGCAACACTGGCAGCCAGTGCCCCTCTGCTCCCAGCTCTGCCTGAAGAGCCCTCATGGAAAAGCTCAAACTCCCAACTCCCCACTACACTCAGGGGAGTTCAGTCAGTGCAGTAGAATGAAGCTTTCATAGCACTTTCCCTCTAGATTTTACCAGCTTTGCCTCAGCTAACCTTGCACCTCTCTGTGAGACAGAAATTGCTGGGTTATAAATGAAGAAACAAGTTTTTTTTTAAGTGATTTTGTGATGTCTGTACAGGGCAGGCTGTGGAAGAATCAAGGAAGAATCCTAATTCAATCCTGCAGTTTTAGGCACATGAATATTCATTCCCCCTATTTTCCCTGGTTTTCATGCAGCCTGAAAACTTCATTTTTCTCATTAGCAATCATTCTCATACACACATTATTAAAAGCACTATTTACCAAGAATAAAACCCGCACAGAACACATCAGTAATTTTTAAGTGAGAAAAATAAAACATCTGTATTTCAACAAATACTTAAGAGCAATTTTGATACAAAATTCTTCTGCTGCTTATTCCACAGTATTCAGTCAGTTACCAAGCAAAGCCACTGTCACAGCACTAAAAATCACCCAATTAACATATTCTGAACATGGATAAACATTCACATAAACAACACAAGAAGGAAATAAATAACCACCATTGCTTGCTTCCCCACATTTCCAGCAAAATTCCCCCTCAGAATCTATGGCAAGTGGGAGTTTGAAAGAGCAGAAGTCTGTGCCTGAAAGATTTCCCTCCAGCCAGTTTCCTTCATTTTCAAGGAAATGACCTTAGGCAAGGAAAAGGAAATCACCTTGCCTAGAGATGCAGATTTTGTTGAGGGATGGGAAAATCAATCCAGCATTTTCCTCCTCCCCAGGTCCATCCAGTCAGCATTGGAAGTGGTAAAGGTGAACAGTGCAAAGATTATCTCCTCCTGCCATGCAGGAAGGCAGTGCTCATTCCAGTGACCCCTGTAACAAAGCACAAACAGCTCCTATCAGTCACACATTTTTATAGGGAACTTGCCCTTTTGGAGTTCCTAAAACTGATTTTCAAGAAAAAAAATCTCTAACCAGTCTCATGTGACAACTGTGTGAATCAAACACTGCTCATGTTCATCCCATCCAGTGCACCAAAAGCCTCAGCAGGCATCAGGACATCACCCACTTGTACCCTGCAGAAGGTGACCTGTTATAACTGCACAGAAATGAAGCCAAAGAGGGGAAATATACCCCAAACCCCACCAAGTTGCTCAAAGATGAAGTATTCAAGAAAAACTCCACTCTCAAGCCTGTAGAGTGTTACCAATTAGGTGCATACTAAGTAGGATTCAGGGCATGAACTAAAAGGCTGCCAAATAAATGTTTGAATTATATATAATTTTATTGTAGAGACATAAACTTTCCCTCTCCCCAAAATATTATCAGCCTTAGGCTGTGCTTGATGGTGACTGCAGAACTCTGTGTCCTTGGGGAACAAGAGCAGAGATCATTTCAGTCCTTTCCTGGGGCCATGAGTCACTGTCTGAGCTGAACCACAGACAAACGTGGTTCAGCTTCTCAGCAAAATGTACAAACCACTGAGGAGCTACTAACACATCTCCTTCTCATGTCCTCCTCCTCTTCTTGAAGCGGGCACTTCTCCTGCTTTGGGGAGCTCTGGCATCAGCCACATCAGTGCAGGAGCCCGAGGCAGACTGAGCAGGGCTCTCCTCAGCCCCCATGTCCTGCAACACAAGCAGGAGATGATCAACACCACGAGAATTACAAATAACCCCTTCAGCCACCTTCCTGATTTAGGGAGCTCAGCAAGATTTCTAAACAACCTTTCATTTACCTTCAAAATGAAGCCTGGGACAACATTCCATTACCAACGTCAGAGAAGGCACAAAACATCAGTTTACAGAATGAAAACAAAGGCCTGATTTCAAAAAGGCAAGAGCAGATTATAAAAAGAAAGGGGAAGGGAACTTTGATACCCACTTCTGGGAACTGTCATGGCAAGTTTAAAGTACTACATAAACCATGAGATTTCATCCTCCCAGCTGAGCTGCAGAGCTTTTCCTTTCATCAGCTGTAGAACTGTGTTTATTCAAAAGGACCAAACAGTGGGGGCTTCCCCCTGGATTCCAGTGCAGTATTTATCTGGCAGTAATTTTCTACTTTTAGCCCCTGGAATCTGTTTTACCTGATTAAGTAGATCAGCATCTTTGACTCCAGGCTCATCCCCAAGTCTCCAGTCCTCCTGTACTCCTGTGAATTCATTCCCACAGCTCTCTTCCTCAAACAGTTTTTTCTCACTCTGCCACTCCTCGTCATCACTCTCCTCAAGTTGCTGCCTGATGGCTGACAGAGTTGTTGTCACTCTGGGAGGAGGCAGAGTTGCCAGGACAGCTGGCACTGTGAAGGCTGCCAGGAATCTGGCTTTCAGCAGGAGGTAAGCAGGGTTATCCCCCAGTTTCTGCTGCACCAGTTCTCCAATAGCATGGAAAACATCCCCAGTGCCCCCGTCCCCGCTGGCCTCGGAGGGCAGGAGAGAGGCTGCTTGCTCCTCCAGAGCTGTTTTCTGCAGAAGGAGCTTTGAGAGGGTTTTTATGCTGCAGAGGAAAGGTGGCAGATAAGGCAGCCTGGTCTGCAGTGATGGCACCTGAACTCCTTGTTTCCCACTCAGCCACTCCTTCACCAGCCCCTGGTCCTCCAGGGAGATCAGGCTGAAGTCAAGGAGATTCTTCTGTTCATGGGAGGTGCTTGGCTGGGGGGGGACGTCAGTGCTTGGCTGGGGGGGGACATCAGTGCTTGGTGGTTTGGAGGCAATGGGTCTGTTCCTCCGTGCCTGGGCACCAGAGCAAGCAGAGCTCCCTGGGACATTGCTGTGAGGAGCTGCAGCTCTTTCCCGGAGCACAACCCCTCTCCTGATGCTGCCTGGATTGGAGGATGATCCGCTGGTTGTGATGGAGTCACCGCTCCTTCCCACGCTGAGACTGGGCACAGGCTGGGAGCCAGAGCCCTGAGTGCTGGCAGGGGGCTGTGCCTGGGGCAGCACCACGGCACACAGGGCAGGGCTGGCAGCTGGAGGGGCAGCTGGAGCTGCACAGGAGTCTGGAGCCGTGGAGGAGCCATCTGAACACGCAGGGGTTACAGCAGAAATGCTGGATGTGGTGCATCCAGCACTCACTGGGGTCACAGGTAAGAGATTTGTGCTCTGGTCAGCTGCCTTTCCCAAAGGAACTCCTGCCAGCTGGGAACTTGGCCCTTTTGTCTCTGCACTGCTGGGGTGAGGTGGATTTGCTTCAGCTGGTACAGGAGTCCCTCCCAAAGCAGAGACATTGCCATTGGAAGTCACAGCTGTCCAACCCTGGCTTCCCCCAGGAGCAGCTGGCATTCCCTGGGGAACACCCACCACAGTCTGCATAGGGCTGGGGAGCAGACCCTGGGGGGTTACAACCCACCTGAAGGGCAGGATGCTGCTGGGAATCACGGGAGAAGCAGCCTGTGGAGTGACAGGAGCAGGCTGCAGTCTGACTGGCCTCTGCTGTGGCCTGTTACTCTTCAGCTCACAGCTGACTGGTGTGGGAAGGGACAATTTCTTGGTGCCAGAGTCCAGGCCAAGGGCCACCACTCTGATCTGCTGAGGGACAAAAGCCTGGTTTTGCAACACTGCTGAAGCTGAGCTACTGGCTGTGACCTGACCATTGCACCCTCCCTGGTCTGGGGCCTTCTCTGCTGCAGCTGGACTCACACCTGGAGAAACCCTTCCTTCAGGGCTGCTTTCCAGAACTTCCTTTTTTAGCTCCTTACTTGACTGTAGATCTGTCCCTTGTGAGCAGGCAGGGCTCTCCCCAGTTTCTGGCACTGCTGAGGAATGGTTTTCAGGCACAGGAGCAGAAGCAGAACCTGCAGCAGAAGTCCTTGTGGGCACTGGTGAACGCTGTACTTGGCTATCTGTCCCAGCAGCTGCTGCAGGTTGTGCAGAGGGAATGATTTGCTGTGCTGGGTGCTGGATTATCAAAGGCCCTGAAACCAGCACCCGTGGGGCAACCACCACTGTCCTCTGCATGGCTGTCTTGGCCTGGGACTGCCTCAAACGCTTCTCCTGCAGCAATTCTGAGACAGTTTTCATCCTCTGCCTTTGCCCCTGCACAGCTCTGGCCCGTGCTCCTTTCAAGGCAGTTTTCCTGACAGCACTCTTTGGCATGCCCTGTTGGGAATTCCTCTGAGAACAAGCTTGGGATGAGCTGCCTGCAGAGGATAAAATGACAATGAATGAACAGTATTTCCAAAAGCCATTTCTCATTAAACGTCAAGGAATGTGGCAAAGTTCCTGTTTGTGAGAATTCCTGCAACACTACAGACCTGACTTAATCAAGCCATGTCCCAACAACTGAACAAGGGGTAAAAACTGCCCCCAGAAATCAGAGATGGGCCAGGAATGCACCCTAACCCCCCACTGAACTGGTCCAGAGCCACTGATTCCCCAGCCCTCCAGGGTTTTTTCCAGTCCTTACCAAAGGGGAACATGCTTAAAGATCCAAGAGCTAGCAAAAATGAGCATGACAATGCAGGTTTGTCCCCCAAAGGCTCTCCTTCAGTTAAACAGGTTATTAATGTTACAGTGATGAATTATGTGAAAGCTCTTGCACATCACAAAAATAAATGTTCTGGTAGGTACCTGAAGAAGTCTCTGTATTTTGGGAAGCCTGTAAAAAAAAAAAAAAAAAAAAAGTATATTAAATTATACTTCTGGTAAATTTAAAGATGATTAAAACAGCACAGATGTGAATCAAACCCACATCTGCCACCTCCTGAACAAATGGCCATACAGCCAGCACTTTATTCTGCCTCTGAACCAAAACAGCTAACACACATGTAAATTGTGTGACCACACAATTAGAGTGCTTATTTTAGTCAAGACTTCAGTGGGGACAGCTTAAAACCACAATACCTGCTGAGGGCTCCTTGCATTAGCCTTAAGCAGCTCCAACTGCCTCAGCTTCCTCTCCTTGATAATCTTCATACAGCCTTTGGTATCAATCTGGAGGAGCTGCAAGGTGAGAGCTTCATTAACATTTAAATGAGGACAAAAATGTATTGCTGGGGTCAGTGACAAAGCAAGATAGAAGGACATGCTTCACATGCAAGATTCTGGGGACATTTTACACTTACAGTAAAAGCCCTGGCAGGACCAGACTTTGGATGCAGGACTTAAGTGCAAATCATGAGGGCAGATTAGTCCAATAATTGGATTATTTGTTTAAGAAACAAAGATAAATCATTTATTTAAGCCTCAAATGCCAAAAAATAAAGACTCCCACTGTTTGAAAGTAGGCAATGCTATTAAGACAGTAAAACTTACCTGAATGAGCAGTACAAACAGGGGAGTGCTGCTGAGACTCACTGACTTAACCTTCTCATGAATAGCAGCAGCTGGGAAGAAATCCAACATCAAAATCAGCTGGGAATTCACTCAGAAGACATCAGAAAGTAGGGACAAAGGTAGGATGGGTCCCCAGTACCTTTTGTGTGCTGGAAAGCCATCCTGCCAGCCTGCAGGGTGCGGGGCAGCAGCACATTGCCCACCCAAGGGGTCATTGCCAGCAGCAGCTTCCTGTCCAGGTTCAGACTCTTCCAGTGCTCCCTGCTCCAGAGCTGAGCTCTACTGGAGAACTCCAGCAGCTTCTGATCATCCTGGCCAGATGCTGCAGCCACTCCAGGGGGCCTGGCTAAAAGGCTGGTAAGAGGTCTCAGCATCTTTAATTGCCATGCATGAAAAAATACACAATTAAGAGTTCCCATTAGGAAGGTTCTGCCATTAGTCCCAGGACAAATCATCACAGGACAAAAAACTGTAAGCTTTTCCTCTTGGGATTACAGTGCAATATCTGTGATTATATAAAAATAAATTCCTACTAAGCACAGCCTGGCAGTGCTCACGTCACAAGAGTAGACAAGACACAAGAGGCACTCACCAGTTTCCTCTGGAACCTCATGTTTTTATTTAATATTGCTCTCATATCCTCCAGGCTAACCCGCAGCACGTATTTTCCACTCTGAGAAGCCTGAAGATGAAAGAACACAAGAAAACACACAAGGAAAAGTCAAAGGAAATTATTTGCACTGGATATGCACAGCAGGTACAAGTTCTCAACATTCCTGCTGTTGAAGGTATCTTATTAAATGAAATCAACTCCGAAGACCTTCACTTTTAAACCTTGTGCATCATCACAACACCAAATGCCTATTTCAGAGAAGCTTTTGTGTGAGGAATCTACCAAAAACCCAAAACCAAGAATTTGCTGGGTAATTATCTTCAGATTTTTGTACTTAACAACACAAGGGAATGAACAGCAAGATGTTACCTGCTCATCACATCCTGCCCTTACTGCAGCAGCTGCACTTCCCTTCTAACTTCTGATCCAAGCTCCCATCCCAGCTCACCTTGGCCATCACTTCTGCTGGATTCTTCACCAGCACATCTGTAGAGTGGGGACATCCAATGCCCATCAGCAGGGTGTTCAGCTCAGATGATTTATCAGCAGCTCTGTCTCCATCACACCCTGCCCTTGGAAGGTCACTGCAGCTGCTCCCTGCGTCAGCCCCGGCAGCAGAGAGGAGGGATTGGATGTGGCATCTCTCTCTGGCTGCCTCCTCTGTGTCTGTCCCTGTTGGTATCCACAGGTCAATGCTGGGGACTGCAAACTTCTTTCTTGTGCTGCTGGTCACCACCTCCTCCTCTGAGCTGTCTGCCAGCTCCAGCTCCATGTCCTCCTCACTGCTGCTCTCTGAAGGGCTGGAGCTCTCCTCAGCGTGGCGCCGTTTGCTTGCCTCAGATCTTTTCTTCTTGATCAAAACAAGCACACACAAGTTGTAGTCAGTGTTCACCCCTGGCTTGCAACTCTCTCAAATCAGGAAGTCTCCTTTTCCAAAGGAAATAAGACCATCTTTAATATGGTCTTAAGCAGCCAGAATTTCTTGAGTGCCTGGGACCAAAATTGGCAACTCATGAGGTACAGACATGAAAACCTACATATATCCCATTCTTACAGGCATTCCAAGACAGGAAAGGATTCTGGATGATATACAAATATATAGCAAATTAACTTCAGCCCTTCAGAACAAAGGCTGCTTTACCCACCAAAAAATCAAACGGTGAAATCCACAACAAAAACCTTGACTGTGTGGAATCAGTGTCAATATTTTTATTGATTTCACATGATTCCACTTTTAGTTTAGAGAAACTTAATTGAAGAGATGGGACTGTGACACAGCAGGATTCCCACAATACCTTGGAGCCAATCATGAGTTTCCACTTGCTCAGGCACTGGGCACCAGTCCGATGGGGCAGCTCTGAAGCTATTTTACTCCAGCGACCTGAAAAGGATGCAGAGGGTGCAGAACATTTTTATTTGTGCCACAAACTGAGCAACAGGCCTTTCAATGCAGCCACTACACACACGTTATACATTTCCCTGGATAAGAGACAGAGTTACTGCCTGAATGGATGTCAAACCCTTAATACCCACAATACACAATACAAAGAAGTTGCAATCATCAGTACAAAGCAGAGCCTGCAGGGCTTGCAGTAAAAGAAGGGAAAACCTCAATGACACCTCTAAACTTCTATAGATCATGCCACAGAAGCACCTACCCAGGCCGTGCTTTTGAACCAGTTCAATCAGCTGCTCCTCTTCCTCCAAGCTCCACCTTCCTTTCTTTACATCCCAGTGCAATGATTTTAAATACCTTCAAAATGAAAACATTACAGCCAGGAACATTCAATCCTGTTTGTAAGAATCAGAAACCCAGCACTCCCAGTCAGAGCTTTCCCTTGTTCAGGGGCTGGTGCCTGGCCTGAACTCACCTGTCCCGGCACTGCGCGTCGCTCCTGCCCGGCACCTCCGTCCGGATTTTGTACCAGCTCTTCCCCTTGTACTTCTTAACTGCAGCCATCAGCATCTGTGTGCAGACAGAGCAAGAGCTGAAATCCTCACCAGGATCAACCCAACAGGCCTGAGACAGCAGCAGTTCTAGTTGTTTTCTGTGCAAATCTCTGGACAAAACTGTTCAGGAGCTCCTAAGCCCTCTTAAGCTGCGAAGTGCCCACCTTGGTCTGACTCCTCTGTGCCACTGCTAAAGCTCAGATCTACAGCCATGCCACACCTCAGCAGCCCAACATTCCCACCCTGCAATTCCAGACCCAGAGAATGGAGCTTACAGCATCTTCCTCTGGTGTCCAGGGTCCTTTCTTCAAGCTGGGGTCCACACTCTTTGTCCAGCGGTAAATCAGCTGAGCAGAATCTCTTCCTTCCATGTAATAGGCAACTGGAAATTAAAAGGTTTATTTAACTCTGTTGTAATTAATGCTTCTTCCTTTATCTGGACAACAGTTGCAAGCAGTGCTTGCCATAAGCAGCACTTTAATCTCTTAAAAAATGGTGCTCAGCCAGTTTCAGCCAAACTTCCAATATAGATAAAGGTTCTAAGAGATATTAAGCTCTTGCTGATACAATGAAACTCCCAGATAGGTACAGGAAAGGCAGAGATCACCAAGGAAAAGAGAATGGGAGAGTGAAGCATTCCAGGTGAATGTAAGGTTTGTCACTTGTGGGCCACTTACTTTTCTTGTATGGGATATGGCTTCCCACTCTCATCTCTTGAACAAGCTCTAAAAGCATCTGATCCTCATCCTTGGTCCATTCTTTCCTTTTTAAATCTTTGTTAGAGAGTTGGTACTTCTGCAAGCACTGGAAAGGTGTCCTGTTTGTCTTAATACAGGGAAAACAGAGAGAAGCAGGTAATTAGTTATTTATGAGGACAAAAAGCAAGAGGGAAAAGCTAAAGCACCAAACCTTTTTGGTACTGTTCTTGGATACTCCTCAGAAAGCATGAATTAACACTGAATTAATATTAACATTGTTTTTTAAACCTGACAAGAGGCAAAGTAAAGCCAGAATGAACCAACTTGCCAGCTCAGACCTTACCCCCAGCTCCTGGGCAATGGCCTGCCAGTCCAGGCAGTTGTGTTCAGCAGCTATCTGCTTCAGCCTGTCCAGCTCCTCCTCAGTCCATTCCTTTTTGTTGATGCTTGGATGCTCCCAGTTTTGCCAAAACCACCTCAGTTCTTCTGAGCTACGCTGTCCATCAAACTAAAAAAACCAACAAAAATATGTTTAGTCTCAGAGCTGGGATTAAGACACCTGGACAAACAGGAAAACCAGTATTTGCATTCCAGATATGTCTTACTGACAAGTTTTCCAAAATTAAATCACCAAATTTAACAAGTTGAGATCACTTAAGTCAGCTTGGAGAAATGCAAGATGGAAACACTGGATGCAAAGCAGATCAGGGATTCTCAAGAGGAAGGACCCAGATATCAGAAGCAATAAAACAGCTGATCCCCCAACTCACATGGATGTTTGAAATTTTGTCCCAGTCATGCTCATCAAATCTGTTTCCTATTAAGTCACTCTCTGGGAGTTGGCTAAAGCAGAAGGTACAAAGAGGAAGAAAGAATCATATTAAAGGGTTAATGAAACATTTTGTCTTCTTGATCCTGCCTCATCTCATTCCTCCCACCTGTTCCTGACTGCCACAAGAACTGAACACTTGGATTAGCAGGAGAAACAATGAATGTCATATCCAAACATGTTGCTCTAGATTTGTTCATGAGCAAAAGCTCAAAAATATGAAAAAAAATCAGAGTTCTGCTCCTTTGTTGCTAAAGAACACTGGGTGCAGGCACTTTGTATATCAAGACCCAAACACATTTCTTAGTGAAGAACAGTGGAGAGGAGAGAGCTGCAGAGCCACAACAGCACCTAACTTTTTACAACCCAACACCAACGACCCATCTAGAAGCAGAAGAAGGGAAGTTTTAGAGCTAAACTCTAAGACATTTCATTTTTCACCAAGAACACAGAAGGACTTCTTACTTAATTGCCTCTATTTCTTGCTCCAAGTCTTTGATTTGCTTTTCCAAGGGTTGTTTTTCTGTTTCAGTCGTGATTTTCTCCAGTTTCTGATTCCAGTAACTCAACCTGTTCAAAGACATTTTTATCACTACTTAAAAGGACAGATGGGAATGAGGTCAATAGCATCAGAAGATGTACAGCAGAGACACCTTCCCCATCAGTATCATTCCTCCCTTCAGGTTTATTTCCACACAAAACTGTTCTCCCACGTTTTCCCTCAAGGCACACTCATTTTTGCCCCTTCAATGCAATCCCTGACCCACAAGAGGTTTCAGATAAACCATTTTGGTGTTTACACAGAGAACCAATGCTTGCTGCACTAGCCATAAAGAACTGTGCCAGCTCCAGCACAGAAATCCCTTGCTGGACACACCATTAGGCCTCACCACACATCACAATTTCAGCTTCAAGCCCTGCCAAGAATTTTAAGCTACACCACAGTGCCAATGGGAAGAATAGATGGCAAAATCCTACAAAGACAAGCAATTAACACAGGAAGGGGAAATCTGCACATGTCCCTTCTCCTCCTTTGCCATGCAATGCTCTCAGCAGGAGAAGAGGGGATTTTGGGGCAGAACTCACTTGAGCAGCTTTGGCTGGAGCAGGCGCTGCAGGCGGTCGCTCACCACGGATTTCTGCAGCAGGGTCTTCTCTGCAGCTTTCCCTAAAGCAGACAGGGGAGCAGGCAGACATCAGTGCAGAACCACTGCCAGGAGACACCCAGTGCTCCCAGCACCCCTGGGAATGCCCTCCAGCTCTGCAGGGAGAGCTCCCTGCATAAATCACCAAGGTTGTGTCAGACCTGGGCAGGGCACAGCCTCTGGCTCAGTTTTACTGGGATCTGCAAAGGGACCCCAAAAAAGGAACCACCCCGTGAGCATCTGGAGCTGCAGCTGTCCCTTGAGCTGCCCTCATCTGGGCACCACCCTTGCACCACCTTACCTGGTTTGGGAGTGCTCAAGGAGCTGAGCAGCAGAACAAATGAAAGAGGAGTCATTAATTAATGACTCACTGAAAGAATTTACAGAGCACCCCATTCCCTTCTAACAACTTTTTGTGAGTCAGGCAGAGGTGGTGATGTTTAACTGCAAGCAGGAACACACACACACAAACAATATTGATATATACATTTGTTATATGAATATATACATTTGTTATATGAATATATACATTTGTTATACTAATAAACTGATGTTATAGCTCTTCTAGAGCACTGAACAGCACCCAGACTTACTTACACTTGGCTGAGTGCAGCTGTTCAAAGGATTTTATGCCCTGAGCTGCCTTTTCCTTGGCATCTTCATTGGAAGGAGGGCCCTGATGAGTATTAGAAAAGTTAGATACAATTAGAGTCAGGCAAAATTACTGTTTGTTCTTAAAACTCCAGCATGAACTGCTACAAAAATAACTGAAAACTCAAACTTGTGCAAACTGTCACACTCACACTGCTTAGTTACACTTGTTAGCAAGAGCTCACATGTACATCATTTAATTATACAGAAATATTACCAGTAATTGCTTGAATATATATAATATTAATATCCATATTAATATATGGATGATGTTAGTTGACATCTTGGCTACCACAAAAAGCCAATATTTGCATTCCCTGATGGCCTTTTAAAAACACATGAAAAAAAAAAAAAAAAGTACTACTGATTGTTCCAGAAAATATAAAAAAATACAGAAAATCTCAGGAACTGAGAAAACTCAGTTTCACAGACAATCAGATTTCAGTGAGGGCTTTAAAGAGCAGCATGGACAATTAAAGTTAAGTTAAACCCAGGACCTTTCAAGCCCCTGGTGGCTGCAATTCCACTCCTCAGACCTCACAGGGCTGAACAAACATTTCCAAAAGAGGGAGAATGACAAGTGAGGACAAAAATGTTTCAGGCTGAGGAGTGACAATCAGTTACACACCTGAAATGAGAACAGTTTAAACACATTACAGTGTACAACCATCACTGAAGACACATCAGTCTGTTACTTACAATTCCTGTTATTTTATCCTTAAAGTATGGCTTCAGAAAATGACCCAAAAACACATTTGCTGCTAGATTTCTGCCATCTCCTGCCTTGGCTGTTTTTGAACCATGCAGCTCACCCACGATTTCTTTCTGCAATACAAAAATGAATTGAACAGCCTCAGTGTCTCCTCCAAACTTCTGATTTCAGAGAGCAGAGGCTGAGCCTCACAAACACCCCAGGCAGGGCTCAAACTGCAGCACCAGACTCCAAAATCAGTGCAGGACTAAAGGAAGGATTTGGAACTTCCTCAGTTTGCACACTGCAGATAATTATAAGCTTAATAAAATACTAACTTGCCACAGCAAGCTAAAATACAACATGTAAAATACTCTTTTTTATTGTAAGAAAGCATGGAACCATCAGTTAAATAAACCAGCTCAGTCCTGGGCTTGAGGGGAAGGAAGGATGGCAAATGGCAACCCAGAGAAGCACAGAAATGAGCATTTCACTCCTGCTTTGCTCACCTGCTGTGCTCTGTTTTGTGCAATGAGCAGCTCCACCTCCTCAATCTTTTCCTTGATAACGTCCTGGTACACATGGTTCATCTGCAGGCAGGTTTCTGGATCCTGGGGCAAGCTTTCAATATCATCATCATCATCACTGCTGTCTTCTGCTCCATCCACTTCCACTTCCTTGAGGCAGAGAAGGCATTTAGGGAGAAAAGAGAGAAAAGCAGTTGTTTGAAAAGCAGTGCTGTAACTCAGCCCTTCCTCAGCTGAAGCTGCTGTGTGCCCACAGCCTGTGGATCACAAAATCCTGGGCAGGAACACCCCAAATCCAGGTTTTACTGAGCACAAAGACAAGGCAATTGCCTGGATTTCCCCAGAGCAGAGTGAGGTTTCCCTTCCTCCTGTTCCCTTCAATAGACAGCTGGAAATATAGACTTAACAAAAAAACATTTACCATTTCAGCATAAGAAACTTCATCATCATCATCTTCATCATCACCATCTGTCAGACAAACAAAACACAAAAATGCTGACTGTAGTAAGCTTTAAACCCAAATATTTCCAATTAAAGCACAGAGGAAAAAGCACGAGAGACATGACCATCAGTGGGTTTGGATACTGACGACGCTGTCATGTAAAAAGTGCATTGTTATAGCCCATTTATGCATTTTTTGTTGTTCTGGAGAAGATAAAAACGAGCAGCTCTGGGTAAGCACAGCAGAGCTGAACGGTGCTCCTGCACTTGAGAGGCTCCCGGGAGTGAGCCAAGTGACAATTCCAAGGCAGGACGACACAAACTGGGCACCAGCAGCCCCGAACACCGGGGTGCAGCCCCCAACACCGGGGAGCAGCCCCCAACACCGGGGAGCAGCCGCTCGGACAGCGCTGCTCCCGCTGGCACCGAGCTCCGCTGAACGAGCCGCAGGAGCTGGGCACGCTGCGGCTCACCCAGCGCTCTGGGCCCCGGGATTTCACGGCTGCCGGTGTTCGGCTGCAGAGGGAACGTGCAAAGCGCCGGTACCGGGGAGCGCCCCGAACCCGTACCGGAGCTGAGGCTGGAGTCGGATAGGGCCAGTTGGATGTCGGTCCCGCCGGGCTGCAGGCTGCGCTCCAGCTGCTCGATCTGGCGGCGGATCTTCTCCCGCTCCGCATCGAGGTCGAGGCCCTGAGGGGAGCGGAGGGGCCCGGCCGGGCCCGGCCCGCGGGACATGGCGGCACCGCCGCTCCCGGGGCTGCGCTGGCCCCGCCCGGCCCCGCCCTCCCGCTCCGCCAATCGCTGCTGCGAGCGCGGGTCAGGTGATACGGCACGTGACACGGCGCAGCCAATCCGGACGGGGCTCGGCGCACATGCACAGCCGGGGGGCGGACCCGGGACCCGCAGAGATCGGACCGGGACCAGGACACGGCGTTCAATGGCACCGGGGCACCAGGACACGGCCTTTAATGACACCGCCTTCAGCGGCACCGGGACACCGCGGCACGGCCTTCAGCGGCACCGGGACCCCCGGCCCGCAGTGGCACCGGGACTCCGCCAGCGCCGGCGGACCCACGGGCCTTCCCCGCTCCGCGGCAGAGCACCGAGCGGCAGCGGGAGCCGCAGCCAAGCCCGCGGTGCTCGCCGAGCGCAGCCCGGGGGTGGCGGGTGCCCCGGAGGAGGAGCCGCGGTGCCGGCCCCGCGGGAGCGGCGCTGCAGGCGGGTCCCTGCCGGTTCAGGGATCTCTTGGCTGTGGATGCACCGCGGCAGGGGATGGAGAAGCCCAGGTGTGCAGTTGGACGCGTCAAAATGAGGCCAAGTATGAAAAATTCACTTTTTAGTAACGGTTTCCATATGAAAACAAAGTCGTCCGTGCTGTGTGAGGCACTCACTGTCCGTGCTCTGCCACCTCAGAGATTCTGTCTATGGATTTCAGGAGATCAGCCACGAGCTGCAGGGATTCTGCCCCAGACAGCAGCTGCCTGCAGTGGAGAGATGCAGTGTTACAGGTGGGGACAGGCAGCCAGGCAGTTTTGGGGGAGTTTCCCCACATTCTGTGATTTATCAAGCAGCATTTTATCAGGACTGGAAACTCAAAGACTCCCAATTCCCACTTATTTTCACACTTGGAGGAAAACACATGGAGGGTGAGAACACGGAGCAGCTCCTCTGGCACACAGCACAAACCCCTGGATTTTAACCCTAAAAACACCCACTGGGGACGTTTATCCGTGAGCCCCCGTGCCCGAGGGGTGCCAGGAGCGCTGTCCCGGCGCAGCTGACCTGATGGATGCTCGGGAGCTGGCTGTCACCTGCAGCAGCTGCTGCAGCGCCGCCTCCGCGTTCCGCCTGGCCGCGGCCAATCCCGCCTGGCCCGCCCGCAGCTCCTCCTGCTCCCGCCGGGAATTCCTCAGCTCAGCCTGAGCAAAAAGGGCACAGTCCATGAGAAACGAGCCCGGAAGGGCAGCAGATGCTCTGCAGCTGATGATGCATTCTTCCCACAGCAGTTGATGGGCGTGGAGTGTAATCATTAACTGATACACGGACAGGGAATACAATAAATAATGCAATAAATAGTGACTAGAGCCCAGAAGCAGCTGCCTGCAGGGAGTGTCTGCCCACAAACACAATCAGCAGGGCTGGAAAGACCTCTGGATGCATCCAGTGCAACCCCTGCCAAGGCAGTGTCACCTGCAGCAGGGGACAGGAACAATTCCAGAGGTCTCCAGGGAAGGAGACTCCCTGAATTCCCTGGGCAGTTTGCTGCAGGGCTCTGCCCCCCTCCATGGAAAGAAGTTCTTCCTCATTTCAGTTTGTGGCCATTGCTCCTCACCACTGAAATCTGGCACCATCCAGGCCCTCACTGAGCCTAAAAACACACCCAGCATTTTCCTCAGAGCCTGCAAAACCCTTGCAGCTCAGTTCTGAGATGTGTCCCTGCAGCCCCAGCAGTGCTGCTGCCTACCTGCAGCTGGGCATTCTCCTGCCTCAGTTTGGCAGCACTGTTCTCAGCCTTGGCAGCCCTTTTCTGCAACAGAACAGAGATTATTGAAATAATAATAATAATAAATTTATTTATGATAGAATATCATTATATATTAGTATATTTACTAATGTTACATATTAGTGTATATATAATAAATAATTATTCTATAAGAATTATAATTATCAAATTGATAACTGAAAATAATATTATAATACTAATAATAATAATAACTTATAATTATCAAATTGATCACTGAAAAGAATATTATAATGCTACTAATAATAATAATAATAACAATAACTCAATTGAAATCATAATAATAATAACCCAGGCAGGCTTAGCCACTTGGGAATGAGTGATTCCAGCACAGAACCTGGAGGGATAGGGTTTGTGTTCCACCACACTGTGTTCTGAATGTTTTAGGAGGTAGGAACAGCTCCCTCCTTCCCTCCTCACTGCTCCTTTCTGGGATCTGCAGAACCTCCCCACCCTCACAGGGGAGAATTTCTTCTGACACCTGATCTCAGCCTAAAGCCAACACTTACAGTCATCAGCTGCAGATTCTGCTCCACGTGCTGCACCATTGCTTCCAAATCCTGTGCTTCCTTTTCTTCTTTGATTTTGTTTTCCTCAAGCTTCTTCTCAAGCTTCCTCATCCTTAAAAAAATAAGAGATGGCACACAGTAAGCACTTGTACAATTAAATACTTTAGGAGGGAAATTCTGGGAAAGGATCAAGGATCTCATGGTTTTGTGTTACAAGGAAAATGAATTCTTCTCACTCACTTGTCTGCTTGAGTTTCAGCCAGAATCTGAAGCTTATTGATCTTGCTTCTCAAAATAGCATTCTCTTCTTTTAGCTAAAAAAAGAAATAAAAAATTCTTATTAACACTGAGGTGCATTTTCACAACAATACCAACAATCCGAGATCAACAGCAGAATACTCAACTTTAATACTAGAAATCCTTGTGCTTTGTAATACATTCAAGCTTAATTTTACCTTCAGCTTACCCATCTGGAAACCACTGTGGGGCACAGGAACGTGGCACTGAACCACCAATGTAAACGGGACTAATTAATGCTGCCAGTCCTAAATGAACATGACCTCAAGGGGCAGGGCACGAGGAAGTCACCCGGGTCATGTCTCAGCAGCACAGAGAGAAAACTGGACCTGACTGTGGTGAAATGCACATTTCCAGAGCTCGTTCTCCTCCTGGGCAGCCCTCGGTGTTGGCAGGCCGAGCCCGGCTCCGACGGAGCGGCGGGCGGGCGGCAGCGCTCACCTGCTCGTAGCTCGGGACCGGGGCGGCTCCGGCGCTGCCCAGGTGGGCCTGCTCCACGGCCAGCGGCCGGTAGCTCTCGCTCCATTCCTCCTCCTCGTCCTCCTGCTCGTCCCCCGACTCTGCGGGCACCGCGGGCAGCGGGGGCACGGCGGGCCCGGCCCGAGCCGCCTGCGGAGGGGACAGCGGGCTGAGGGGCGCGTGGTGACGGGACGGCTCCCGGCCGCGCTGCCGCGCACGGCCTTACCTGTGCGTCCCCGCCGCGGGACTTGGAGCGGACGAACTCGCGGAAGGAGAAGGGGTTGGGCTCGGCCGGGGCCCCCGGCAGCGGCTCCGGCACGGCCATGGCCGCCTGAGGGCGGCGCGGGGCGGGGCCTCCCGCTCGGAGCGGACCAATGAGCGCTCGTTCTCCGCCGCCACGCCCAACCGCGGCCCCGCCCCCTGACGCACGCTCCCGGTGGCGGCAAGATGGCGGCGGCCATGGCGTGGCTACGGCGCGGCGCCTGCGGCCCGGCCCGGCGGTGAGCGGGGCCCGGCACCGCGCGGGGAGGGCACGGCGCCGCTGGGGACGGCGCGGGGACAGCGGGGGGACGGGCGGCACCCGCTCTGGGGGGAGGTTCAGCGCTCGGTCCCGGCCTTGGCCGAGCGGCGCGCCCGCGGCCCGTGACGGTGTGCCCGGTGTCCCTCAGGTGCGGGCTGGCGGCCGGCCGGAGCTACAGCGGCGGCGGCGCGTACCCCAGCGTGTCGCTGACCTGCCCGCTGCCCGGCGTGCCCAAGGCCGTGTTCGCGGCGGCCGAGAGCCGGGAGCGCTTCGAGACGCGGGTGACGGTGCTGGAGAACGGGCTCCGCGTCGCCTCCCAGAACAAGTTCGGGCAGTTCTGCACCGTGGGCACTTCTTTTAGCTCACGGAGTACCGGGCACGGAGTACCGGGCGGGGCTGGGGACCCCCGGTGTCCCCCCGAGCCGGGCTGTGCTTGCGAGGCCCGCGGGTGTAAAAGTCACGCTGGTTTATTCTCTTCTTTGCACCAGTTCTGGTGAATTCGGGATCGAGACACGAAGCGAAATACCTCAGTGGGATCTCCCACTTCTTGGAGAAGCTGGCGTTCTCTGTGAGTACTGCCCTGGGGCCCCCAAATCCGCACAGAGCAGCCAAAGGGCTGACCCGCAGGGCTCTCTGCACTCAGCTGTTAAACAGTGGTGAGAGCATCGACAGAGTCACAGAATCTTAATTGCTTATTAATTAGCATGACTGTAATTAAATTCTAAAAGTCTTTGTGGTTTCACCTCCAAGGCTGGTACATAGTGATCAAACCATTGGACTGAAAGAATGTCAGAGATGCTCTGGGTTACACTGAAGGGTTATAAACAGTTATTGCTTTACTAATTAATAACATTGGTATCTTCTTCCTTAGTCCACAGCTCAGTTTGGCAGCAAAGACGAAATTCTCCTCACCTTAGAGAAGCATGGAGGCATCTGTGACTGCCAGGCATCGAGGTGGGTGCTCCTTCTGCTCTTACTGGGTGTTGCAGCACTGACAGCACTTTGAATCTCTCTTCCTGGTGTGGGGCAGGAAAATCCACTTTTTGTTCCCAAGCAGCAGAAATCCCTTTGTTTGGGCTGCTGGGAAGCTACAAAAGCAAGCCTGAAAGGATTATAAAACTCAAATCTATTTCATTTGAGAAGCATTTAATGGTTAGAACAGCTTCATCTGTGCTTTCCTGACGCTGAGATGACACTGAGTGACCCCAGAAGTGATGTCTCAGTGCAGAACCTGTGTTTTGTGTTGCAGGGACACCATCATGTATGCAGTCTCTGCTGATGCCAGAGGCCTGGACACCGTGGTCAACTTGCTGGCTGATGTAACCCTCCAGCCCAGGTTATCAGGTCTGGCAGCACAATCCTCTGCCTCAAATAAAACCATTTCCACCACATGGCTTGCTCCAAGAGCTCAAAATTCCCTCAGAGGTGACCTTGCAGCAGCTGGGGTTTTCTGTAGGGGTTGCCATCCCTTGCTTTGTCTCGTTGCAGATGAAGAAATTGAGATGACCCGAATGGCCATCAGGTTTGAGCTGGAGGATCTGAACATGAGGCCTGACCCAGAGCCTCTCCTGACAGAAATGATCCATGCGGTAACACACTGGAAATTCTGCATTCTCTTTCTTGTTTTGGCAGCTTCAGGGTTTATTTTATCTGGTTCTAAAACCAGATTTTCTGTTATTCAGTTTCTGTGATGGGAGAATTTTGCTGTCCCTTCACTTTGAAATCCAGCATTCTCCACATGTGGAAGATTCTAACCCAAACTAAAAAAAACCTATTTGTAACTTTCCTTTGTTGATGTGGGTGACAAAATGTTACTGAGTTGCACTGACATTAGTTAAATATGCTCAGCTTTGCCTCTGTCAGATGTGGGCTTGATTCCAAAGCAAAAAGAGGTTTAGAGGGGTGTTCAGGGAAAAATGAAGTGGTTTGTGACTTTAATGTGCCTGTTCCCTTTTAGGCAGCCTTCAGAGACAACACAGTGGGACTGAACAGGTTCTGCCCCGTGGAGAACACGGACAAAATCACCCGGGACGTGCTGCACTCCTACCTGAGCAGCTACTACACCCCAGACAGGATGGTGCTGGCTGGGGTGGGCATTGAGCACGAGCACCTGGTGGAGTGTGCCAGGAAATACCTGCTGGGGGTGGAGCCCGTGTGGGGCTCGGGGCAGGGCAGGGCTGTGGACAGCTCCGTGGCTCAGTACACCGGAGGCATCGTCAAGGTACGTGGTGGCAGCCAGCAGCTTGCTGGGATTTGCTGATTTCTCTACAGGCTTTTGCTTTTCTTAAGTTGTATTTCATGGGTATGAGCCCAAACTGGCTATGATAGCTGTAAATTGGGTGGCGAGGTCATTATTGGGAATGTATCAAACTGCTGTGAAAATCGGGGTTAATGATCTGTCTGCCCTTCCCACAGGTTGAAAAAGACATGTCAGATGTGAGTCTGGGCCCTACTCCCATCCCAGAGCTCACCCACATCATGATTGGGTTAGAAAGCTGCTCATTTTTAGTAAGTATTAACCTGAAATCCTTTTTTGTGTGCCTTATACTTGGAGAATCCCGGGAACACTGACTCATTCCACAAACATTTTGCTGCTGCACATAAAAACAAGCAGCATTTTCCAGGACACTTTACTGAAGACCTTGACCTTCACACTGCTCTTGTGCTGTGTTTTTTCCCTCCCCTCTACTCACCCCAGACCCTCGAGAGCTCTGCCCTTACCTGAGTTTGTTGTTCCACTGCAGGAGGATGATTTCATTCCTTTTGCGGTGCTAAACATGATGATGGGAGGTGGTGGCTCTTTCTCAGCTGGAGGACCTGGCAAGGGCATGTTCACCCGGCTGTACCTCAATGTGCTCAACAGGTGGGTTTGTCTTGCTGTTTAAGGGCTGCCAGAAACAATCCTGTAGCAGCTTTGCATGGGAAAAAGGAAACCCCACCAGGTTTTACATCAGTTTCATCTGCTGGGACTGGTGTGTCAGTTGGCATTTTGAGAGGGTGAAAGTAAAGGGCAGAAGTGACCAGGAGTTGTGTTTTCTTCTGGTAGCCCTGTCCTTGCTTTAATCGGGGAGTATTAACAGGATTTGCTCTGTATTGTCAGGGATTCAAGTGGAGAGAAGGGAGTAGATGCCACATGCATAAATTATCAAAGAAGGGATTGACAATTCTCACTGCACTGCTGAGAATCCTGAGAATGCACTAGGAGGGTGCTCACTGTCCATGTTTAATTTTTACATTGTAAATTCTGGGTTTTAAATTTTAAATTACTCTTTATATACTCACAGGCACCATTGGATGTACAATGCCACCTCTTACCACCACAGCTATGAGGACACAGGTCTCCTGTGTATCCATGCCAGTGCAGATCCAAAACAGGTACAGAGTCCTTAAACAGTAACCACATCAGTTCCAGAGTTCTGTGGACACAGGAAGCATTGTTCTGATCTTCTTTCCATGATCTGTTTTCCCCAGGTTCGGGAGATGGTGGAAATCATCACCAGGGAATTCATCCTCATGGCAGGAGCAGTGGGAGAGGTCAGCAGCACATTTGAGTTTGCAGATGGTTTTTGAGCTGAAATAATCCCTGGAATGTCCAAGGCCAGGCTGGACAGGACTTGGAGCACCCTAGGACAGTGGAAGGTGTCCCTGCCCATGGCAGGGAGTGGCACTGGGTGGGCTTCAAGGTCCCTTCCAACCCAAACCATCTGGGATTTTGTGAATGCATTGCATTGACTGTGCTAGAATGGACTTTTATAGATAATTTTGTTATATATTTCTGTAAAAGAATACAGCAACATTAGCAATGCATCCACAAGGAGAGAGGTGTCTGCAGAGCTCTTCCATGTTACCTTGTGCTGCAGAGCAGCAACCAGAACTTTTTTCTTTCCTGCTCATTCACAGGTAGAACTTGAGAGAGCAAAGACACAGCTCAAGTCCATGCTCATGATGAACCTGGAGTCTCGGCCAGTGATCTTTGAAGATGTGGGGAGGCAGGTTTTGGCAACAAACACAAGGAAGCTACCTCATGAGCTCTGTGACCTCATCAGTGAGTAGACAATGCTTTGCCTTGCCTTGAGGGAACTGTAGGTACAGTTAAAATACTCTTGTAGCACTGATGAATTACCTCTGAAAGTGGGGGCATAAATACTACAGAAATACATTTCAAACTGAGCTTAATTGCTTTCACAATTAACAACACAGGGCTTATTTTAGTCAGAAGGAAGGTAAAACAAGAATCATGGTGGAGAAGATATGGAGTTGGTTTTCTGAGCATGGGCCCAAAGCTGCTTTGTGCTGTTCACAATGGAGGTATATCACAGCTCTGCCTTTCTTCTGCCTGCAGGTCAGGTGAAACCCAGTGATATCAAGAGGGTGGTGACTAAGATGCTGCACAAGAAGCCAGCAGTGGCTGCCCTGGGTGACCTGACAGATCTGCCCACCTACGAGCACATCCAGGCTGCCCTTTCCAGCAAGGACGGGCGGCTCCCACGGCTCTACCGCCTCTTCCGATAGAGCAGCACCTCCTGCCCGGCCTCAAATCCCTTCTTTTTTAATGTTTTTTTTTTTTTATTCTCATGTTGCTGTAACACCCTCCCTCCCCCCAATGCTCCCAGGCATTCTGTGCAACCATGGAGCTGAGCAAAGCTGCTGTGGAGCACTGGATTGTGAAGAGCTCGTGTTAGGAGCTGGCTCTGGAGGAGGAGTTTGACCCTCGGAGGAGGTTACAAGAGAAGATGGGTGTTGAGACCCTTCTCTTGGATTTGGGGAGAACAGAGCAAGCCAAAATGTTCATCACTACAGTGAAAGCACATCTCTGAGCAGTGAGTCACTGCCTCTTCATCACCCCAGCAGTGGAAGTGGGGCTGTCACATGAGGCCCCACCGTGCCCTTCCTGAGGAATGTGTGGCACCTTAAACAGCTTGGCTTCATGTCTGAATTCAGAGAATATTTATGACTGTTACCAAGGTGAACTAAGACTTGGTCAAACTGAATTAGGAAAATAATAGTTACTGTCCCTGTGAAGTTGGCAAAAAGTTTCCTGCAATCCAGATTTTGTTACAAATCATGGATCCATTTCATCAGTGTAATTCACCATCTGACAAGGAATCACCCTCCTGGGAGTAACTTCATCATCTTGCTAGAGTTCCAAGGAAAGCAGCCCCATGACAGAACCAATTTTCTGTGGAGTTTCTCTGCAGAGGTACTGTACATAATGGACACTTACTTGAGAATGAGATTGATCCTATTTTTTAGGTTTTTCACTTGGACATGAACTGTGCTAAAGAGTAGATGTTCTTTTCCTCCAGAGTTGCTTTAAAAACAGTTATTAAAGGAGTTGCTGCTGCTGCACCCTAAACTCGTGCCTCATTTCCTCAGTGTCATCCAGATGGACTTAAGGCCTTGCAAAAAGAAGACACAATCAGTCTCACAGCAGAGATGTGGCTCAGCTGGAAGTCAAGATAACAAAATCACAACATTTAGAAACACAATCTTGACTGACACCCTGCCACAGAACGCCAAGTGCCACATGTGTGACATGCTAAAGAAATGGAGTCTCAAAAGAGAAATAAACCACTGGATTTATATAATCCCCTAATAAATGGGTTTAAAAATACAAAACGGCTGCACTGCAGCTCTTTACTGCTAGATGTGTGTGGTAAGGAGCAATGCAGCTGGGAGCAGAGCACTGTGAGGCTGCTGTGACCTATTTTACCCCATCCTTTCCTCATGCAACTCAAAGAAAACGTTGCATTGCTCCCTGCAGAGGGAAAAGCAGCCTAGGGCTAGGGCTGGTTCCATGGAAAAAGCTGTGAAGGAAGGCACGTTGTGGCAGTTTTGTGTTCCCCTTGGGATGCCCTTTGCAGCTGCAGTGTGCCTGGGGCCCTGGGCTTTGTGCTTTTCAAAACCCTAACCCACACAGTGTGGAAGTCCTGTTCAGTTGTTGTGTATGCTTGTGAGGAAATAAAGAGACCTCTGAACAACTGAGCAAGTAGTAAGAGTTCTGAAATTCATCTGCCAAAGCTTTCCTGAGCTGGCCAGTGGAGTATGCTCTGTTCAGTGCAAACAATTCCAGAGAAATCTCTCCCACCCAGCTGAAGACATAGCCCAGGTCACCCAAACACACCATGCAAAGAACTCTGGTTCTGACAATAAAAGCTAGTTCTCACTTAAGGTATTGCATTAATTTATTTTTATTCCTTTAAAAAGAAAGGAAATCCAAATACCTGATGGCTACAGACAGGTCAGTGCCATAAATGTACCGCAGAACAGGAGCCTGTCTTGGACAGGTTGCATAGTCAGCAGCACTTCCTCCAAGGTGTTTGCATGATGTTTTAGGTCCTAAGGTGATTAATGATCCCATCTGTGCCCATGAGGAGTTCTTAATTGTTAGCTGTACTTAACATTTTACCAGTGCCATACTGGTCCTTGTAGTATATATAGCCTTAAGACAACACTACCTCAGAAATAGCAAGTTATTCACAGTTTACTGATCTGGAAAAATAAAACCAAAAGGAATTGTGACTGGAGGTAATGGAGCTGTGTGGAGCTGAGTGGCTGCAGTTGCTCTGCAAACCTCCCTGGTGCACTCACTTGGCATCACTTTGGTGAAGCATCACACAGTGCCTGTTCTCAGGTAAATTCCAACTCCTGCTGCTGAAGGCAGGTAGTGCTCAATCAGCCCTGGGGAGGACAAGTGAGTTCAGGAAGGGATTGCTTCAGGCAGTCTCAGCAGATAAATATATGGCCTGAGAGTTTGGTATTTACCCCCTTAGTAACAGAAGGCCTATAGAATGATTATTGAAAGGCAATGTTTCTACACTTCAATGTACAGGAGTACATTCACAACAATTTGCTGTAGAGGACCCAAAAAGCCCAACACAGGAGCACCATCCATACACACAACTGCCATGAACTGGTCCCTGTTACTCCTTGTACAGAATACCAACACTTGGCTACAGAGAAGGAGCAAACCCAACCCCACACTGGATGGAAGGTAATCTGACCAAACCAAAGAGACAAACAAAGAATTCACCTTTCTGCAGGCTTTTCTTAGGTCCCCTGCTCTTGGTGATGACAGTTCCAGCAGCTGTGCCCCTGCGTGGAGGGGAACCAAGGGTCTGCACCCAGTGGCTTCCTAAGATAGTCTGGTTAAAAATAAATCAATTACACCAGCTGGGATGGATGTCTTAAAGAACTGACTCCTTTTCTTAGGCAGAAGCACTTGAGCTACATGGATTAGCTCATGCAAATGAATCCAGGATGAGGTTTAAGACATTCTTCACAAGCCACAGCAACTGCCAGAGGTGCTTATGCAGACAATTCCCTGCAGAGTTTGCCATGGTCTGAAATCCTCTTTCGGGGCACCTCTGCCACAAGCACTGCAGAGCTTTCAGCTCAAGAAATGCTACATATGCTGCTGGATCTTTGGTCCTTTTGTTCCCGGCGTCTCAGAAGTTCCCTCGTGGCCCGCCTCCTTATTCCAATTAAATACAGATCTCTGTCAAACAGCCCTGCAGCCAGGGGGATGCTGCAACAGGAACACAAGCCAGCAGGTCAGGGCATAAATAGCTGCTTGTTTGCCCAGCATCTCCTACTACTTCACACAACAAAGGCCATAAATCTGATTTTTACTTTCTTAAGGCATTCAGCGATTGCTGTGGGAGAAACAAGAGCTTTCACAGCAAAAAGTTAAGGTTTTTCACAATACTTTAAAATGCTGGTTGTAAAAGGGAAATGTACTTTAAATTTTAGCATGAACTCACCTGCCTTCATATATAGAGGACTTTCTTAATTACTCTGAACTAAAATCCACTCATTTGAAAAGCTATACCAGGTTACTGCTGACTCGGTGTACTCACTGGTGTGGTTCATCTCAACAATTCTTACCTTGGTCTCTTTTAGAGAGGAAACCTGAGCAGCCCATCACACACTGCTATTTAATGGGTATTTAATACCCAGAAACAAAAATTCCCATTGTAATTGCACTGCTGATCCAATACTTTGAGAAATCCCTTTTCTAGATATTGAGGTCTTGAAATCCTTGACCATGTTACTCACAAAAAAGAGAATAATTCCAAACCAAATTTCCTAAGGAGTTCTACTAATACAACAGCCTATGTAGGACATGAAGAACTTGGAGGATCTCAAAATGCTCCACTGACATCCAGCTGTGCTGAACTGCAGCCATCACTGGGGAGGGAAAACAGAACTGATCCTAAAGAAGGAAAGAGGAAGAGAAGAGGAAAGCTGCCCATGCTGATAGGAAAAACAAAGAGCTGCATCTCAGATATTTGCATTCGATTCCAATGGGCTCTGTTTATCCCCCTCAGAAGGATTAAGAGACCTGGCAGCAGGGATTTCAGCTGGCAGGGCAAGGTTTAAGCTCTTACTGCTCTGACCACCAGCATGTACAGGGTAAAACCCAAACAGGCTGCAGGGATAGACACCCGAGGATATCCTCAGGGTCACTGGAGCAATCAATCATGTGGAGCTGCAGGAGGTACTCACTTGTCTCTGCCAGGCCTCACTTTCACACGAAACAAGGCAAACACAGGTCGGTGGTCTGAGGTTTTGATGACAGGACAGGAGGAGTATTTGACAGCCTGGATGTCATCCTTGTAGCGGCTGCGGAACACGACTCGGTCCTGGAGGCAGGGGGAGAGGGGACAGTGAGGGTGACTTCCCTGCACATCACCCACCCTGGAAAGCAGCACTGCTTCACAAGAGACAAATCCATTCAGTCATCATGCTCCACTTGGTGAAGTTAACGTGTCCTTGGATGGGGATCCATTCATTGTCTGATCCCAACAGTTCTGTGCCAGCTCTGAGCACAGGGGAGAGCCCACTCAGGATGTAAGGCAGGGAAAATAAGGTTAACAGCCTGGGCCAAACTCTCCCTGTGCTCACAGATTCTACAATCCTTTCTTCCACAAGTCCCAGATGCCCTTAAGCAACAATCTCAGCACAACTGAATCCCCTTTGACTCCTGAAATTATTCCTTACCGTGTAGGAGGGAGTCCTTTGCTTGGAGGTGGTGTCATAGCTGTCCTTTCCTATGTCAAACTTGTAGGAAGGACGGAAATGGATATCAGCCTCTTGGAATCCTTTGAAAATAGACCCTGTAAGGGAAGGGGGAATGGCATGAACAAACTTCTCCTTCCTGAGAACTGTGTCTACTAATGCTGGCTAGAACAAGAGCCATGTACATCAAAAACCTGGGCTTGGGCTCCAGAAAGGGAGCAAGCTCCCATCCTGACATGGAGAGGATAAAAAATAGCCAGTGGCTGTTTAGTCAGTGGTCAATTAAACAAAGAAGAACTGGTCCGTGCACTTCCACTGAAAGCTCATGCTGCTTTGTAAATGCTGTTCAAATCTAAATTCCCTGGACACTGGGACAGAGAGATACCCAGCTTATGAAGGAGTCAGATGAAACAGCAGCAAATGGCTTGGGAGGTTTCATGAAACAGAACAACCTGCTACAGCAACAAGTCCCTTGACACACTGCCACTGCATTTGACAGCTGCTGACTCCCTTCTTCAGGGAACTTAATCAAAGAAAGCAGGAAAGGTCTCCAGGAAATGGAGACTGGGCTGGCATTACTCCTGTGTGTAGGTATCTTTGTTTCTGGAGAGCAGGGAGATGAACAGCTGGCCCTTACCCCGGCTCATCTCACTGGTCAGCTGGTCATACACCAGCAGCTTGGACACGTCTGTGTCCGGGTTCTGGTTCAGGATGGAATCCACCGTCTCCCGATCCTTATTCAGCCGGAAGTTGAAGTCCCCAAACCAGAAAACTTCATCAAACCGAGTTGTGACATCACCTGCAAATTCACAGCACAAGTGTTCAAGGGATGCTGCTGAATGTGTTTGAGGAAGAAATTCCTTCTTTTCACTACCTGGAGATGTGATATTGAGTATGTTTTCTACCTGTGAGCACCACTGAATATGGGAGTTAACAACCCAGGAGAAAACAGAACAGAAATGTTAAAAACCATAGAAAAAGCTGAAAAGAGACCAAACTCTCTATGGGACCTAACACCAGAGGGAACACAAAAAGCTAATGTTACACTGTAGATAAAGAGTATATTCAATTTCCTAGTAAAAGGACCTACTTATCTATGTAGGTATCAAGTTGTCAGCACAGTGAAAGGAAACAATAATGGACTTTGGCAAACAATGCTCTGACCCATGTACATGCAGTGACATAAGGTTTATCCTCTTAAATTAGAAATAAAGTAATTCCTAATTGTCCCAGAAAACTTGGGAAAGTGAAACACGTCTGTAATATTAATAATATTAAACCAAAATTATCATATTGCTAAAAAAATACATCACGTAAAAATTCCCTGTTGAATTTTCTCTCTCCCATTTCAATTTTTTCTCAAATCCCCAATTTCAAGAAAAAAAAAATCATGGGAGTCATAACCATCCTCAGACAAAAAGATCTGTATTTTCTTTTTACACTCTCAAATTATCACTCTTCTTGTCTCTTTCCCAGTGCAGACTGAGAGACAATGCCCAGACTCTGCTGACCTGGGCTCCCCCACGCTCATGGTTTCCCACTTACTGGAACTGGATCGATACGGATTTGTGTCCGGAACATTCTTGGGAAGTGTAAGGGCTTGAATGGTTTTATTGTAGTCCAGTTTCCTCTCATTCACTTTACTGTCCCCAGCTGCAAGATAGAAACCCCATTACTGCCAACAGTGAATCATTTTCATGCAATGATCATTTTTGGTTAAACCAGGAGCTTCCAAAGGGTATCAGACATTTTCCACATATAAAATGTGACACTCTGGAAGTGTCTGCACTGAATAATGATGGCAGAAAGTGAGGGAAAAGGGACACAATGGTGCAGAGTTCATTTCTGTTTCCACAAACACAGTTCTTTTGTGAGTTTGTTACCAAACAAACCTCCCTTATCCTTCTCAGCTCAGCAATCCTGAGCTTTGGCTTCAGCCTGTCCTGCTTTTTCACCTCTGTTCAGCTCCCTTCCCTCCTCCCTCAACCAGGACACTCGTAGCAAGATTGCAAATGTCTCACATGTGAAGTGGGAGGTGATGAAGAGAAAGGAGGTCCCAAAAAACGTGAAGCTGATTCCCAGAGCTCCCTTGGTTTTGATCTGAGACACGATTCGAGTTGTCACCGTGGCATACTCCACTTCTGGAAGGAGGAAAAGAAGACGCTGTTACTGAAACACTTCTGACAGCGAGCAGGGAGGTTAGGAGAGGGAGAAAAAAGCAGGGCACAGGCTGGCACAGTGCCTTCAGCCCCCCACACACCCGAGCAGAACCAGATGAGGTCCCTGCGGATGAAGACAGACATGTAGAGCACCCCGTGGGCAGCCGAGTGCAGCAGGACGTAGTGCGGGCCCAGCGTCTCCTGCAGGCGGATCTCCCACTCCCTCCTGCAGGACAGAACAGCTGCATCACACACAGCACAGCAGACAGCAACCAGGAGAGCAGAGCAGCCTTGTGCTCACAGAGCAAACCCTCTCACACACAGCATCAAACCTCCCTGCACTCAGCTAAGGGGTGGCTGCTGAGGAGCCACAGAGACCAGCAGAGCTTTGCCATCAGGATGAAATTCTGTATGCACAGAGAAGCTGGTCAATCCCTGGGAGTGTCCAAGGCCAGGCTGGACAGGGCTTGGAACACCCTGGTTTAGTGCAAAGTGTCCCTGCCCATGGCAGGGGGTGGCACTGGTGGGCTTTAATGTCCCTTCCAACCCAAACCATTCTGGGATTTTATGATTTACAGATCTCTGTGACATTTTCCTCTAAATTCCATTTCCTCTGGTGCTGATGCAATAGAATTCAGTCTTGTTAAATGGGTTGATTATTGAAAATATTAGGAATACAACGGAGACTATTTCTAGTCTAATTTAAAGCAAAATGATTAGTTAACAGTAAGAGAAGATGGTTCATTACATTGTTTTTGCTACCTGTCTGGACAGCCTTCTTGAACCCCAATGACATACATGTCCTGGGCAAAGTCTGGATCTGTTGGCAATAAGAAATCATCCAGATTCACTGGAAGTTCCTATTACAAAAGAAATTTGAAACAAAAGGGAAGAAAAGAAAAGCAGTATTAGTTATGCAAAGATTTACTAGAAAAATACCTTATAATTTGACAAAGATGATTGACAAGGAACATAGTCTTGAACAGAAAAACATCACCCCAGTCCTCTCAGTAGAGCTGGGGTAACTTTGCTGCCAAAGGACCTGTGAAGATCTCTGTGCACCCACCTTCTGCCCCTGCATGTTCCAGGTGGCCACAAAGATTCCCATATTCCGATCAGGGAAATATCTGCTGAGTTCTTCTGCTCCCATTAAGGCACCACTTGCCAGAAGGCTGCCTTCCAAATAGCTCCTGTGGACAGAAGACACAAAAAAAGCATCTAAGGAAAGGGCATGGCAGCTGGGATGTTGATGTGTAATGTTTGAATCTTGAAGTAATCAAGAATATACATTTAGGAGGAAGGAATTTAATATTTATAAATTGTTCTGCTTGCCTGAAGTTCCTTCCAAAGCCAGGACATGAGGATGATGCTGTGATGAGAAGGCTGAAGACATCCAAAGTCTTCAGCCCCACTAAACTCATCCAGACACAGAACAAACAAATTGGTTTGATAACCTCAAGGTGCTCAGAGCAGCTGTGGCTGCCCCTGGATCCTGGAAGTGCCCAAGGCCAGGTTGGACAGGGCTTGGAGCAACCTGGGACGGTGGAAGGTGTCCCTGCCACAGCAGGGGTGGCACTGGATGAGCTTTGAGGTCCCTTCCACCCAAACCATTCTGTGATTCCATTAAATTTGAGTACCTTGAAGCAGCTCAGTTTACTTCAAACATAAAAACAGCTCCACCATGCCCAGTGTTCTGGCATCAGGTTTCTTCTAACCAAAAACTCAAACTCACATCCTTCCTTCAACTCAGCTCATCAAATCAGCTTCAAGAAAATAATTTATTGAGCCTGAGGTCTCAAAATATCCCCTTTGGGAAAGACAGATGCATCCCACAGCACGTGCCTCTCTGAAGGACATGCTTACAGAGGTGAGGGATGCTGGCACAGGGACTGCATGTTGAATAAGCATTTTTAATCTTGCTTAAGCTCTGCAAATAATGATGAGAGAATAATGTCGGGGAGTTCTGGGCAACCCAGCTGGCTCCAGCTGCTTTAGGGAGGAATGGAAAAAACCCTCATGGCAAACAAGTAACAATCTATCTCTGGGGCTTTTTTACCAGCCAGTAACACTTCAATTTATCTCAGAATTATTTCCTCTCTACTACAGACTCCCACCCTTTGGATCAATGATTAGGTTTTTCCCTCCTGCAGAGGAGCTCCTGTGGGATACTGGAGTAGTTCCCAGCACATCATTTGATCCTGCCAGAAACCAAACAAGTGCAACCTCTGCTCAGCACCTCACAGGACTGTGATAATGCTTCATGACAATCTCAATTTAAAATATCTGGTGCTATTTGCGTTTTTTTCTGTAATTTATTATTTTGGTTCAAGCCTGATGTACTTTTAGATTTTTCTAAAAAACAGTTTTCCCAACTGCTGGCATGCACAGCCACCACTTCTTAATTCTCAAACCAGATTATGTAAATATTACAAGGAAACTGACAGCAAACCAGACTTGTGTTTATGAAAACACTTAGCTCAAAGGAGCAAATTGAACTGATCTCCATCTTCCAACACTCTTCACAGCAGGTTAAATAACACAGAATGGCTTTTGTGCTTTACCAGGAGCTCAGAAGTTCCCTGCCCCTGCCCAGTGGGATTCTCCTCCCTGCTGACACCCCAAAAGCAGGAGAAACCTGGGGGAGCCCTACCTGCTGCGCACATCCTTGGCTCGGATGGGAGTGAGCACGCTGAAGGTGGATTTCATGGAGTCTGTGGAGCAATTGTCATAGAGAGTCCCATTGCCCTGCAGCCTGGAGTCGCTGAGGCTGCTGCTCACCCTCCCAAACTTGTGCTGAGAATAATGTCGGTAATCCAGACAATCTGAGTCGATCCTATTAGCTGTCCTCAGGGAGTGGGAGGCCACGTTGAGCTCCATGGGGGGCAGGGGGCGGGCCGGCATGATTTGGGACAGCCGGGGTTTGCCCCCCGCGAACCCCTTGCCCCGCAGGAGCCCCCCAAAGGCACTGGAGATCTCGGAGGCTCGTTTGCCCAGGTCCGAGGCGCCTCCCCTGCTCTTCCCCCCGGGACTGGCTTCCAAGGCGTCTGGTGAACTGTGCAAGGAATCCTGCTGGCAGCAGGGATTGCAGGGGCTGGCCCTGCCCCTGGTGGGAGGGCTGGGGGACGCTTCCTGCAGGGAACCGTTGGAGGAGCTCGTCTCGTTGGGATCAGTCAGACTTTCCTGGCTTGTCCTAAATCGTCTCCACTTCCTCCAGCTCTTTTCATCCAGGGATGCAGCACGTTCCAGCCGGGGCTTCCGAGGGGGCCTTGGAGTGATCGATTTAATTTTCATATTAGCTTTGAGCTCTTCTGGCAGAAGCTTTAAGGTCTCACTTATGGGCGTGCCTATTTTCGGAGGTGCCCCATCACCCCTAGCCTCCTTTTTGGCTGCTTTTCCAGCTTTTTTTGCCTGCAGGTCCTGTACTGCTCCACCCTCCATGCTCCGAGTAAGACACACTCTTGAGTGCTGCGGAAATCCATTTGGAGTACTCATGTCCCCCAGGTACCAGCTGTGGATGCTGCTCCAGATGAAAAGTTCCTCAAAGCATAGCTTCCTTCCCTTTATCACCCTGTGGGTTCACAGGGCTTTACTCAGCCAGCAAGGCATGGCAATGGCACACAGCTCAGCCTTTAGCTGGGAACGAAGGGCAGGTGAATGTGCAGGCAGAGGCATTGTCTGTAAAATTCCAAGACGTGGGATACCTGGATTCCCCCAAGAGAAAGAGGTAAGAATGAAAAGTTATTGAGCTGTACTCCCCGATCAGAAAGCATCTCCTTGCAGGACCTCCCACTAGCACAACTCACACCTTAACGTGACCTTGTTAGAAAATCACTGTTTTCCCGTTTTTACCCCAAAAGCAGAGCAGAGACCTCCTGTACGGCTGTGTACACCCTTCTTTAAGGAAAGGCAATTCCCTTTCGTGCTCTGTTGGCACGAAAGGGAATTTAAGCCGCACAGAAACCACCGCTCGTTGTCCTTGCTGTACACAGGCGTCACCAGCACGACCAGCCCGCAGCACCGGCTGCCCGAGGCCAGGAAATTTCCAGCGATCCCACAGCCGGGAAATCGCTGCCGCCTTTCCCTGCCTTGCACCAACCCCGCTCACCGCCGCGGACACCGAGAAACCGCCCCGGGGATGGCTTTAGGGTACGGCACCGGGCTCCGAGCACATTTCTACACGGGGGAAGCACCTCGTCATTCTGCGGCTACCTCAGGCCGGCCTCCCCCGGCTCTGCGAGGGCAACACGCCGGGCTGAACGCAGCAGGTTCGGCACCGAGGGGCCGCCGCCCGCATCCCAAGCGGGGCGGGAGGGCCCCGGGCCCGGCCCTCGCCCTCACACCGGCCGCGCCCCCCGCCCGCCGGGGCCGCCCCTTCCCCGCCGCTGCGTGCGGGACGCAAACCGGGCCTTACGGGTTGTTCAGGCTCCTCGCCGGTATCCGTGGTCGCAGCGTCGCTGCCGGTGCTCGTTTCGCTGCCGGTGCTCGTTTCGCTGCCGGTGAGGCCGCCCCGGCCCGGCCGTGGCAACGGGGGCAGCGCTGGGCCGGGCCGCCCGCAGCGCCCCCCGGCGGCCGGAGGAGCGCCCGGCAGCGCGCGCGGAAAGTCGCGGCTGTCGCGACACGGGATGAAGGCGGCGTTTAAAAAGCGGCTTAAAAATGAACGTGTCACACGTGAAGAAATGTAAAAGTTGCCTATATTACTGAACATTTCAGTACAAGCAGTGATCACAGAATCACACTGGGGCGGCAGGGACCTTGAGGATCGCGGTTTCCAGCCTTTGCCATGGATACGGACACCTTCCAAGCCCTGTCCAGCCTGACCCTGGACACCTCCAGGGATGGGGCAGCCACAGCTTCTCTGGGCAACTGTGCCAGAGCCTCTTTACGGGTTGCTCAGGCTCCTCGCCGGTATCCGTGGTCGCAGCGTCGCTGCCGGTACTCGTTTCGCTGCCGGTGCCCGTTTCGGTGCCGCTGAGGCCGCCCCGGCCCGGCCGTGGCAACGGGGGCAGCGCTGGGCCGGGCCGCCCGCAGCGCCCCCCGGCGGCCGGAGGAGCGCCCGGCAGCGCGCGCGGAAAGTCGCGGCTGTCGCGACACGGGATGAAGGCGGCGTTTAAAAAGCGGCTTAAAAATGAACGTGTCACACGTGAAGAAATGTAAAAGTTGCCTATATTACGCCTAAAGCTTCAGTTTTGAACATTTCAGTACAAGCAGTGATCACAGAATCACACTGGGGCGGCAGGGACCTTGAGGATCGCGGTTTCCAGCCTTTGCCATGGATACGGACACCTTCCAAGCCCTGTCCAGCCTGACCCTGGACACCTCCAGGGATGGGGCAGCCACAGCTTCTCTGGGCAACTGTGCCAGAGCCTCTTCACCCTCACGGGGAAGGATTTCTTCCCAATATTGCATCTAAATCTGCTCTGATGAAGCTGTTCCAAAAACTTCAGGCTGCCTTTCCTCACGCAGATCATTCCCAGACAAACAGGAAAGGTCCCTTCACCCACCTCATTAAAGCAATAACCACAAGAAGAAAGTAAAATGTGAAAGTGCTCCAGAGCGCAAAATATTTTATTTAAGAATTTACAGTGTCAAATCTTACACTTAGGAAAGACAGCTGCTCCCAGCTCATGGGGAGCCTCCTTGAATGAAAGTTGTTTGGCAGTCTCTACTGAAAGGAGAAAATAATCAGCAGCCTGGCTGGACTAGAGGAAAGCCAAGTGTCTGATTAGGTTTCAATTATAGAAAAGTAAACCACACTGACTGCTGCTGTCCATGTTGGGAATTGAGAATGGAGCAGCACACAAAGGTTTCTAATCCCCCCAAATAGTGTTTTATTTGGGATGCACACAAACTTTTTGGGACATAGATAAGGCTATCACAATCTTAGAAAAGTGGTGTTATTCAGGAAAAAAAAAAAAAACAAAACAAAAAAAAAAACAAAAACCACAACTGGGGACAAATACTGGCAATTTCACATTCGTATTACTTCTACTCCTGGGCAGAAATTCAAGTAAAATCAAATAGTTTGGTGGCAAGTTCTAAATAAAATATGGCCTAATGATTTAATAAATATTTAAAGTTTATTTCTCTCTTTGCAGATAATTCAGATTCTTCAGTGAATATAAACGCTGCATACCATAGTTTTCAAGATTTCCTACGTTAAACCTAAAGATTTTGAAGTCCATCTGTAGAGGTCTAATCCACCTACTTTTAGTATGAAATTTAGCTGTTAGCTATTTAAGACCTTGGTTATTTTAGTAAGGGAGATTCAAGAACAGATTATTACACTGATTCTGGCACTCTCAAAAGGAAAAAATAAACAACTTTCAAGCTGTTACCCCCCAGGTGCAGAGTGCCAGCAGTTGGAGAGAAAGCAAAGTAACCGTATTGCACTTAAACAAACACTCACTCGTCAGGAGAACAGCGTTGGCTATGATACAGAGCTCCTTCCCACTATACACTTGGCTTTACAGGTAGTCTAAACCACAAACTACATACAGACTAGGAAAGATCCAAATCAAAGCAGGATTAGATTACAGTCACAGTTTTCATTCAATAGAAGTCGATTTATTTGGATGAGCTGTGGCCCCCTCCCTCCTCCCACAAACCAAACCAGCACCAGGCAGCTCCTGGGTGAGCCTCTCCCAGGGGAGCATCTCTGGTTCCACACTCTGGCTGATTGTGCATGGTCCTCTTAAGGCCACAGTGTTATCTTACAATGTGGACATGTTTGTTGTTTTTTTTTTTTTTACCCCTGCTGGGAGGGGAGCATCCTTCAGAAATTAAGGAATCCCTGAAACTATGTCTTGGAAGGTCACGCTAGTAAGGTTTAAAATAAACTTAAGGAATAAATTGCCTATGCAATTTACAAAGAGGTTTTGTAACAGACAGCAACTATTTCCTCTCTTGTGCCTATTCTTTATCACAGCAAAGCTATTTCTAGCCAGGTTTTGAAAAGGAAAAGTTACATATATTTCATGTTTGGTAATGGTTTGCGTAGATGAGGTGCAAGCATGAAAAAGATCACCCATCATTAGATTTCTGTCATGTCAACTGCAGCTGATGCCACGTGCCATAAGGCTGAACAGTTCTTTGCATCCTCAGAACGTGAGTAAGGACTCCAAATACAAAGCCATTGTATTCTACTTCAATGTTGGATACTTCCTCTGTCCAATTCTTCCCAGTCTTGAACTTCCAGTGGCTGCAGGAGACTGAAAAAAGAACAGGGATAAACAAAATGTTCTGTAAAAGTGTCATGCTGGAGACAAAAAATTCAAGAAATCAGGAATAAAGTCTTGAATGGGAACTTGTTACATTGAACAGGTGCCAGACTGATCTTTGTGCACGTTTAACACTCTGTGTGCAACAACCCAGATCAAGCTGATAAAGCACAAAATCATGTTTTGTTCAAAGCACAGAATCAGACTGGTTTGGGTCAGAAGGGACTTTAAAGCCCACCACATTCCACCCCCTGCCACAGGCAGGGACAAATTCTGCTGTCCCAGACTGCTCCAAACCCTGCCCAGCCTGGCCTTGGGACCTTTCCAGGGACCCAGGGACAGCCACAGCTGCTCTGGGAAATGTTGGATAATAAGGATAAGGAGAAGGAAAGATGAGGCCTTCACTCACTTGTGCAAATTGAGAGGGGTTGTAGAATGGCACTGCCCCTGCTGAAGGTCCCCCCGAGGGTGGAACAGTGGCAGGCTGGGAAGAGAAAACACTGAAATCAGACAAGGGCTGAGAGGAACTGCAGTGCCTCTCAAATGTGGTCTGCTAAGTTATACAGAGCAAATATTCACAGGAATAATGCCAACAACATGGAGAGCGCAGCCTATTGGAACAACTCCAGAGTGCTGGTACAGTTTGCATCCAGATCTAGAACAGGTCTGGCTTAATGTAGGAGTTGGCCAAACAGTGTCACATGCATCAACTGCAAATAGCTCTGCAGGTCCAAAGCATGCAAAAACCAACACAAGACACCAGTGCAACTCCACTCAATTAGTACCTTCTGCCTTTGTTAGTACACACCTCAGGACTTGCCCCAAAATAAACATTCTATGTCAGGTTTTGCTTTATTAAGAAATATCAGAAAGGTTTGTGTCACCCCTTTGTGGTGACCCCACAGCTCTGGAACTTCCAGCAGAGATGAAGCATTCCTTTAATTCCTACAGGGACTTTTGCAGATGGTTTATTAACAATTTGAGACTGGCAGCAGCACAATGACCAAGTTTTGCTTGTATTGAGACTTTTTAGGAGGTTGGTTTGGTTTTGTTGGAGGATGTTTGGTTTTTTTTGTTTAAAATCAACTGATTTCTTTAGTATCCCAGAAATAACATGATGAAATTATATGAATCTCTTAGGAACATAAATAAAAAGCATGCCTGGATTACATGCACTCCCATAAATACACAAAACTGAAGACCCTGTTTGAGTGTAAAAAGGAACACTACATCATGATCTACTTTTAATGGCAATTCTGTGAAATGAGGGGGAAATGACTCAAAGTAGCATTAGTATTTGAGCGAATGCAAAATAAAGAGGGGAGGGGGGAAAGTAAATAAGTTAACATAAATGAGAATGGCCAGCCACATGTACCTGATTAAAATGCTGGCTTACTTCACGTGATAATGAACTCATTGAACTAGAGCGCGAAAGCTACAAAACAGCAAGAACACACAAATACAAAAAAACACAAATAAAAAAAGTCGTCATGCATGTCACTGCCCCAAGCTTTCAGTTGTTTTATTTCATTGTCAAAGTCTCACTGCCAAAGGTTAAACCAACTTCAAGTTAAAAAAACAAAAACCAAAAACAAACGTAAAGCCAGAAGTTAGTTTAAATCAAAAGGACTTCTTAAAGCACAAAATTATGTAGGTATAGAAAACATTTAGTAGGAACAAAGGTCATGTTACTCTGCCTGGCACACAGCAACTTGCTCTCCTTGTGTCTTGCACTTAATATTAGTGAAATTATATGCATGCATGGAGGCAAGAAGAGACCCTTCAACTGCTACTGACATTTTACTCTGAAAAAGGCTTTTAAAAGTAATTATATAGGAAAAGGAGATCACAGAATGTAGGATGTGGAGGCTGAACTTCTCATATGGGCTTAGAGGTCTTTTCTGTACAATTCTGGAGGCAGTCATATCACATCTTGCCTACCTATCACCAACTGAATCAGTTACTGGTTGTTTTAGATGGCCCATTGTAAGGCCACTACAATTAACTGTAAAAAGTCATTTAATTAAATACTTTGCATCAAGCCTTACCTCGCCTGACTGGGAGCCATCAGGGTTAGGAACATGAAGTCCAGATCCAGGAGGAAGGGCTGCAGGGTTTAAGTACTGAAGGAAAACAAGGCACTTTCTGTTTATCATCATTACTACGAGGCTATTCCACATTTCCCTTAGAGATCCCACTGGGGCAGAACAATGTCACAGCACATCAGGCAGGTGTAATGTGCAGTGTAAAACTCCTCCCATGTTCTCAGTCCCTTTCCTGCACCCATGGAAGCTGCAGCTCTGTCAAATTAGGAAATGCAAGCTCCCACCTCCATTTTCACTTGTATTTCTCCCCTGTTCTTTAAGTAAAACCACAAACCCTACAAAAACATCACGCTTTATGGATGTGGCTGTGAAACTGCTGCTCAGAATCCTGAGGGGGTTTGAATCAGAACGGTGGGTTCTGCCTATAAAACATTCCTTGGAACCCACCTCTGGCTCCACAGCTGCAGCAGGGTCTGTGTTGGTTTGGTTTGCAGCTGCTGTGTGCTCTGCTGCTCCACTGCCCTCCACAGGCTGGGATTCCCCTGGAACTACAGAGGAAATGGGATTTAGCCAAACACACCCCATAAACAGCCATAAAACCTCCCCACAATCCTATGCACACACCTGAGTTTGGAACAAACACGTTGGCAGGAATGGGCATGGGTGCCAGGGGGGCAAACAGGTCTGATGGTGCAGGAACAGCACCACTTGCCTTGGTTCCTCCTGGGTTCAGGACATCCACATACCGGGCTCTGCTTCCAGCTAAACCAGAAACACGCAGAAAAACAGAAAGAACCCTTGTGTTTATCATGCCTGTGTCTATTTTGAGCAGTTGGCTGGTTAAAGCATCTTTCAGGATCAGGAAATAAACACTCCAGGGATACAAACAGAAATACCCAAGTCATGGTACTGTGACAGCAGTGCAGGAGCTGGGCACGAGCAAAGCCAGCAAGAGCCACAGCTCCACTGAGCTGCCAGCTGCTCCCAAGCAACCCAGGGAAAAGTCAGAACTTCTGCCTTCATATTTTATGCAGGAGAAAGTCTTCAAATATCAGTGCTGGCTGTTACCTGCTCTCCTGGAGAACACGTTGACAGAGGCACCAGGTGGGCCTCCAGGCCCAGGGGGAGCAGCCTGAGCAGCTTTAGGAAATCCTGTTGGAGGGGGTGGAGGAGGTTTACTCTGCAAGGAGACAAAACAAATCCAATCACATCACTGTAGCACATTTTAATCCAAATTCAGTAAAAAGCAGCTCTTAAGAGACAATAACACACTAAAGAAAATTGCGTGCCAAGTACAGATTTTTGTTTTCCACTTGGAGAAATCATGAGGACTCAGATTTTTACCTCTTCTTCTGGTTCATCCAGATTAACCCAACGTTGTTTCTGCTCATCCCAAACAATCTAAAAGAAAATCACAGTCAAAAACAAAGAGCTCAAAGCAAGCTGCAAAAAAAGTTTAAAATAACCATAACTTTTTTTTTTAAAGCTGGTCTTAGAATAAGAATAATCTTCAAAGTTTTACAATCATCTGTTACTCATCAAAACAATGTTCATCTGTCATCCAGGAGAAGATCAGGAACAAACTGAAGTATATAAAGGTTTTTGTGATTCTTGGGGCCTTACTGATTTATTCTTGTCATCTGGCAGGTGAGCCTCATTCTTTCCTTTTCCCATCAGCCAGCGAAACCAGGTTCCACCACTCTAAAAACAAATTAAATCCACTCAGTTAATTCTCTCCCTCTCAGTTAATTCTTGTCTCGCTTTACAGGCAAGTTAAAACAAACTTTCATGCAACAACACATTTTCTGTCAGGGACTTCAACTCTGAGCCCAGAGTTGCAACTAATAAGTAGAAATAGTTTAGTCAGGACTTTTGAAGTACAGTGAACCAGGAGTTACCACGTTCACTAACAAATCTCCTCCAGCTGTAGGTACCTTTCTAAGAAAGTTTACCTTTCTGGGTGCTGCCTCCTTTTTTGTTTCTTTTTTAGTGTCTTTCCCTGCAGGAGCAGAGGGAGGAGGAGAGGGTTGTTTTGCTGCAGAGTTGGATCTCTCTCGTCCCACAGAATGAGCAGAGGACTCCGAGGTTGTTCGGGACCTTCGTCCGTAGCCCTGGGTGACAAATACACAGGAAAGCACAAAGTTGTCACTGCTGCAGTGATGGATCACATTCCATCTTGCTAAAAACAACCCTTCTATGAAAAATCCATGAACAGAACAGATCTAGAAGTTCATATGAAATAAACCTTAAGATGGATCTTTGTCCTGCTGCCTGGTTAGATAAAAAGCCAGGACATAAGTGCATAATAAATAAGCAGATAAATATCTGACACAGCATTAATTTTTTATCAAGAATTTCCACACAAAGACATTTAATCTGGTTCTTTGGAGACTTCTAAAAACCAAGCTTCAAGTCTTGCTGAAGAGCAATACAGAGTCCCCAAATCCTCTTGTGTTTGCATTGTGCTGCAATGCAGCAGAAGAAACATGTGAAATAACAATACCATGTTAGCCATTCTGCCATAGAAATCATCCTCTCTCTGTTCAGGGAAGGAGTTTTGTGAAGGAGACTCTGGGGCAATTCTCTGCATTCCTTAAAAAAAAATAGATTATGTTAGCAGAGACACACACCAACAAAAAACCCAATAATGAACACCAAAGCCCCCAAGCCCCACAATAGTTTTAAGGCAGAAGTTTTCACCAGTTACCACCAGAGATTTGTGCTAGGGAGAACCTGGTTTTTTAAAGAATGAGAGCTGCAATTGCTGTGATTTTTCTCCTATCCTGTCTGGGCTTGTGTTTGTTCTGAACACAGGCCAGAGCATGCTGAGGGATGCAACCATCAGGATGGAGCAGTTAAAGGCTCCTCACATCTCAAACTCTGCCAAACTTAAATTTCCTTCCCTCCACATGTGTCAGGCTCTGCTGTCACAGAGTTAAAACTTAGCAGGGTCCTAAAAACTCATGTCCAGGGGCAGAAATCCCTGATATCCCTTGGAAACAGAACTGTCAATCTCACTGCACTCAGGGATTACCTGTCAAGGTCTAAATCATGATCTGCTGAGTCTGACCTCTCTTTTAAAGTAAGCCAAAAGAGCAGGATGAACACTACAATTTTCTACAGATGTTTCTATACCATTACATGGTGTTTTTAAATTTCATTACCCAAAACATGACTGTTTTTTAAATACTGAGATATTTTGAATTATTCCCTGAAACACCTCATTCTCTTTTTAAGGAAGGAAAGCTGTTTATTAAGATCCCAGACCTGTTTCCAGGTTTGTCTGCTCTTCTGGCTGTGGTTCCATGGCTTGTGGTGGCCCTCCTGGGGGTAGTGCTGTCCCTAAATATAGTGGGGATGGTTCAGTTCCATAGGGATTTGAAAATCCTTGAGGTGCAAAGCCAGGTCCTTGGCCAAGAGGCTGAGGAGCCACTGGGTAGAAGGGGACACTTCCCTGGTCACCAGGAGGAATCATGGCAGCTGAGCCATCAAGGACAGCCTGAGGTACTGCAACATGAAAAAAAAAAAAACCAAACCAGAGTTAAAATTAAGCAGAAATTCCAGTGTGAACCTTTTACCCTAAGAATGATACAATGCAGAAGTGAAATCTCCCTGTTCCAACCAGCCTCTTAAGTGGTTTCTTGTATCAGAAACCCAAAACCTTTGTTTTCTCTCTGTCATAAAGGATATGAAACACCAACCTGAAGGCATCAGCTGCACGCTCTGCATCTGTTGAGCCATATTGGGTAACAAGGATGCCAGCAGGGCATTTTCAGCACCTGGCCCCACGTCACGGCCACCTCCCCCATCACACTGACTGGCACGGTCCAGCTCAGAGCTGGGAGTGCTGCACTCATAGGGAGGGGGAGTGGATCTGTCTGTGTTATAGGCTATTGCACCCTCCTGCAGGAAAAAACAAGGTATTGTTAAGTGATCTGTACCAGACATTCAGTTCATAACAAAGGAACACAGAGCAAAGGAAATCTTAGGCGTGAAAATAGTTTTTTAGTGTTCAGTCAAAGAAAAATGAGTTGTCAGCCCTTTATAAGCCAAGATCGACCAATAATTTGAAGGGTTTATTTTTTTAAAAATTGAAACACAGTTAATTAGCTCAGGGTTCCAATTTCCAACACATCTCTTTAAACAGACAATAATTATTTCCACTGTTATAATCTAGCAACACCAATCCACATACAAAATACTTTTATGGCAAGCAGATCCCCTGATTACTGCAACCTAATGAGTCCTGCAGTTCTCCTTGCATTATGGCATTAAGAAAAACCTCTCTCTCATAACTTTAATTATTCTGTATTGAATCTCAGGGCACTGAAGTGTGGTAAATTCACTTGGTTTACACCATAATAATTTGCCATTTAGGACATGAATATATAAGGTCACTTCCTGTGTTTCTGTGATTAGCAGTGTAAACAAAACATTTTAAAAACTGGATTTACACTAATCCTTTACAGGGAATAATCCACACCATACCTTGATCTGTCCATCCACATGTCGAAGTGTCACTAACCAGGAGGGTTCAATAAAAGATTCCTGTTCTGGCTTTTCTTTTATCTGAGGGTCAAACAGGCGCAGCTGGGATGACATCTGAGGAAAGGAACCATTGCAAAGTGTGAGTTCATCAGCCACAGCTTCCCACCTACAATATCCAGCCACAAACACTTCATTGTTCCTCGTGTTACCTGGATTAGCTGGCCAATCAGCACAGGGGAATAGTAATGTGGATCTTTGAGGACAGTTCTGGAAATCACCTCACAGTAGTGGAAAGCCTGGGCAGCAAGGCCCATCTCAGCCAGCCGACAGGCATAGATGAACTTGAAAACCTGGGGAGGCAAGCAGGACAAATAAAACAAGTGATCACAACACTCTGGGTAGTAACAAATAAAAGGCAGTCTGAGATTTCAGGTGAAAGCTCAGATATCTCATTATCACATCTAAAATTAAAGGAAAAAGCATTCAATTCTCCTCTTCCACCTAATGCATCCAGTGGAAGTTGTCTATTTATCTACACCTAGTGCCAGCAAATCCTGCTGGATTTTCCTTTTGGAATACAGAATTACTATTTATAAAGTTAAAATTCAGAAGTTCAGGATGTAGAGATTTAAAAAAGAAAAGAAAATTAAATGACTACAGGAAAACAGTTATATGGCATTACTATCCATGAACATTTCATGTTATAACAGAGAAAATATTTGCCACACTGACTACAGCACATGAGAGACTAAAAACATGACAAAACATTAGAAGTTCTGCCAAAACAGAAGCCAAACCAAAACAGGAACAGCTCCTCACCTGGAAATTGGGCAAGCAGCCAGGCTGACTTCCTAGTGACTGTGCATACTCATAGGCTTCTGTTCTTTGAATGGCTTCATTGGTGGCAAACTTTAAAAATGGCAAGCTGTTTCAAACAGGAGAAGGAAAACATGATTTGAGTTGACAAACACAGAACTGTCACTGTCAGACACACAGCTTTGTTAGACACAAAATATCAACAACTTCTGTAAGACAAGACACCAAATAGCTATCTCAAAACCAGCTAGTGAGGATAAGGGAAACAGTGCAATTCAGTCTTTCAAACTTTCATTTTTGTATGGAGAAAATTGTGTTTAAAAAGAAATTCAAACCTGTGATTTGATCCAATCAGGACAAGCTTTGTTGTCTTCCTTGTGTAAACTCCAAACCCAACTTGGGCCATAAGGTAACAAAAATGAGCAGCATCCAGCAGGCCTTTAGAAGCTGTAGAGAAATAAAGGACAGAGCTCAGGATATTTCAGTGGCACGTTCAGTGCCCTGTATTGTTTGGTTTTGCATTCAAATGCTTTCACAATAGAGACAAGCCCATATAGAACTTCTCCACTTTATATTTTATAAAGAAATTGCCTGTTTTCAAAAAAACCAGGCTGAGCAATCCAAGCTTTTCCTTCAATCACCACCCTGTTCATTTGCCCAAGAGTTACCAAGAGTGTCTCCCATGGTTGCAATGGTCCTGGATTCCAAGTCCATGTTGTTGGTCAAGTTGGATAACACCATGGCTAGATGAGGCCTCCAGTCTCCCCATTTCTCATCTCCACAGCACTAAAATTAAAATAATTACTAGGTCAAATCAGTGACTGGAGCTCTGCATGGTTAAGTGTTTCAACCTAAAAGGGACCAAAACAACTTCTCTGACATTCTGAGAAAGATTTCTGTTGGGAACTCCACTCCTCCCTGCAGCTCCCAGTGAATCTTACCGTGGATGCAGCTGGCATCCTTCCAGACATGAGTTGGTAAACAGTCTGCAGAGGGTCATTAATTGGGAGGCTGTTGGCAAATCTACAGAGACATTGCAGAGAAAAACAAAACACAGACATGGGGCAAGCAGTTAAAATGTACTTCAGCTCTCAGAGGCAATTAATCTAACCTAGCTCAAGAGAAGGAAGTGCTGTGTGAAAATACTACACTGAAGAGGAAATTACCCAGTGGATGATGTTCAAAAGTAAAATATTACCAGTAAAATATTAAGAAAATTGACAGTTGAGTTTTTGCAGTTTTTTTTCCAAGCAAGGCCACAGATGACATTGTTCAAATACTCCTTAAATGGATCAGGGGGCAGAGAACAACTTCTCAGGTCTAAATTTATAGCCAGAAGACCCCAGAATAAAAAAGTAGTAATTAACAAATAAATACACAGGTAAAATTAAAGCATAAATCTTGCATGAACTACTATGCATAACCCATAATTTTGACATTCTCCACCTCATTAGCAGAACAGGCAGCCAAATTTCACTCATCAAAAAGCAACCCAGTACCTGGTCATCACTCTTGCATGTGTCCTGCTGTCCATTTTGCTGGCAAGGAGCAGAGCATGACCCCACAAACCATGCTTCATGGCAGACTCCAAAGCATCCTGATAAACACACAAATTAGTTTCCTGGGAATAACTTCACATATTACCCATAAAAGCCAGTTTTACAATAGTAATTAGTGATCAAATCAAAATATATCTAGATAAAAGCTAACACACTATAGTTTTGCTTTAGATTATGAGCTGTAGGGTATAAATTTCTATATCAGTGTAATACAGTGCCATGAAATATTGCATGCACTACAAAATAAGTAGCAGCACAGGCACTCACTTTCTTCCGGCCATAAAGCAGCAACTCCCTGAATCTCTCAGTCTCCTTCTCAAAACTGTCAACTGTGGTTACAAGATTATCAGTGAGAAACGAGAGCTGGGCTTCACCAGATTCCTCTTCCACTTGTTCCAAAGCCTCATTAGTGAAATCAATCAAATTTGCCTCATTAGGGGACTTCCCAGGAAGCCACACTGTTTTGTGATCTCGGAGCAGAAGTTCAGCCAGGTCTGTTCCCACAACAGTCTGTGTGTGTGGAGAGGAAAGAAAAATTGAAAAATCTGTTATTTCAACACTGTCTGCATCTTATTTGGCACTTCAACAGCAATATGTGAACATCAGCACCTCTGAGCAGCTGAGGGTGAGTGCCCAGTTTACACATTCCTTCAGTCTGTACCATATTCCAAGATCAGTGACCAGAACACAAATTCCTGATCTTTGCACAAAAACTATTTGTGTACAAAACACTTTAGGATAGAGAAAAACTCCAGCAGTGAGACATACCCCATTCTGCCTGCACAACAGTACAATAAAGTCCCAAAGAAGACTTGCAGATTCTTTGTCAATTAAATTTTCATTCTTAAAGCACTGTGCAGCTTTACTTTGTGCAAAATTAATAACATCCACTTTATGCGTCTCATCCCTGAAAAAAAAAAGAAGAAAAAAGTTTTTAGTGAGACAAATGTAAACATTCAGGTCATTAATTGTGATTAGTCTGAGGAATAAATTTAAAGCTCATGTATTATTTAAGCAGGTGAAAAGCCACAAATATTTTAAGTCCGTTTAAATCCTATAATTTGCAATGAAGAAATAATTTCTGAATGTATGAAAATTATTTCTGAAAACTGTAGGAACATACTTAGCAAGAGGACCAGGAAAGGCTCTCATCTCTTCTTGCTCTGGAGAATGTTGTAACATAGTCTAAAACACAAAAATAAACCATAAGAAATTCTTGTAACTCTAAATTTTGCTTTTACTGATAAAACCCCCAGAGCTGAACGTGACCCATCATGTAATCAAGCCTCTTAAGCAAAATTTAAAGGGTGACTTTGTCACAACCTGCACAAGGATGATAAATTAGGAAATCTACTTTACATGCAATTACTCTGTACATCTTCCTGAACACAATTATAAGGAGCTGGATGATCTCATCATGACTAAGTCATCTCTCAGAGGAAAGGAACTTTTAAATTTACTGTTTTACTTATGATTACAGCCCAAACAGATAAAGATACATGCACTGACATAAAAAAAAGAGAAATCAGGAAGTTAGAGATTCAAGTTCCCCATTTCCCTTCCAAAAGAAAGACCTTTATTCCATTAATTCCCATTTTTCCTTTTAAATTTTACCTCCATGCTGTGGATTTCAACCAGAGCTGGCTGACCCTCAGAAGGCAGGTTTGGCAGTGCTTTTATTAAGAAGCCCCCAGGCCCAAACCTGGCACAGATATGAGGCACTGAAAATTTCTCAGGTGTTGAGGGCCTTAAAGGTGCTGAAATGGGGAGAAAACATAAAATAAGAACAGGTAACCTGGCCTGCAGCTAAGCAAACTTGCTGATGTATTCACCCAATTCCATAATCCTGCCGTGTTAGTGGAAAACACCCTGTTACTGAATTTGGCTGAACTTTGTAAGAAACAAACAGTTCCTTTATAATCCCAAAGCCCAAAACCTGAAGATTTGCAATAACTAGAACAAAACTAAACTCCAGATCTTTAAAATCCAGTTATTTTTTTTCAGTGCAGGGGCTTTGATTGTTAGTATCAAACACATTCCTGTCATCTCTGTACATTTAACACATCTTCAAAAAGCTAAACAGACATCAACACTTTGGCAGTTTTTCCAGAAGAAATGCTTTGTATCTATAGCACAATGTTTTCCCTCATTCCCCAGCGTGTCCATACCTTGCTCCACAGCTGACCAGCCTGTTTCAGCAGGGTAGCCATAGTCTGGGAAAGGCTGCTGTCCATCAAAGCTGGGGTCATAGGCTCCGTAGGGATACTCTGGGTGCACTGCCTGTGCAGGAGGTTCATAGGCACTGCCCGTTAGATCGTGATTGCTCCTGTAGAGCTGGCTCTAGGCAGGGCAGATTAGCCAGGGTTAGCTGGGATTACACACAGCAAGCAGCTTTGCAGACAGTCAGCATTGCTTCCTGACAGCTTCCATTGCTGTGCAACAGGCTTACTGCATCACAGCCTTGCAGAAAGGCCCCCTGTGAGACCCTTCTGTGATAATTCATCATTTTGTCTTCTCCCCCAGTGTTTTTACCATCGTTTGATCTGTTCACATCCAAGAATGTTCAGTTCTCTCACAACAGAATTTCCATGTGCTTGTGTGAAAAGTTAAGATTATAGCACCAGTTCTGTTGCCAACAACTGTGGGTCAGAATGAATGTTCACTTCTGCTGTAACAGACAGAAAATCCCAACTGAAAAACCCCAACAAATGCCAAATGACAGCAGGTGCCTAAAGATTAATGCCTAAATTATTTGCAATACTGCTTCAAACATTACTGAATTAATTGGAATTCAGACTGGAACAGTATCTAAACTTCCAAGAAACATGATGAACCAAGTACAGGTTTTCAATGCAGGGGCTTTTCAATGCACGTACAGGTGAAATTACTCATTACATGAACAAAAATTCTACCTCAAAAATTAGCCAATTATTCTCTGAGCTTTTCACCTATCTGTATTTGTGGTGTAAGTGGATGAGTAATCAGTTAGCTTTGGTTTTTGTGTTGAAAGTCAAAATAACATCATACTAATATAGTTAGTCCTTTAATGCATCCCAAGTTCAGTAACACAGCCAAGCTTGTGATGAGAAAAATGACATGACACAAAGCCAGGCATGCTTTCCACTACAGCCAAGCACAGGGAAGCAATATTCTCACAAACAGCAAATGGATTCAGCAGAGGAAGTTTTCCATTTCTCTGCGTGTGGCAACTCCTGACAACTGCGACAAACATTCAAAACTACATCACAAACCACCCTTAACTTAACGAAAGCTTTCAAAAAAACACACATTCCCCGTGCTAACCCCTGAAATATTTTCTTATTTCCTAACGCAGGTGGCAGGCTGTGTGTGCAGCTGGAGCTCACCTGCTGGGAGCGGGAGCTGAAGCTGCTGTGGCGGCTGTGGACGCTGCGGGAGCTGCGCAGGCTGTGGCCGGAGTGCTCGCTGTGGACGCTGCGCCGGTCAAAGTCGTCCCCGTAGGGATCCCGCTGCGGCTCCGAGTCGTCGTCAAAGCTCCCGGTGAAACGGGGGTCGTACCTCCAGTTGTCCTCGTATCGCTCGTTCCTGAGGGACACAGAGAGATGGAATGAGCTCAGGCACCCGAGGGAATGAGGGAGGAAAGCTGGATCTTGCGGCGGATGTTTGCGGGTCCCAGGATGAGGGAAGAGATGAATCTGACTCCGTATTTCTTAGAAGGCTGATTTATTATATTATGATATGATATTAAAATGCTATACTAAAGTTATACTAAAAAGAATAGAGAAAGGAATACATCAGAAGGCTAGGAAAGGAATGAATAACAAAAACCTGTGACAGACCAGAGAATCAAACACAGATGGACTGGGATTGGTCATTAAGTAAAAACAATTCACATGAGACCAATCAAAGATGCACCTGCCACATGCCAAAGCAGCAAAACACAGGGAGAAGTGATCAAAAAAATTGGTTTTTCTTTTCTTCTGAGGCTTCTCATCTTCCCAGGAGAAGAAATCCTGGCCAAGGGATTTTTCATAAAAATATCATGGTGACAGGACCTCACTCCAGAAAGGCTCTTAAATCGCTGCCTACACTGAGTTGTTGTTACAGTAAATAAACTGACAATCCTTCACAGAGTTCATCCAGATTATTCAAGATCAAAACCAACATTATACTCAGAGTGTGTTCTAAAAACCTACAGAGTGTTCAACTGCTCTAAAAACAAGTGCTGCTACCTTCAATCCTTCTCTCAGAGTGATGTGACAGCTCATCTGGTTTCCCTCAATGACCTGTGTTAAAGCTACAGAAAGAACTAGCAACACACACACACATAGACTGTGAAATATGTGTAACACTGCATTTCAATAGCCTGCTCCAGAGAATCTGCTGCCCCAGCTCTGGAAAGAGCACTGGGAGAACGTGGATTGACTGGACAAACCTGCTGCCATATGGATATGCTTCTCTCTTCTGGTAAGGGTTGTGTTCAGCATCATACCAGTACCTCTGGTCATAACTTCTTGGGTCTCTGTACCTGGGGTCATATGGGTATCGTTCCCAGCGACTTGGATCTTTGGAAAAGAAAAAGAAATTGTTCAGATGTTAGTAGGTTTGCCTATAATCTTTTTCTGCTCCTTTCTCTTTAATTAGATGCTGGTTTGGTGCTGAAGCACACAGCAAACCCAAATAAATATACTTAAAACTACATAAATATGTCCACTCCTTTTTATTTTGAAAAAAAGCTTAAAAATCAATTTCACACCTTTCAGAGAAACATGGCTGTTAGAGTTAGTTACTCCTGAGGGGTCAGTGTTTGCCATCAGATCTTTTCTAACATCTTTAAAACTCAATCCTACTATTTGTTATGACATTCACAGAATCTCTGTGATCAGTCTGCAGATTGCCAAGCAAAACATCTCAGGATGTGGACAGATGTTGCTCAAAACCCTTCCAGGCACTACACAAGCAATTACCTCCAGACTCCCAACGCCAGCTTGTCTCAGTGAGCACTTGGATAATGATGGACAAAACCAAAATCCAGTTGTGAGTCAACTTCTGTTTACACCCACCCAAAATTCACTTTACAGGTTTGCCTTTGGGTCACACACCAAGGACACACCCCACTGAAAGGGAGCCTTGCAACACATGGAACAAAACTGCTCTGTACCCTTACAGTGGAGGGTTTGCACAAAGGAAAGGGAAACTGAAGGGTCAAGTGAGGAAAATCTATGGAAAAAAAAAAAATCAGAGTTCTTTTGGACACCTTACCTCCATAATCATAGGAGTTTGGGTAATAGCCTGAATAATAATCACTCCATCCACCTTTTCCATAATAGTCTTCTGTATACCCTTGCCTGAAAGAAAGCACACAAGTATAAAAAAAGTTGTTGTTTCTCCTTAATCTCTTCTAAATTCAGTAGGAAGTAGGAAAAACTCTCTGCCACAATTGATTAGACAGAGTTGCATAGTTAAAATAATGCATTTCCAAGAAAGCAAGGAATCATAAAATTAAGACTTTACAACCCAATATGCCACTAAATTGTTGTTTGCCATTGAAAGCTGACAGCCCTTAGCATACAATAATTTAGTGGCTTTATAAACTGCTTTGGTGATAAGTTTAATTACTTACAGACAATTAATCACAAAAAGTACTGCTATAATTAGCATCCTTTGAACTGTCTCAACAAAGAAGTAGATAATTTAACAATTCATTAAGAAATAATAGCTGTCCCAAATTTAACAGTATTTTATTATACAGCTTATGATGAAGAAAATACTCATTTACAGAGCTGATTGTCCAAACAAGCACAAAAACCTTGCTAAAACGAACACAGCAAAGAGTCAGTGCATACAAAAAGATGATTTATTCTGATGAAGAAAGAAAGATGTGGCCATTATTTGAAATATCATGAGCTTTTATTATACAACATTTTCAGGTCATCATCCTAGAATTTCTGAAAAAAGCCAGAGGATGAATGTTAGACGAAAAATGCAGTGTCTGCATGTATGTGCACACACATAAATGTACATATATGTATACATCCATGTATGTTTGTACCTACACATGCATGAATCTCTCAAACACACCTGTGCACGCACATTTAATGCCAGTGTTGAGTGATGGAAACTTCCACCTTCTCCTACAGCTGGTCCTACAACTCAGAGTGCAAACTCCAGAGTGGCCCAGCGAGTCCAGGAGTGTGGGAAGTCTGCTAACACAGCACTCACTCTGCACAGGAGGTCTGATCTTATCACATCAGCTTTAGCCACCCAACCAGTCTCCCCAGTTTCCTCCAGAGAGATCTTATTCCCTTCTCCAAGCAGAGTTTACAAAGCCTCTTCACCATCACTGCACATTCAGGGCAGTTTCACACACACACAGAGCTCTGCTGCCCTGCAGCCCCACACCACAGCCCCTGTCTGCCTGCACTGGCTCTCACACAGCAGCCCTGACACAGCCACTTCTAACAGGCTTTGATCTGCCCACTGCCACGTACAGAAACTTCAACCCCTTCTAAAAATAGCACCTCAGGAGAGTACACACCAGGAAGTGCTACTAGAGGTTATCATCTCATTTCAAGAGCTCACAGCACACTGAAATTCACTTAAGAAAATGGTAAAAGTTATCACATGGAGCTACAGCCATTGTTTTGTTCTCCTCAAGACCAAAATACATCTATAATCTTCTGGAGATGGTAAACAAAATGTGATGTTTGTAATTTGATCACTGCTCCATGAGTGAACTACCAACAACAGATAAACACTACAAATGGTTTAATAATTTCCAGAGAGGTAACAGGAGTCTCTGTTAGAAACTGCAAACCCCTCAGCAGATAACAACAATAACATTTTCTCATTAATTTGAAGTTCATACAAATAACTTACACAATTATCATCAGAAAGCAGCAATCTCTTCAAGGTAATTTGCTGCTTCTTGCTTGAGTAGAGATTTAATCCTGCTTTTATTTAACATTTTCAAGTAGCATCTGAACACATTGTTCCCCTCTCTCGAATGTCTTTATTTTGTATTAATCAGATCAAGGCTTTTAAGTTTCCCTAATCAAAATCTGCAGTGAAAGGAGTGGGTGGGACATGCCCACACAGCTCCTCTGCCAGCCAGGCCACATTCTGGGAGCTCTGTGAGGAAAGCTTATCCACAGCTGAGGGAATTGTCACACAAATGGACCTGACACAGCACCAGGATGTTGTCACCTGACTCACCACTCTCTTCTGAGCACCTGGACCACTGTGTACCCATGGTGCTGCAAGGCAAACCCACCCAATGTGCAAAACTGCCATTCATTAACAGAACAAGGGGCCCCTGCTTAAGTGCAAGGCAGAAAATAAATGAGTATTGATTAATAACCCCATGGCCTGCACTGCTCTTTCACAGCAAACATCAGCACTGAGGCTATCACAGCAACTTCCTGCCTGGGAAAAACACCAACAACCCCCAGAGAACTGAATGTAAGGAATAACAAGCAAGAGAAAAGGCTGGGAAATTGTATCCTTTCCAGACATGGTACTTGATACCGTCCATCCCTAGGGCAGCACACAAAGAGGTTTTGAATTCCTCCCTGTGGTTTCTGCTGCCAAACTTCAGCAGGCACCACTACACCCCCTGCTTGGGGGTACCCAAATCTTGACTCAGCTGAGGAATCACACACCTGGAGGAAGGTCTGTCAGAGCAGTGGCTGGCCCTGGAGCTGGGCCGCTCGGGCTCGGGGTAGCGGTAACCGCCGGGCTCCATGTAGGCAGCGCTGCTCTCGTAGTGCCGGTACCGGGGGTCGTACTGCCCATAGCTGTCCTCCTGCAAAAGCACAGGCAAGGGAAAAGGCTTCACACCTCCAAAATGAACAGTTCAAACCAAAAAACATCACTATTCACACCACAGCCGTGACACCTGAAGAGATGCAGGTTAATAAACCACAGCTTCGCTTTCATTACTTTTTGTGGCAGAAGTTATAGTCAAGTTATTAATATCCTAAACTTAAGGGAAAAAACCCCATTATGTCCGGGCTAAAGGCATTTCAACCTCTCTACTAAACCATCAATAATTCAGGCAGCAGATAGGAACCAAGTCTGAGCACCCGGACTGCCAACTTTTTCCAAAGAACCAAACAAACTGCTATGAGCTGACATCTGTGCCAAATGGAATTGGTATCAGCAACCACTGAAGTTTCCATGATCTTTGTAGTTTCACTTTTGTTACTGCTGTCTGCATTTTCCCTACACTTAAACACTCAGCGTGAATTCTCTGCTCAATGTTGATCATGACACAACTGTTTAAATTCGTAACTCAAAAATGAAAATTAATAATACATACTAAGGGGGAAGAAAGGGAAAAATATAAACTTACCATGTAATAAAGGTGAGCTGCTGTCCTGGGGTCTGCAGGGTAAGGTGGTGGATATGGGGCCTGGTAAGCATCGTAAGGATGTCTGTAGTAGTAGTAAGGGTTCTGGGGTGGACCAAAGGCTTCCTGAGGGGTCTGAGGAGGGGGTGGACGCTGCAGGTCTTGCTGCCCGTTGGGTGGGACTGCCTGAGCAGTGGTGGCAGGAGGGGCTGTGGCAGCTGGAGCACCTGGAGGCTGTTCTGACACTGGCTGCTTCCCAGGACTCGTCTGGTCGTACCTTGGCTGGGCTGAACCTGCCTCTTGGGGCCCCCCAGGCTGGGGACGGTTACCCAGCGCCTGGTTGTCCCCCTTCTGCATGGCTTTAGCCCCTGTGGAGATCTGGGAGTCTGGAGGAACTGAGGACTGCCCAGATGTTGGTGGCTGCGTTTGAGCTGTTTGCATTTGTGGCTGGGGTGGCAGCACTCCCTGTGCAGCTCGGTCTGCTGCAGCCTGGTGCTGCACATCTTTTGTCACCTGTTGATAGAAATGTTGTTTGTCAGGCACCTCGGGACGCACCTGAGCAGCACCAGCTGCCTGTTGGACTGGAGCACCAGAGGGTGACTGATTGTGCACCTGGACAGAATTACTTGTGCTGCTTTTCTCCAACGTCCGAGGCACTGTGAAGTCCAGCACTCCAGCAGCTTCTTTGCTACTTGATTGATTTGCAGAATTATTAGCCTGTGCTATGTAATTAACAGGGGAGACTAAGCCACTTGCACTTCCACTGGGAAGATTTGTCCCAGGAGAAACAGATGAGTTAGACCCTGGCTTGCTAGCAAATTCGGGAACCAGGCCTTCCGCATTAACATTCTTTTGCCCTTCTGGAGTCAAATTAAGAGGAGTTTTCATAAGCAAGTTTGCAGGCTGATTAGAAGCAGCATCAGAGGAATTAACAGGACTTTGTAATAAATTATGTTTTAACAGATTAGTATTTGGAAGTGCATTAACTAAGAGAGATCCAACTTGCATCACAGGTAACGGCATGTTTTCCCCACCAGCATGTGAACTTTGGGGACCCATTGCAGGCTTGTCCCCAACTCCAGAGTCCTTCATTGGCTGATTGTTTTCATTGTTGCTTAGCTGATTAGATAGAGAAATAGAAAAATTAATTGGCTGAGCCAAGTTATAGCTTTGATTAGGCTGAGCAATCAGGATTGGCTGATTTTGCAAAGACTCTGTAGGTGGAGAAGACAATAAACTTGCATAACCAGAACTTGCCTGAGACTGAAGTGCTTCCTCTTCTCCCATTTTGGGAGGATTCTCAAGATTTTCAAAAGCTATATTTCCATCCTGGGAATGCTGCACAGCAATAGTCCCTGGTTTACATGGCTGCTGATTAGACAGGCCTTCTTCTGGTGGCTGAATGACTTCCACAGTCTGTTTGGCAGGTACGTACACGGCAGGAGCAGCAGGAGCTAGGAGAACATTTCCCCCAAAATTTGGTAACTCATTGTGAGCCCATAAAGTTGTTGCTGGGCTATCACACTTCTTAACTGCTCCCTGAGCTCTGGTTGAGGACCGTCTCTCAGATACTGATTGTACATTTTCCACAACAGGTCCAGAGTGCAGCGTGTTTCCAGCCTCCCCAGCGCCTGCAAGAGGCCCTGGGTGTACCTGAGGCATGTAAATTGTTTCCAGATTATCTGGTGGCTGTTCAAGATTACCAGGGGATGCAGCAGGCACTGCTGTGTTCTTCTTAATATTCTTTTGGTTTGAGTGGTTCTCTCTTAATTCCACCACCATCTTTGCTTGATCAATCTCTGCAGGTTTTATACCAACTCCATGGGACCTCACAGGTTCAAAAGAGCTATTTGCACTTGTCTGAAACACTCCTGTAGGCTTAGGAGGACTTGGAGTGGGAGGCTGAGATAGATTGCCATGGTAGTTCTTGCTCAGGTTTAGCTCACCTGAATCACCTCCCAGAGGAGAGGAGTCAATCTGTTTGAAGAAGCTGGCAGAGGATTCCTCATCAGGCTTCCCAATTTCCTGCTGGATAAACGTACCCACTTGCTCTGGGGGCCGTGCAGAGCTGGAAGTGCTCCTGTGGCTGATGTTGCTGTAGTTGGAAGAGACGCTGTCTGGTCGGACAGGGTGAGGTAAGGAATCAGGTGCCTCCAAGTTTGGTCCTCCTTCAGCGTGGCTCACAGCAGCGTTCTTGGGAAGCATCTGACCCGGGAAGGATCCGTACCTGTACGGATCGGGACCAGCAGCAGGGGATGAAGCGCTCATGTTCTGTGGTTCACTCGGCAGCACTTCCTGATTCTGAATGCACTCCAGGTTCTCCACATTTTCGTACTGGGACCCAGCAGCTGTGTCACCTATCTGTGCCTTGTCATCACCAGCAAACAGAGAGTGCTTAGCAGCCTGTGCCTCCTGATGGCTGACAAGTTTAGGGAAGTACTGGACATCCATTCCTTTCTGTACCATCTCACCAGCTGCACCCAGCTGTGCCTGAGAGAGAATATTGGTTGCCACCTGCTGAGGATGCACAGGCTGGTGATACAGGGAGGCCGAATTTTGCTGACAGGCATCAAACTCTGTTTTCTCCATTACGTATTTTTTTTCAGATGAAAGTATTTCTTCATTTTCTGCCTCATCCCCTTTGAAAAACATGGAGAGAGTTCCTGGATCTCGATCTGTGGGAATAGATCTATTTGACGTTTCAGACATAGCTGGAGACTGGTTTTTGGGGTTGTTTTCCTGAGCTGTGGGAAGGACAAAACCGGAGTCTTGCAAAGGTGGCTGTGGGTAAAACTGTTCCTGGTAAGGTTGGTTTGACCAAGGGTTAGTCATGTCTGTGTTCTGCCTAAACACATTTCCAGGCTGGATGCTGTTCATGTGATGACTGCTATTTGCAGGGCCATTTTTGCCGTTCTTCTCGCAACCAGCGGATAAAGGCGCTTGCACAATGTTCTGTGGAATACCTTGGTGCCCAGGACCCTGTGGGACATTTACGTGTGGAGGAGGGTGAGAAGTGCTGATGGAAGGCTGAGAAATGTGATGAACGTCAGTCTGAGGAGACGGCTCAGGATAGGGCACAAAATTCCGAACTGGAGACTGCAGGTTCCCTGGGACAGGCCTCCACTGGGGCCCAGGCTGCTGGGGAGGTGGTGGGAAGAGCGCTGCCGTGTTGGGTGCTGAAGCTGCATCATTTGGATCTCTGCCAACATCCTGTCTAGCTCCAGGTTTGTTCGCTGCAGACACCATACCAGGATGCACACTGAAAGAATTTTCCACTGCTGCTCCTGGGTTATAATGCAACGGCGCTGCAGGCCCACGGAGTCCGAGATCGGCGCTGGGATGCCCTTCTGCAGCACTATTTATAACATACCCCGGGCACGGAGAAGGAACTGGAACATTGGAAAAGCTACTGCTGCTTATCCCTGCCTGAGAGACAGGGGCTGACAGAGAGCTGTGTGGTCCGTGAGGGCTGTCCCCGGCGCGGGCGGGCGGCGGAGGCACGAGGGCTGGCTGCGGGAACGCCGCTGCGCTGCCCTTGGATGGATTATCCAAGGGGGAGCCCTGGGGGGTTTGCCTGCCGAAGGCAAACGGGTCTGTCACGGGCTGCACCGGCGCAGCTGCGGCGTTTGCCCGCTTGCTCAGCGGGCTGTTCCTCCAGTACATGTTGCGAGCCACGCCGGCGGGAGGAGGAGGAGCCGCCCCCGGAGGGACAGGCTGCGGTGGCTGCTGCATGGTGGCCTCCTGGCAGGGTCACACGGTGACAAACCTCCCGCCGAGGCAGCGCAGAGATTTCTTCTTCTGGCCTGCTGAGACAACACGGGTACAAGTCAGTTCCCTTTCTCACAATACGTGCAGAACTTCAGCAACTTTTATTTTAGAAACAAAATCACTCAAATAATTGGACAAATTGGTCAAATAAGTGGACAGTATCTCCCTTTTCTTCAGAATGCATAAGGAACTGACAAACTCCATTGTATTTCTAAATCCAGTCCAGCATTAATGAAGTGTAAGGCTGTGTGATCTCAATGCACATTATTTAACAATTCTATTAAACGTATCCAAGTAAGACTAATGAAACACAGTTCACACCTGTGCTAGTGTCAAACCCTCCAGTGGTATCCCACTGTTCCCAGAAATCTGCATCAGACAGGACAGCAACCAGCCTGGAACAGAGCCTGCAGCACCATGCCCTGCTCAATTTCATTATGAAGAGTTGAGAAGTCATTATCTAACTCTAATTCTGTTAGAGATGATTTTCAGCCCTGCTGCACTGGCACTCCATGTGACTGGACCTTTTCACAGGTAAGATGAGAAGCATCCCTAGAAAGAATTCATCAGATGTTATCACCCTCAACAGTCCACTTTTGGTTTAACCAAGAAAACATCGTGTGGTACTGCATTATTATTTATTTTGAGAAAGGCAAGTACATCTTCATCACAAATATTCTCTCTTCTAGATGAATGCTGCATAGCAAAAGTGCATTTAAGGATAGAAAAACAATCAACTACCCCCACCTATCAATGACCATTCTCACTAACACCAGTGGGACTTTGGCACAGTATCAGAGTTACAGCTGCACTTCAGGGTGGAAAGGACACGCTCAGAAGTAATCCAACCTCAGCTCCAAACAATACCAGGCAGGAATCTGGTACACAGGAAGTTCAGTAAATTCATCAGGGTGTCTTTTTCAGTTTTATCACCTCTTAACAATCTGGGGAGGATGGAGGCTGACAAACCAGAGGAATTCATCAATACTTAGCTAGTGGAGCTCAGCGAAGCCTTAGCAGCATATGATAATCTTGTTTTCTCAAATATTGTTTACAATATGCACAGTGAAGTACCCACAGCAATTGCTCCACACCAGATGAACTTTTGCTTATAAAAGAAAAAAGCTGGGCAATTCTTATTTGTAGTTCTTCCAAGATTCAGCATCTTGTCAGTAAGAGTAATAAAATGGGAAGCCAGAAAAGTCAGATGTTTGTAATCAGGACAAAACTGAAATAGTTACAGAGAAGTTCAATGCAAAGCACTTCTGGTTTCTTGTTATCAAAAATACTACATGTATTTAATAAAGATTTATACCTAAAGAATTCCAATAAAAGGCACACTGAAGTACCACAGCACACAGCCTTTACTGGACATCAGTACAACTTCTCCTAAAGAAAAACGCCTCCAACAGCCCTGTGTACAATCCAGGTCCCTCTTTCAGAGTTAACAGAGACTCTCAATTTCTCCCCCACATCCACTCCAGATATTCCACAGCCACACCTAGAGTTAAGACTCCATACATTTGTGTTTCATTAAGATGGGAAGGACAACACCAAACAGATTTCAGCAGAGGCATTAGAGCTCCATCAGTTTCATGCATTACTTGCACGTGCCCTCACCATTCTTTTTAAAGCACAGCTGCTGAATTCCATCAAGGAATGCTTACAAAGAGGTTTCAGGACTTTGCAGTCTTTTCTCCTGTTACAATCCTGAGGTGAAGGTTTTCCAGCTGGCCATGCTTACCAGCCTTGCTGCCAACCACGTTTCCAGGAAATCCTGCCTGAACACCCACCCCAATTTAAGGACCCTCTGGCAGTTCTGGGCATCCCCATTGCTTTTTCATCACGTTCTTTGTTGTGTTAACCACGTTTCAAAAACTTCTCTCTCCCCTCCAAACAAACACATGGGTTTATGCAGCATACTTTGGGCTGGGGAGGGAAAAAGTTAATGAAACCATCTGCCAAGGCATTTATGTCCTGGAAAGCACAAACTTCACTGACCAAAAGATTGGTGTCTACTAAATAGCTCTGTTTTTCAAGGAAAAGTTGTTTCTGAAATACAGCTGAGCACAAAAGCCAACTCAAATACCCACTTCCAAATGTCTAATGTGGACTTTACTCCTTGCAGTGTCTTAGTAAAAAAAAAAATCCTAATACTTTACCATATTTTTGTAACAGCCAGCACCAGTAATTAGCTAATAAAAATAAGTGTAAAGTCCTGTTTTAAGGCAGAACTTGTCATTCCTCTAACAGGATCTTTGATGGTGCATGACAGAGGTTCCATATGAGAGATCAGCTTCCTCAGAAGCAAAGTTAATATTAACAGACTGCACACAGTAGTAAAAGCAAGCAAGATTTGAGGAACTGAGTCCAAATAAAATGAATGTGTCCATGTCAGGTAATTTAAACAGAAGATAACTCAGTGCTACTGACCCTCCCTTGTGCCTTATCCAGGATTAACACAAATGTCGATTTTAAGGAATTTAGAAATAACTACTCAAGTTAAGAGCAATCCACCTCTGCTTTGTATAGTTTGGAAATCCTCATATTTCAGCTGGTTTTATATTAATATTAATTGATAAAGCAGAGCAGCCTGCTAAACATGAGTCACCAGGAGCAACAATTGCAGAAGGTGTTTCAAGGTGTACCAAAATAACATTGCCAAAGAGGAAAAAAATATTAAAACCCTCTAGACAAGGCCATAAAATTAAGTTCATGTCATGAGCTCTATAGCTTCATCTATAAATAAGTAATTCCTTTGGGGGCAATTAAATTAAACCTATCTAAATAAATTAAACAGAATAACTATGCCCATAAAGCAGGTTACAGAGGACTAATATTAACTCTCATCCTCACACATGAAGCAAACAATAAATAATATGCTCACATACACAGATTCCTAGTAAGAACAAAGTGAAAAAAAAAAAAAAAAAAACAAAAAAAAAAAAACAACCCACTGCAACCTCAAATACAGGAACAGCTGGAAAAATGAGATTTGCAGCTTTAAAATCAGCAAGTACTTTTTCAATTTTATCTCATGGAGACAGCTGCACACATGTGGGTGACAGATTGAACACATTCTACATCATTCACTCTCCTGACAGATTCCTACCGGGCTTTTCCTCAACAGCAACCAGGGCTGCAAATGCTATGCTGTTAAAGGACAAGGGCTTTAAACGGGCACTGGGCAGGTTTAATGGGATATCAGGGGGGAAAAAAATCCTTCCCTGTGAGGGTGGGGATGCCCAGAGCAGCTGTGGCTGCCCCTGGATCCCTGGAATGTCCAAGCCAGCCTGGACAGGGCTTGGAGCACCCTGGGCCAGTGGAAGCTGTCCCTGCCACGGCAGGGGTGGAATTTGATGATTTTTAAGGTCCCTTCCAACCCAAACCAGTCCGTGACTCCATGAAAACGGCTCTTTGGGAACCCAAAGCACAGAAGGAGCACAAATGGCTCCCGTTTATTCTGAAAGGAGCCCGGCTGCCAGTTCCCCAGCCCAGCGGGTGCCGAGGCTCCCCGGCAGCCGCACTCCTGAGTCAGCACCAGTTGCACCGACCTGGGGCACCTGACAGCCCGCAAAACAACCCCGACCGCCGCCGCAGCCATCACAGGGGATACCCAGGCGACAGCCAACATCAGTCAGAACCTTCCGCCTCCCGCAGCCCACGGAACAACCTCCGGAGCCCCGCAGAGTGTCCCTGCCCCGCCGCCCCACTCGAAACCCCCCGGAGCAACCCAAATCCTGCGGGGAAAGCGCCGGGCAGCGCAGCCCGCGACTGCGCCAGCGCCTTCGCCCCTCCTTGCGGCACCGCGGCCCGCCGCAGCCGGGCCGGGGACCGAGCCCGGGGCTGTGGGACCCGCCGGCTCCCTGCGCCGCGACAGCCCTGAGGCCCACGCTGAGGCACGGCGGGGTGGGCGCCGGGGACACCGGGGCCCGCACCTCAAGCCCGGCGCTGCTCACGCAGCCCACCCGGGACGCGCGGCCCTCCCTCCGGGCGCTCCCCGCGGTACCTGGCAGCTCCCGCCGGCCGAGGCCCCTCAGCAGCGGGCGCGGGCGCCGCCGCCCCGCACGGCCCCAGCACCGGCCGCCGCCATCTTGGCACATCCGGCTCGGGGGTTCCGCCGCCGCCGCCGCCGACGTGTCACGGCGCGGCGCGCGGTGACGTCACGGCGGCGCGCGCAGACCCGGCGGCGAGCCGGGCCGTGGGTTCGAATCCCGGCTGAGGCGGCTGCGGGATAGAAGGTCGCGGGTTCGAGTCCCGTTCGCGCCGCCTCGGCCCGGTGCCTCCCCTGTGCCGCCGCGGTCTCGCCCCTCGGCCGGGGAGCGGCGGAGCGCGGCCCCGTGCACGTCCCGGTGCCCTCGGTTGGCCGGTGCGGGTGCAGTGGCGCGGGTGGCCGCCAGGGCGGGACAGAGCTCCGCGGCTCCGGTGCCAGGCCCGGGGGAGCCGCTGCCCACAGCGGGCCGGGGGCTGCCCACAGCGGGCCGGGGCTGAGAAATCCGCGTTTACAGACACGGAAAACGAGATTCTCCCTCACAGAGTGCTGTGCTGTCCTGCACGTCCGTGGGGGACTAATTAGGAAAGGCAGGTTAATTGGGGAAGGCTGGGGTGCTCGTGTCCAAAAGCAGCAGAATCAGAAATGAATCCCAGAATCCTTAAGGGTGAAAAATCCCTCCAAGATTACCGAGAACCGTGCTCACCGCTAAACGCCATCCCACATCCCTTTTGAACGCTCCGGGGATGCTGATTCCAGCGCTGTTCCGAGGCTTAGCCACCCTCTTCTACAATTTCACAATTTTCCACAATGAAATTTTCCCAAATAGCCAATCTAAGCCTCCCCTGGCACGACTGGAGGCCGCTTCCTCTCACCCTGTCCCTCGTGTCCATCCTCCTGTCAGGGAGCCATGGACAGGGAGAAGGAGATGATGGACAAGGTCATCCAAAATTATCATCTTGAAGGTCCCTTCCAACCCACACCAGTCTGTGACTCCACGAAAACAGCTTTTTTGGGAATCAAAAGCACAGAAGCAGCACAAAACGTTCCCTCCTGAGCCTCCTTTTCTCCAGGCTGAGCCCCCTCATCTCCCTCATCCGCCCCTGGTGCTCCAGACCCTTCATCAGCTTCATATCTCTGTGAGTTTCAGCTTTATTTTACAAACACAAAGCTTTTTTAGGAGGTGTGAACCCCTGTTCCAGCCACCAGAAGAATGCCTGTCATTCCCCAGCATGGAAACTGTCACGCCCTGCACCCAGCAAGCCTTGGAGAGGAAAACACAACGACCTAAACAAACATCTTAATCAAGGGTCGCTATCAGTGCAGAGCTGTTCCTGCACTCCGCATCATTAAAGCAGGGGAATATCCTCAAAGCCCCAGCCAGGCAGGGGAAGCAGCACTTTGATGCTGGTGTGGGAACCAGAGGCAGCGCTGTGATTTTTAAGTGCCTTTCATCTCCCTCTTTTGTAGGAACATTCTTATAAACCAGCTTGTCAAATGCAATTTCCCTGTGCAGGCATGAGTTGCAGATAAAGCCCTGGTTCTCCCTTGATATTTCCCCCAACAGGTGTAATCTGAGGAAACATGATTTTAATTAGCCTGATTGGCTTTTTGTGTGCTAAATAGCATCAATGGCTCACGTCTGTGCCTATAGTTAGATATTTATGTTACATATTTAACCCCCTTATACAGGAGAACACGATGCAAACACCAACAATGGGATCTCACCTTTGCTGTTCTCCTGATAAACATGTGATTATAAAGAATCTCCAATTAAAACATGCAATCCCTTTTTAACCTGAAGTTTTCCAGCTGGTTTGCTGTACTCAGCAGTAGTTCTGGAGCGATCCATTATAAATGAAAACCTTTGCCAGTGAGGACAGTGTGTGTCCTTGTCTCCTGCTTCACAGAATCACAGAATGGCTTGGAAAGGACCTTAAAAATCATCCAATTCCCCATCCTACCGGGGGTAAGGACATCTTCCTCTATCCCAGGGTGCTCCAAGCCCCATCCAGCCTGGCCTTGGACACTTCCAGGGATCCAGGGGCAGCCACAGCTGCTCTGTTCCTCAGCTCACCTGAGATACAACACAAACGACTCTGACCTTTTTCTGGTAATTTATTCAGTCTTCAGGTTGCACACAACCAGAAACACAACCTTGCCCCACGGGCTTGCTATGAAAAGGATCATTCTTTGAGTTTAGAAACATGGAAAATGCTAAAGGAGAGTATCTCTATCTCTTACCAGTATTCTGCACCGTGTTGGCCAACCGGACAACCTGAGTTTTATTTATTTCCTCATTCAGCTGCTGTGCTTATTCAGACTACCCCAGCCACATTAACCCCTGTGTGATTTGAGCTGTGTGAGGCTAAACCCGAGATGAATTTGGCTCCTTTGGCACATTCTTCAGGGGCTGATTTCAGTTCCAGCAACAATTCCTCAATCGGGGCTGGAGCAGCTGCCAGTGAACACCAACAGCCTGGAGGGAGAAGCAATACAGAGTAGCAGTTTCTAAATGTCCCATCTAATTGAGCAGGAATAATGAAAACAGGGTGAAAAAAACCAAGCCCTCCAGCATGTAAACAAATAGTTCAGGTGCAGGGATTCCTCAGAGCACCAACATACCTGCCATGGCAATAGGTAATCTTGTTTTACGCCAGCGCTCCTGAACCCTTCCCTCAGCCTGGGATGTGATTTTGGTGCTTCTCAGCTTTTTTCACCTGGAATGCTGAGGCAGCTGTGCTTGCCATAATCCATAACTCCTCAGCATCTTCTGGTGCTGGGAGAGCTTGAAGTTCAGCTCCTAAAAAATCTTTACCCACACGAGGTGAAGATGAGCTTGTGGTGGGTTGGTGGGTGTGGGAAGAAGCCTTAAGTGTGAGAGTTTGAAACTGGGGCCATTTCTCTTGTTTCTGCTTTAACTTAGCCTCCATGCCAGCTGGATCTGTGACACCACAATCATCTCATGTACCCACAGGTTGGTTGGTCACCAGATGCCTTCATAAATCAAAGTCATTTGGGGCTAAACACTTAAAACTGAAATTTTTGCATCCTTTTTCCTCTACTCCTTAGAAACCTTAACTGACTTCTAGTGTGAATTAGCTTGTGGACAATTAATTAGTATCTATCCATTTGCTTCTTTCCACGGTATTTAGCCCCCTCTTTCCTCATCCTGTCCCTCTGACCACTCCTCATGGAAAATCCCATACTTTGCAGCCCCTCTGGTTAAACGAGCCCACATGTGTTGCCTCTTGCAATGTCACATTGTTTTCCATGTCCTCATAAACCCCTTTTATAAATCTATCCCAGGCCAAATTCCTGCCTTGCCCACGAGTGACTGAGTTTTACAGCAGACCAGGCAGGAGAGCATCCTTCTACAGCCTCCTCCCTTTGGGATGCGCCTGCCCCAGCCCCAGTGGCAGCACTGGGCTGGTTCAGGGATGGGAACGTGTGGGAGAAGCCTGGAAGGCTGGGCTGGGTGGGATTTGTGAGCAGCTCGTGTGTGAGTCACGCTGGAGGCAGACAAACTCCATTTAGGGCATTCCAGATGGGATGCAGCCACAGGCAGGGGCTGACACATCCTGGGAAGCCCAGCTCTGCCTGTTGAGATCCTCACTGGTGACACATTTTGCAGGGGGAAGAGGGGTTTGTTCTCCCTTAAAATACCCCTTTCCATGGAGTTTGAGGCTCCCTGTCCTGGAATGTCACCTCCCTGACCTCTGAAGGTGCATTTCACTGCTGTGGGTGGCACTTAAATGCCACTGTCACAGCACCAGCTGTGCAGCAGGTGTTTGGTGGCCCTGGATGGACACCAGGCCCGTGCACACACAAGTCCTCTCCCTCCCCAGCCACGGAGTGGAAAATACCAGCATTCCAGGCTTATGTGATTTGGGAGGAGGTCAATGGCTCTGCTATTTATATCCAGTTATTTGGGGACTTTGCAGCTGCATTTGCACTGCAGAGTCCCTGTGGGGTAGAGAAAGAATGAAATGAAATTAAATGAAATTACCTTAAAAATCTTGAGCACAGCAAGGACAGCAAACATTTCTGGGTGGTGCTTGTCCCCAGAGTGGCACAAGTAAAACTGTCCCTCTGGTGCTGCTGTTCCTGGCTTGTTTGAAGATGCATGAGGGACAGTATTTAAAACAATTTTTCCACGTTTCCCCTTTTAGATCTTGACCTGATGGCCTGAGGATATCAGAGCACCCACAGCAGGTAAAGAGCTACCTGGGCACAGCCCCTCCTGCCTTGCTCAGGTGTCTCAAGTCAGTGAGAATTTAGCAGAAAAGAGAAGTTTTCATTGTCCAAAGCTCTTCTCTGAGTTTTCTCACAGAGAACAAGATGTTGAGGAAGCTCCAGCCCTCTGTGCAAGGAGCAGCTGGTGTCAAATCCAGAATTCAACTGACCCGTAACAAAAACACCAAGTTCCAGTTTTAGTAAAATCTAGATGCCCAGAAGCATCATTTATTGCAAATCAGTTAACCAAAAAAAATACATCATTTTTGCAAACTACAACTTTGCATGTAGATAACTTTATTACAGAAGATATCTTTTCTTAAACTACACTCTAGTTTATAAAACATAGGAAGATTCAACACCACGTGATGTTTTTATCACTCATATTAGGCGTGTCACAATAACAATGGTCTGAAATGTTAACTAAGATGAGTGCTCAGCAAGGCACTGTGCCTTGAGAAATATCCATTTTATTTGGTGTTCTAATAGAAAAGAATGAGGAAAAGGAACCCTTTTCTTAGGTTTTCTTGATTAACTGCTCTCTATCTGCCTGTCCCATACACATTATCTAGTCTTAGGGTGTCTGCTTGCTTTTGCACCCGAGTGAGTGATATTCCAACACCTCTATAAGGTGATATATTTATGATATATTTAAGACTTGCTCATTTAGATTTTTGAAACAAAATCCACCTTTTCTTGAAAAAAAAAAAAAACCAACCAAACCAAAAAAACCCCCATATTTACAAACATTAAATCTGCCACAGGCTTATACTATATTTTACATGATACACAGAAAGAGTGCACATCAATATAAAAAAAGATGCATCACTCCAGGCTAACACAGAGCAAAATGTCAACGTTTCACAGCACAGCTGTGCTGGCCCCTCGCCCTCCAGTTTGGCCAGTCCAGCCTCCCACCAAAACCAGCAGCACATCCCACTGGGCACCCAGTGAGGGCTCTGCCAGAGGAGCACGTGGGGGTGGCAGTGTGATAATGCTTTGTAATCTCACTCAGGGTGTCTGCACTGCCAGACACACCTTCTTCTAAAAAATAGGCAGGCCATCCTTAAAATAAGGATGTGGTTTACAAAGTTTATATTGGCATTTATTTCTTAAAACAGTTACTCAAACACGAAAACAAAACAAAAAATCAGTAAAGATATTCAAAGTAAAATTAAGTCTCTTTTGTGTATATACTCCATAGTTATGGGCTTGCTCTCTTGGAAGTTTGGTAAATACATTTCTTTTTGATGGGGGACAGTATTCATGTTTTGTAGGGTGGTTTTTTTTTAGCTTAGAAACTGTTCTTACAGGTCTATAATCCTGATTTTCTTTTTCTTTTTTTTAGATCATAAAAATCATTTAAATATATATATTTTTATATATATAAAAACAAGAGAGAACAAAAATTTCTATTATCAAGGCAAATGTACAACTATATAATACTGAAATTTAAACAAAGATTCATGACTGGTACCATAAAATGTCCTCTCATATAATTGCAAAGGAAACATTTTAAAGTACATTTAAAAAATTTGTCCATACTTAATTTTTTTCCCCTTAAGGAGTGGTATTTAGTCAATTTTTCCCTCCCCTCTTCTTTCTCACCTCTCTTTCTGAGTTGAAAGAGAAAAAAAATAAATTAATGGCATTTCAGAATCAGAAATCATTGCTTATAGCTTTACATAAACATTTTCTCTCAAATCAAACACAATGAACCCCCCCAAACAAAAGAGAACGTCCTATAAAAACCTAATTTGTTGATTTCTCAAAACACAACTGGTGTCCCACACTGAGTTCTTAACAATAGAACATATAAATAAAAAGGCAGTGTTCTCATGTAAAATAAAAAGTACATAAATAAATACTAAAAAAAAAAAAGGAATTAATTCGTCTTTTTCTTTTCTTTTTTTTTTTTTTCCTTTTTTATAAAAACATATTTAAAAAGGATCCTTTAATAAAAGCATCCCGACGTCCTTTTAAAAAAGAAAAAGATCTCCCTCCAGCTTCTGGCTCGCAGTGAGCGTCTCTAAAACACCTTTTTTTTTTGTTGTTGTTGTTGTTTTTTTTCTACTTGAAGGCCTCGGGGATGTGTCCCATCTGCGACTGCATACTCGTGGGAGGGCTGGAGATGCCCTCGGACCAGTCGGACGCGTTGGAGTGAGGAGAGGAGCTGGACCACTGGTCCGGCGACTCCGGCGACGGCGTCAGGAAAGGGTGGTCGGGCACCTGGAGCTGGTGGCTGGGGGTGTTGTCCAAGGGGGAGGAATAACTGTGCTGGGAAGGAGGGGTCAGGAACTGCGTGGTGGTCATGGGCTGGGCGAGGGAGGAGGGCAGGGAGGTGGGCAGCATCTGGGAATCCTGCGGCAGGATGGTGTGCACGGCCATGGCGCTGCCGCTCACCGGCTGCAGCTCGGGCTGGCTCAGCTCCGTACCGAGGAAATTCTGGCCCAGGTGGCCGCTCCCGTTGGAGCCGCTGGGGTTGTGGTGCTGCTGCGGCTGCTGCGGCGGCTGCTGGGGCTGCTGCGCCTGCTGCTGCTGCTGCGGGGGCTGCAGGTTGGGCTGCTGGAGCTGCTGCTGCTGCTGCTGCTGCTGCTGCATCTGCTGGAGCTGCTGGCTCTGCATCAGGTGGGGCTGGGACGCCAGCCGGGTGTTGGGCATGGCCTGGTAGCTCATCATCTGCGACAAGCTGGTGGTGGGCAGCCCGTTGTGCAGCGAGGTCATCATGCCGTGCTGCAGGTTTTGGGGCTGCTGGTGCGCCCCGGGCTGCAGGTTGCCTCTCAGGGGGTTGTACTGGCTCTGCACCATCCCGTTCTGCAGCCGGGTGAGCCAGTCACACTGCCCGTTCAGGCTGGCCCCGCTGCCCACCGAGAAGCTCATGGGGGCACTGCTCATCCCCGTGCTGGGGCTGGACACCGGCAGGTGGGACAGGCGCGGTGGCACCGAGTCGAAGCCCATCCTGCTGGAGTTGCCCATGGCCATATCCTGCTTGCCCGCCATGTTGAGGTGGTTGATGCTCAGGTGGGCATCGGGCATGCCTGGCAGGTGGTTCAGAGGCATGGAAGGGGACTGCTGGAACGGAGAGGTCATCAGAGGGGGAGAGGCCACGTCCGAGAGGTACCCGTGCGGCGACTCCAGGGAGTCCACTGGCGACAGCACCCCGGAGTTGTCCAGCAGACACCCTTTTCCATCCTGCGACTTTTTCCTCCGGGCTTTGAGGTCTTTGGCGTCCTTGCCGTTGCAGCTCAGCCCCTTGGTGCTCGGCTTCCTGGCCTTCTTGCCCTGCACGGCGGGTTTGAGGTTGCCGATGTAGCTGTTGGGGGAGCAGAGCGGGGGGGACAGGGTGGGTGCCCCCAGGGGGCCGTTGTGCAGCGTGGGGCTCCGCACCAGGTTGTACTCGTCCAGCAGGCGCACGATGTCGTGGTGCATGCGCTCCTGGGCGATGTCCCGCGGCAGCCGGTCCATGTGGTCCGTGATGTCCCGGTTGGCAAAATGGTCCAGCAGCACCTTGGCGGTTTCGTAGCTCCCTTCTCTGGCTGCCAGGAACAGTGGGGTCTCCTCCTGGAAAGCCAGCAAGGTTTGGTTAGGGTTGAGTTCACAGATTCTCCTGGCTAGCGCTGCCCTGAGCTCCACACCCATGTTGTTGGGTGGCCACCATCTCTCCTCTGGTGAGGGTTTGCTCCTTTTTTTTCCTACCCTGCTGAGCCATGTCCTTGTACTGATATCAAACCAGGAATCCTGTGAGTGACCCAGGACATGCTGGAGGTGGCCCCAAAGACACTGCTCACCAGGCACCTCAACATTACCCCTACAACCAAATCCCACAGTGCTCCTTTGAGCTAAATCCAACTTCATTCACAGCAGAACAATCGAATCAGAGTCTCAGCGCCAGACATTTGTATTTTAGCCAGAAATTGCTCTTTAACAGACTCCCCAAATGGTTCTTCACTCACATTTATCAGCCTAGGAGAGCCTACCTTATTATTCTGCATGTCCTTATTGGCACCATTTTTCAGGAGGACCATTGCAGCTTCCACATTATTCACAGCAGCTGCCCAGTGCAGGGCTGACTTGCCTGGAGAGGAAAACCACGAAATACAACACACATTAGAGAGTGCTGAGATCAACAGCAAGCAGCCCTTTTGTCCCATGTCTGGGTGAGCTGGTGTTTTTGCTGCCTCAGTACCTAAATCATCCACGGCGTTGACGTCAGCATGGCAGTTGATGAGGTCATCCAGCATCCCCTCCACAGCCAAACGAGCAGCCAGGATCAGGGGAGTGGTCCCGTCATGCATTCGGGCATCCAGGTCTGTCGCCCTGTTCCTAATCAGGATCTGCCACAAGCAGGGCCAAAACAGAGGGAGCACAAACATTAGGAGGAGCAGACAGCAAGGCACTCCAGGTATCCAGGTCTCAGGACCTGCAATGCCCTTTCCAAAGGTTCATCTCCCCAGTTCTGCTCCCAGTCCAGGCCTGCTGCCATGGGGTTGCTGTTTTGCTGTTCCCCAAGACAACAGGAGCTTCATTTTTTCCAAAAGTCACCCCACACCTCGCTTACAACTGTCACCCCACACCTTGCCCAGCTGAGCAGGAGACCCTGTGATAAGACCCTCCACATAGCCCCACGATTTCCCCCCGAAAACCCCAAAACTGGCGGCCAAATCACGGCTCACCTGGAAGACTCCTTGCGCGTCGGCGGAGACGGCGGCGTGCAGCGGCGTGCGGCCCATGTTGTCCTGGATGTTGGCATCAGCGCTGGCCTCCAGCAGGCGCTTGGCAGCGTCCGAGCGCGAGTACCTGGCGGCCAGGTGCAGGGCGGTCTCGCCCGTGCGGTCAGTCTGGTTGTGCAGGCTGGCTCCCTGGTAGATGAAGTCGGAGATGACGGCGGGAGCATCGTCCTCCTCCTCGCTGTTGCCGGTCTCCAGCCCTCCGCCGCTGCACGAGGCGATCATGAGGGGGGTGAAGCCGTCTGAAAGCACAGGGGAGCCCAGGATAAAAAAGGCTTTTTACCCTCTGTAATGCAGGAGGCTCTGCCAGATGCTCTGCCTGCGATAGATGCTTATTCTCCCGGGTGCACCAAGACTGAGTTCCTGACTAGTTCTGAACATCAAACACGAATATCCTTCCTCTGATATGGATCTGAAATTCCTTAGTGGTATCTCACTGCTTTTCCTATTTCATCTGCTCCATGTAAGGTGCAGTTTGTAAGGAAGGTTGCTCAAAGCAAATAGAGTATGGTAAATACCTTCATTATTTCAGAGGACAATTTCACAGACGTGGGGAAGACCAAGTGTTTGTAAGAATTTAAAAAGCTACTAACCATTGTAAAAAACCTTAAAGGAAGACTGTGAAATGTACAGTTGGGTGGGAGGAGAAGAATACAGGAGCAGCAGAGAGATAACCTGGGTGATTTAATAGGTACTTCTGTAATTTCCACCTCAGTTACTGAACAAAAGAGTTCTCATGGAAAGCAAAATGTGACAGGGTCCCTCTCTAAATCACACACAACAGCAACGCTGTGGTGCAGAGCTTGTAGCAGTGACTCTGCACCAGCAAGGGACAGGGAGGGCCGTGGGGCTGCTCCTCTGCAGGGGCTCAGGGAGGGTTCCACGTGAGCTGCCAGCCAGTGCAGAAGTGCAAAGGGTCCTTACCCGGCCCTCTGACGTTGACATCCATGCAGTCAGCATCGATCTCCCCCTGAGGAGGCGTCGGGGCCATGGAGGAAATGCGCAGGTCAGCGGCGTCCAGGTGCTGCTGCGTCCACTGCCTGTGATCCGTCTGGTCATCCGTGTCCGGCAGCATCGCCTGCTCCTCGTACTGAGGGAAACAGCAGGGATGAGCTCCCAGGAAAGCACCCTGGGCTCTCTCCAGCCTGGGAAGCTCTGTGAGGCTCCAAGGTGTGTGTTTGTCACAGGCAGGCTTGCAAAGGAGCTGAGAGCAGCAATGAGGGGCCCTGAGGGTCCCTCTGCTCCTTGTGTGACAAACCCAGGAGGGACTGCCTGCAGCACAGGCAGGGAATGTGGCAGAGGGCTTACCCTGAACTTCTTGGTGTCCAAGGTCTCCTCATCACCCCACTCATTCTGGTTGTCATCCATCAGCGTGCCGTCCGAAGCATTTTTGAGGGGTCTTTAAAAAGAAAACCACAGAAAAAGTTATCTCCTCTGCAGGAACTGTTTGTGGTGTTTGTCCACGTACAGGCACAAACTGAAAGAGGAATCAACCAACATCCAGGAGGTTCCCTCAGGCTGCATTTCATTTCTGACTAAGTGAAAAATGATTACATAGCACGAACCAGAGAGAACACTGCTTTCTTCCCCATGCAGAACTTTAAGACCCCTGATTCTTCTCCTCCCTGCCACACCACTACGATGCACTAGAGAACAACACTCCAGCAGGCTCTCCCAGAGGAGCCCAGAGCAGCCCTGCTGCGCCACGTCCATCGGGTTAGCAAGCAAATTACTCACTTCAGCCCAACAGAATCCTCCCCGAGGGGCTCCCGTCGCTTCTTCTTGCTGGACTCTGTCACTTTGAAGCCTTCTGGGAACCAAAGCTGCCCATGCTCCCTGCGGCGCTTGCGGTTCACCAGCACCCCCAGCCCGATGAAGGCGAGCAGGACCAGCGCTGCCACCACCACGTACATAGGATACAGCTGGGAGTTCTTCGTGGGCTCGGCTGTTTCACCTACAAAACAGTGGGGCACAGAGAGATGCTGAGACATTAAGCTGCATAGCAAACCAGGGACGGAGTGGAAATGAAGGAAAATTTGTTAATAGAGGTACCTAAGTCTGATCTAAATCAGCTCTTCCCCCCCCCCAAAATAAGGTCATTTTATACGCTATTAATCAGAATTGCAAACTATCGGCAAATTCTCGGCTGCACAAGGCAGCCTGCACCAGGAGACAGCTTCACTTTTTTCTCCTTTAAGGAAAAGGATTAGCAAACTTCAAATCATTGCGCTTGCATTGAGCTGTTAAGACAAAAGGATTTAGGGGGGATTTTCAAGATACAAACTTCAACTCCTTGCATGTCACTGATTGATTGGAGCTGCTTGGGTTTTCTTTTTCTTTTCTTTTTTTAATAACTTTTAGAGTGATAATGATTTTGAAATAAAACCTGGAATAAGCAAAAATAATAAAGTGGGCTTGCAATTTTTTTAAAGAAAAGATTTAAAGGAAAAAAAAAAAAAGTGAGGTTATTAAAACCAGACTGTGCTCAAGTGCAGCCAATTGACAGATAACCAAACTCGAGGAAGGCTGGAAAGTTTTGGCTGTCTCTCCTCCTCAAGTGACCAGCTGTACTTACTTTTGACAGCTTCTATTTTGTAGGGTATGTTCAGGTTGCCAAGGGAGGCCAAGGCTCCCAGGAATGCTGCCACATCAGTGGCACTCTGGAAGCACTGGGAAGATGACTGGATGCACTGGCGGTTATCAATTTCCAAGTAGACAATGGATCTGTGAGAGAGAAGAGTCAATAAGGAACAGGGAGAGATGACCACACCGAGGACAAGGGCAAACCCTGCCTCCCTTCCCTCTTTAACCCCCATCAGTGGGAATTAGAAGGTGGGAACCCATCTCCTTGCTCCCCTGTGGCCCGAAGTCTCTAGCTCACACTCATGGTCTGTTGGGTTTGCCTCAGTGAATGCTGTAAAATCCAGCTCTTTATCTACAGGAATGGAAGTGAGTCTCTGCTTCACAATGTTTTATAATTACCCAGACACTACAGTATCTTAAATAATGCTGTTTGGGAGCCTTCAGATGTTCTCATATCAGTTTCACTGCTCTAACTCCTTTGCTTTCAGGGGTTTTTGATTGAGTCCACAGAGAGGGAGCAGGTTAGATGTGTATGTTTACACCAAAGATCTCCAAACACAGATTGCAGTAATTGAGTTTTACAACAAAGCTCTAGAAAGCATTTCCCAGGGAGAAAATGAGGCTTAACTTAATGACTTCCTGAAGTCAGACAGTCGGTCAGGCCAACCTCTGCTTCCAGGTCCCACCCAGCCCAGCCCCGGCTCCCAACAATGCACAGGACTCCTTCAATCGTGAGAGTCGGGCAGCATTGTATCAGGGACTCCTGAATGATCACTCCATTTTCCCACATGAGAGCAAAATCCGGTTTCTGTTCACACAGAAAGCAACATCTAAATACAATTATCTGGCCTACATCCTTCCCTTCCTAGCGTGTTACTATTGTCGACACAGAGAACACGCTCTGAGTGCTGCTCAGAGAAAATGGAACCCTCTTACCCTCTGATGTCCATCTGATCGAGCTCCCTCTTCTGCCTCCTGCCAGCCCTGGAGTAGAGGCTGCTCTTCACTTTGTTGATGACAGCACTGGACATATCTGACCAGTCCTCTGTGGACCTCTTGATGTAATGTTTTTTCAGCTCCTCCTCGTTGCCATAGTATGGGAAGATCATATACTCCCCCTTGGGGTTCTTCTTGAAGACCACGTTGGTGTGCAGCACACGGCTCAGCTCCCGCAGGAAGTTGAAGGAGTTGTTCTTCAGGTTCTCGGGGGTGATGAGGACCACCACCACCAGAGTGCCATCTGCCAGCTTCTCTGGCATGTTGTTAGCACAGTCCAGACCATCCCACTCGCACTCAAAATTGTTGCAGCCCTGGTCGCAGTGACCATCCGAGAAGTGATCTTTGCAGTACTGGTCATACAGAGGGCTGGGTGGAGGAAGAAGCAAGGCAGAAGGAAGAATTAGACCAAGTAGTGCAAATAACACCTATCTGCTGAGAAAAGCAGTGGTGGTCTCTCTTTTGTATAAATATTCTTCACCGTGACAGACACTAAACCAGTTTACATAGAAAGCAGCTGTTTTATGCAGCACTGCTGCAGGTGAGAGAGAGCAGCTGATAAATTATAAAAGAAAAAGGGACAAATTACTGTGACTCAGAGAAGGCATGGGGACACAGAATAGTTACTAAGACCACAGTTGGTCCAAGAATCTGGGACTAAGTTCCTGCTGTTGCCAAAGACAATGTTTGGGAAATGCTTGGATGTTAACATCATCATGTTTCCTGGCTGCTTTTCCATCTGGGGTCTCCCTGCCTTGAAACTGACTGTGTTACTGCTGTGAGTTGGAGAATTCACTTCTGTGCAGTGATACAAGCAAGGACAGGGAAGCCATGTGCAATGAGTCAAACCCAGAGAGCTTCCAAGTAGATGTAAACTCAGAAGGACCACAGGGAGATGTGATTGCTTGAATTGCAGCCCCACAGGCAGCAGAACAGAACGTTGGGAATGAACAGCAGGCCTGAGTCTAGGAGTTTTACCAGATACAATCAGAACAACCAGAGGCTCACCAGAGATGGTGACCATGATAGGCTTCAAAACAAGAAAGTTTTAAAGAAGCCACTTACTTGCACTGCCCCTCGTACTTCTGGCAGTCAAACCCATCGTAGAGGCAGCCAGCATTATTGCACTGAGAGTCACACTTGCCATCGTTGAAGTACTTCCAGCACTGCAGGGACTGGGAGCAGTTCTTCCAGGGGTCGTTGAAGTTGAGGGAGCAGTCGCCCCCGTCCCAGCCGCAGGCGTGGTTGTTGCATTTCCCGTCGCAGATCTTGTTGCCGGCGTACCCCACGCACACGGCGATCTCGCACTTCTCCTCGATCTTGGGGGGGATGATGTCCTGCCCGATGCCACCCTGGAAGTCGAAGTCCAGGATGTGGCAGTTGAGGCCGTTGAAGTTGGCGGGGCAGTTGCAGCGGTAGTAGGGGGAGGCGTCGCTGAAGAACTCGCAGGTGCCCCCGTTGTAGCAGGGGTTGGAGGTGCAGGGGCTGCTGGCCGGGTACTGGCACTCGGGGCCCGTGAAGGCCGGCGTGCACATGCACTTGGAGCTCTTGTGGATGGAGATGCAGGTGCCACCGTTCAGGCAGTGCAGGTTCCCGCAGGTGCGCGAGTCGTTCTCGCAGGTGGCGCCCACGAATCCCTGGGGAAGGCACAGCAAGGAGGGAGTCAGAACCACTGATGCTGTGCTACGAGCAACATTGACACACGAGTGTTCTGGGAAACTAAAACTCACCCTCTAAAACTGGTGATGGGCAAGAATAATCTTGCCCATGTAAACGTAAAGCCTGTCAGAGCATCCCCTCAAAGTGAAGGGAGCTCCTCCACAGCTGCCTGTCTCACTTTGAGTGGTGCCAATAACATTCAGCCTGTTCTACCTTCAGGCCTGAGCCATCTTCTCCTTAACTCTATTCCAGCATCCTTGCAAGTGTGGAGGGTGCACCTTTATGGATGCACCCACAGCAAAGCATCCTCCCATTCATGCCTATCCCAGCTGGGGAAGCCTCAGGGGCTAAACTGGCCTCTTGACCACCCCTCATGCTCACGCTCATTCCCTCCTCCTGGAGAGGAGCAGGCACCTACCGGGGGACACTTGCAGATGAAGCCACGGCCAGTGTTGCTGGCAACAGCACAGGTTCCCCCATTCCTGCAGGGTTTGCCTTTGCAGCCGTCCACCACGGTGTCACAGCGACGGCCTGCGAGGGAGAGGAGCGTGTGAGGAGCAGACGAAGGCGTGCAGGGCTGCCTGGGGGGGGCTGGGGGCTGCAGGCTGGGCCCTGGGAGCAGAGGGGATGCAGTGCTCACCTGCATAGCCAGGTCTGCACTCGCATTTGTAGTCGTTGACCCGCTGCACGCAGTTCTGGGTGCCGCGGGCGTCGCAGGGGTTGGACAGGCACTCGTTGACATCTCCCTCGCAGCGCTCCCCTACAAAGCCAGGGGGGCAGATGCAGCTGTAGCCACCTACCCGATCCTTGCACTTGCCATTGTTAAAGCACTTGGGCCCCAGGGTGACAGGATCAAAGAAAGGGCTGCAGTCATCCACATTGATCTCACAGTGCACCCCTAGAGAGAGGGGGGAACAACCCACACAGCTCATCAAACAGTATCGGGGGGCCCGCTGCTCCCTTGTGTGAGCCTTCCCTGCCCAGGGGCTGAGCCTGACCACGTCAGTGGCAGCCTGAGCCACCTCTTGGGCAGTAGGGACGTGGCACCACGTGGCCAAGGTCGCCTGGCCTTGATGGCTAAGCCCACGAGCAAACACAAACCTCACCTGCTGCGTTTGCTGCCGCCAGCCCGAGCAGCTAATGAGCAGAATCCAAGGATATCTGCACTCAACCCACTAATGCCCCAGCCTGGGGAATTAATTTACCTTGAGTTCCTCTGGGGCAGGAGCATTTGTAGGTATTGATGAGATCGATGCAAGTTCCTCCATTCTGGCATGGGTGGGACAAGCATTCATTGATCTCCTCTGAGCAGTTAACTCCACGATAACCAGCCACACACTGCAAGGAGGAAAGAGGGGAACTATCAGAGAGGTTCCTTCCATTCCCACATGGCTCTAGAAGCATAGCCAGCACCCGAATCTCCAACTTGGTAAAGGGGCGTCATGCAAGGGCAGCCTCTTGGGCAGGAGAAAGGCAGTAACTGAGGCTTTTCCCCTGGGAATTCCTGCCCCCCAGGCACCTACCTTGCAGGAGTAGCCTCCCAGGTAGTCTGTGCAGGTGGCTCCGTTCTGGCAGGGGTTGGGGGAGCATTCATCCACCTGCTCCTCACAGTAGCTGCCGGTGTAGCCGGCCTGGCAGCGGCAGAAATGAGTGTTGCCAGTGTCAACACAGAGCCCCGAGTTCCTGCAGAGATGTGCTACATCGATACCTGTCAGGGAGAGCAGAGTGAGATGCAGGGACCTTGGTGACACCCACACATACCACAGGGCCATGTCCTGGCCACCACACACCCCACAGGGAATCACAGCCTTGGGTGTGCATTGCTAGAGCAGTCCTTGAGATCGCTCTGTGCCAAAGATCCGCATCAAGAGAAACAGCCACATCCCTGCTCAGTGCCCAGCACAGGAGACACCTGGGGACCCCAGCCTGACCCTGTACACATGGCCTTACCTTGCTGCTTAGCAGCCACCTCGCAGGACACGCTGGGGACATCGCAGTAGAGCCCTGTCCAGCCGCTGTTGCACTCGCAGTGGTACAGATTGCTGGTCTGCCAGCACTTGCCTCCATTTTTGCAGGGCGAGGAGTCACACCAACGCACCAAGTTCTGGGGAGCAGAGCAAGAGATGAGGGTGAGGACCCAGCAGGGCTCCTGCAGGAGCAGAGACTGAAGTGACCCCCAGATCCCCAGAGCAGCATCCACCCAAGGTTCCTGTACCTGGCAGTTGAGCCCGGTGTATCCCTGGGGACAGGTGCACTTGTACGTCCCGTAGCTGTCCTGACACGTGCCCCCGTTCAGGCACGGCTTGGAGTCACACTCATTGATGTTGTGCTCACAGTAGCTGCCCGTGAAGCCGGGCAGGCAGATGCACGTGAAGGTGTTGATGCCATCCACACATGTGCCACCATTGAAGCAGGAGCTGGGGACACAGAGACCGCGCCCCGGTGAGTCACACCGCTGGCCGTGCCCCACGCCAAAGCTCCCACGCACCAACCCAGGGCGATGGGGCAGCACAGGGACCCCAGCCCCTTGTCCCAGCTGGCAGGACTGTACCTCTCTGTGCAGTCAGGGGTGTTGTTCTCGCAGTGGATGCCGCTGAAGCCGGAGGGGCAGGTGCAGGTGTAGCTGTTGACGCAGTCGGTGCAGTTGGCCCCGTTCTTGCAGGGGTTGCTGGCGCACTCGTTGATGTCCTCCTCGCACTTGGGCCCACGGAAACCAGCCAGGCACTCACAGAAGAACGTGCCAATGCCATCGGAGCAGGAGCCACCGTTGTGGCACGGATCTGGAGAGGAGGGACGTGCATGTGAAGATGTGATGGGTCCAGATGTGGTGCTGCAGCCCAGCCCGGGAGCTGCCCCACGGCATTGCCCCCATACACATTCCCTGGCCATGTGTAGGAATGGGACTGAGCCCATGGACTGGGCAGAAGCCACACCAACCCCTCCAGGAGACTGGGCACAAGGAGATCCCATGGCACACATTGTCCCCCAGCCTCCTTCCTCCTGCCTTGCACTGACACGGCTCAACAGGGACATGCCTGAGGTGGCCCAAAAGCCAAGCACGGCTCATAGCACAGCTCATAGCTGGTCCATGCATGGAGAGGAGAATCCCAGCCCCAGGAAGGGTGATGAGGCCCAGGGCTGGGCTGGGTGCAGGCAGGGGCAGCCCCTGCTCTTACTGGGCTTGCAGTCGTCGATGTCGGTGTCGCAGTTGCGGCCGGAGAAGCCGGTGCGGCAGGCACAGCGGTAGCTCCCGTTGGTGTTCTGGCACGTGGCCCCATTCCTGCAGGGGCTCTTCACACACTCATTGATGTCAATCTCACAGGTCTGACCTGGGGACAGAGCAGGACAGGGATTGTGCGGGCTGGGGGTGCTGGTGAAAGCCCCAGGGGTGACAATGACATCCTGGGCACTGCTCACACCACAGCACAAGCCAAGGGATGCAGGTAATGGTTGTGTCCCATCCACCCAGCTGAGCCATGGGGCAGGTCAGGACCCTCCCCAAGGCCTGACTCCCTCCCCTGTGCCTTTCCCTCCCTGAGGCGAGCAGGGGGTTCTAACCTCCAAAAGAGCCCTGTCCATACCTTGCCAGCCAGGGGGGCAACTGCAGGAGAAGCTCTTGTAGTCCTCTGACTCCTGGCACTCGCCACCGTTCTTGCAGGGGCTGCCAGCACAGGGGGCCAGCACATCCTCACAGGTGGCTCCTGCACAGGCACAAGCACACGCTGACACTCTCCAAAAGGACAGGTGGCCCAAGACCCCGCTATCCCTGTCCCCTGCCCTGGGCTGCTGCCAGTCTGGGCAAGGCTCTGGACTTCCCCAGCACCCCAGGGCAGCCCAGCTGGGGCTGTCTCCTCCATTCTGGGTCACTCATGACCCAAACCCCCACAACCTTTTAAGCCCTGGTTATCTGGGCTGCATGACAGCAATGCACACTTCCTTTGGCAGGGAAGTGCTGCTCAGGGTGTCTTTTCCCCCTTGCATTCCCTCCCCCCTTCCCTCTCCGCTGCTTTTCCTGTTTACGTCCAGCCAAGGGACACGTTCCCTCCAAACCCTTATCTTCCCTGTCAGCCAATATCTCCTGAACTGGCCTTTGCTATTTTCCAGAGCCTTCCCCTCCCTGCTTGCCCAGTCCCCGTCCCCCCCCCAGGGGTTTCTATGGCCACTGGTGAGGGCAGGAAACAGCTCATGGCTTCCTGCAATTGTGCTGGGCTGCGCAAGCGGAAGCGCAGGGCCGGCAAACAGGAATTGGCTCAGCAGAATCCCCTGGCCCCTCGGCCTCGGATCGCCCCTTCCAGCACGGGCATCATGGCTGGGGAACGCTGGGGTGTCAGTGGGGCAGCCCCTGGGTGCTGCTGCCCCCGAGCCACCCTCCAGGAGGAGGAGGAAGAGGAGGAAGGGAGGAAAAAAAAGCTCCTGCCAATTTCCTCCAGCTGCGCCGTGGAGAGGTGGAGCTGTGGCTGTGGGCAGCCCCTCAGCAGGGCAGAATGAGAGAAGCTTTCATGCTCAGTGCCAGCTCACTGCATGTGCTGGGGACCAGTTTGGTGTCACATGTGAAGCAGAAACTCCACCGAGCTGTGGTGGGGCACAGGGTGCTCCCCTCACCTGTGTAGGGCAGGAGGCAGTTGCAGGTGTAGCCAGCAACATCATCAATGCACGTGCCCTGGTTCAGGCAGGGGTTGGAAGCACATTCGTTGATATTGGTCTGGCAGTTGGGGCCTGTGTTAAGAAAAATAGACAGAAGTGGCTGTGATGGAGGTGTGCTGGTGGCAGGGGGCTGAGGGTACAGTGGGGACACGGTGGCAATGACAACAGCACAGCCATTGCCCTGGGAAAGCCTCCTGTGCTCAGCTCCAGCCCTGAACTCTGCTGAAGGTCTCCAGGAGGGCTGCACTGCCACAGCTCCCAGCCACACCTGGGGCTCCACTGTTCCCAAAATGAAGCCTCCAGCCCATCTGGCATGGAACACCCACCCACAGCTTCCACCCAGGCCTTGGTGTGGGGGGAACATGGCATCAAGTCCAACCATTCACCCAGCACCACTGTGTTCCACATCCACACCACTTTGAACACTTCCAATCACGGTGTCTCCACCACTTCCCTGGGCAGCTTGCTCCAGTGCCTGACCACCATTTCCAGGAAGAAATTTTTCAGAATATCCAACCTAAGCCGCTTCACTCACCGCTGAAGCCCTCCCTGCAGGTGCAGATGTAGCCACTGGTCATGTCCTTGCAGGTGCCACCGTTCATGCAGGGATTGGATTCACACTCGTTGTTGTTAATGTCACAGTTTGTCCCACTCCAGCCAGGGTCACAGTCACACTTGTAGCTTTGGGGAAAAATTGGAGCATAAAAAGCTGGTCCATCCTGGTCCTCTAGGCTGCACCAGCCATCATTTAGCCAACAAATCCTGTTCCTTCAGGGAAATACCCCATAGCACTGGCTCAGAGCACGGACAAGCACAAACTCAGGGGACAGATGCTCACCCTCCTCTAACCCTGACTTTGCTGGGGACCCTTTGGTCTCTGCAGCCCCCCAGCAGCCCCTGCACCCTCTAACCTACCCATTCAATCCATCATGGCATTTCCCATGGATGCAGGGGTTGCTGTTGCACTCGTTCACTTCAGACAGGCACTTGGGGTCGTGGAAGCCCTCGGGGCAGAGGCAGGTGAAGCCGTTGATGCCATCCTTGCACGTGCCCCCGTTGTGGCAGGGGTTGCTGGCACACTCGTCGATGTTGATGTTGCACATGCGCCCTGGGAAAGGGGGAGCAAGGAACAGTTACCCCATAAGCATGAACGGCATGGCCTGGGGAGTGCACCCACCAGGCAGCTCCCCCTCCAGCCACCCAGGGAGTGTCTGCTGGAGGCTGGGATCTCAGGACACACTGTGCTGGCTGCAGAGGAGTGGGCTGCCCTGCAGGCAGGGTGACTTCACACCCTGCATCGCCTGCCTGCCTTCATTAAACGGGACTGGGAAGAGGCCGTGCCCTGGGCTGCTTTGGTCCAGGAGGGAACACCAAAGGGAGGAGGTTTCAGCCTGTAACCCTACCTGCCATGCCTGACAAAGCCAGGCTTTATTTCAGCTCCCGGCGGGCCCGAGGACAAGGGGCCGCGCGAGCGGGGAGCGGTGGGGGCTGCTCCCATCAAAGCCCTCCACCATTTCCAGCAGCCATCAAACAAACCAGTTGGACAAGGCAGCAACCTGATACCCATGGGAGTGGGCGCAGCAGGAGTCGAATTCGCAGCACCAGACACCCCTTTGATTTCGGACTGAGCCGGGGTCACCCTCCTGAACAAGCAGGAGCGCTGGAGGGTGTAAAACCTCCTACAAGCGGGATGGCAGCATCCCCCCTCCTTCTTGCACCCTTGTCCTGGTTTTGTGAGGCACCAGCAGCTGCAGGTCCCCAGGGTGTGAGGCCCTGCTCTCACCTGTGTACCCCGGCTCGCAGGTGCACTCGTAGCCATTGATCTTGTCGATGCACTTGCCGTAGTCACAGGGATTGCTGGCACAATCATCCAGGTTGATCTCGCAGTTGGAGCCTAGGGAGGAGAGGGGGTTTGTTAAGGGGTCCCCAAGAGGAGAGGGCTGTCATTAGGAGGTCCCCAGACCCGTCAAAGCAGTAAAATGAACCCCGCTGGCACCAACTGCCAGCACCACCCCACAACAAAGCGCCTCTGCCATGGGCAGCTCCCGGCTGGGGCGCGGCTCCTGCCTGAGCTGGGCACCAAACTGGGAGAACTCGCCCTCACCCAGGGTGCCCCAGCCAGCCCTGGCACCAGGGCGGCTGCTGGTGGTGGCCCAGGGCCAAGCTGCCCCAGGAAGAGGATGGGAGCGGGATGCTGCACCGGCACTGCCGACCCATGTGGAGCCACAGGGGTTCCCTCCTGCTCACCCGTGGTCCCTTTGAGGCAGATGCAGTTGTAGGCGTTGTTCCTGTCCTGGCAGGTGCCCCCGTTTTTGCAGGGCTGGCTCTGGCACTCGTTGATGTTGATGTCGCAGCGGTGGCCCGTGTAGCCGGGCTGGCAGAGGCAGGTGAAGGAGGCGATGCTGTCCTTGCAGGTCCCGTAGTGGCACGGGTCAGGATCACACTCATCGATGTCGATCTCGCAGTGAGCACCCGTGAAACCTGCCACCAGCAGGAGAGACACAGGCTGAGCAAGGGGGACATGGGCTGGGGATGGGGGACACTCCTTCCCACCCTCTCCAGATGTGAGGCAGTGCACTGGGGAGCCTTTACCTGCCCCACTGTGATCTCTGGGATCCCCAGGAGCGGGGTGCAGGCAGGGAGCACCCCGATGTGCTGATGGGGGGGCTGGTCAGACCCCAGCCGGGGGGCTTTGTCCTGGGGTGCACAATGACCTGCATTAAAGCAGCCTCGGCTGCAAGCGGGGCCCCGCGCTCGTCCCAGCGTGCACGGGGGGGCCGGCCCCAAGCACCCCCCAATAATAACCCCCCCGGCAGCTCCTATTCTCCTGGCCGGCTCCCTCCCCGCCGGGTTTGGGGGTGGAGAGCCGAGGACAAAGTACAGCTTTGACTAGACCCCGCCAAGCCCACATAGCAGCTTTTCATCGGGGCTTGGCATTAGCAAGACACTAATTAGAGGCCATTCAGCTGGAAGATTTCTGGCGGGAGCTGCTCCACAAAAGAGCCACTGTTTGCCACCAGGGCTCAAGTCATCATTTTGTGCAACTGCTCCTTGGGTTTCGGTCGGCGAGCCCCCGCGGCCCTGCACCTTGCGTCCCCATAGAGGCAGCTTTATTCCTTCCTTCCTGCCTTCCCCCTCGCTGCCGGGCGGGAGCACGGTGGGACGGCTGCTGCAGGGCCACACCTAAGGAGTGCCAGGCTCCATACACCTGGCTCCGGGGCCAGCAGGCTCCAGAGCTCGACTTGTTCTGCCATCACCAGGGAAAGGGACATCCTGCACCACAGGAGTCACATCAGCAGGGACCAACCTCACTGCTGGGGACACCTGCCACAGCAGGTGGTTGCAGAGTTGGGCACTAAATGATTTGTCAATGTGGTTTTATAGCACATCACAGGGCAGGACCCCCGCAGCCCCCCAGGATCCCCTCACCTTCAGTGCACTCGCAGCTGTAGGTGTTGGGGCCATCCACGCACTTGGCACCGTTCTTGCAGGGGGTGCTGGCGCACTCGTCGATGTCAAACTGGCACAGGTGCCCGTTGAAGCCTGGAACGGAGGGAAAAGTCACCTCCCTGCTCACGGCCAGACCCTCCAGGCTCCCCTCCCTGCTGCCGGGCAGCTCCCGCTGGGCCCCCCTGCCCCGCTCCCGCCGGCCCCCCGCATCCCGGCTGGGGCGCCGGGTTTCCATGGGGACGGCTGCTGGGGGCCCTGAATGCGGGGCTGCGACCCACCATTGAGAGCATCTTATTTACATCTCTAGAGGAGCAAAGTCTCTGAACTTCAAAACCTCCTTTCACAGATTAACCGTCTCCCCATTCTCTGCTCCACCCCGTGACTTTGACACCGCATTCAAAGCCGCTGGTGCGGCCCCCCCCAGCCCCCAGCCCTCCTTCCCAAAGAGGGGCCTTTTCAAGTGCAAAGCCGTGGGGTTTAATCCTCCTTCTCCTCTCCCATGGGCGGGAGCTGGAGCAGCATGGCCCGCACGGGGCTCAGCTCCTCATGGCAATTGGAGAAGCTCCCTCCACAGCACCAAGAGGTGCTCCCTACGCTCTCCCCATCTCGCAGGGCTATGAAATTTAAGGAGCCCATTCTTGGCTCGAGCCAGGATGCATCCTGGCTTTGTTTCCACCACAGTGGCAGTGGGATGGCTGCTGGCTGGTGCCACGTACCAGTGGGGCACTCGCAGTGGAACTCGTTGATCTTGTCCAGGCAGTTGCCGTTGTGCAGGCAGGGGCTGCTGGCGCACTCGTCCGTGTTGATCTCGCAGTAAACCCCCTCGTACCCTGCCGAGAGACCCAGCACTGTCAGCACCACGGCATGGGGCTGGCACAGCCCCACAATGGATCCCCTGTCTTTAAAAGGCAGCTCAGGGGCTGTTCTACACGTGGTGGGATTTGATGCATGAGCTGCTCCTTGGATCAACAGGTTTTGGCTCAATCCAAGCCAAGGTTGGCAAGAGGATGAGTTCAGTGTAGGGCTGATGGTGCCCAAATCTCACTTCTTGTGCCCCAACCACACAACCTTTACTGAGCTCCTTCTTTTTGGTGCTGTCCTCAGGCACACAGGAAATGTTGACCCAACCCCACACTGAGCTAAAGCTCAGGGCCACTCAAAACCCTCCCACTGCCCACCCCCAGCACCAAGGCTGAGTCTACAGGGCTGCCCACACACCAGGCATGCAGATGCACTGGAACTCCCCAATCTGGTCCAGGCAGGTGGCATCATTCTGGCAGGGGTTGGAGAGGCACTCATTGACATCAATCTCACAGCGAGGGCCTGAGTAGCCCTGCAGACACTGGCACTGGAAGGACCCTTGGGTGTTGATGCACTTTCCTGCGTGCTCACATGGGTTGGCTCCTGTAAAACACAAGCACAGCTCTCAGGACTCGCTCCTGGCTGTGCCAGAGCCCTCCCCAGCCGTGCTGCTGTCACCCATGTGAGCTCACCCAGCGAGCACTCGTCCACGTCCTGGTTGCAGGCTGGCCCCATGTACCCCGAAGGACACGTGCAGATGGCTTTGCCATTGACGGGGTTGGTGTCGCAGTTGGAGCCCTCGTTGCAGGGGTTGCTGATGCAGGCATCATCCAGGTGGCACAGCAAACCTGGGCAGCCAAAGGCACGTCAAGGATGATGGGCACACGAGTCACTGCCAACGAGGAGCCAGGGGACATGCAGGGCAGGGGACAAGGTGGGACAGGGCCTCACCTGTGCGGCCGTGGGGGCACTCGCAGTAGAAGGAGGCCACCCGGTCGTGGCAGGTGGCCCCGTGGAAGCAGGCGGCCATGGCGCAGTCGTCGATGTTCTCGCTGCAGTCCTCGCCCGTCCAGCCGTTGACACAGACACAGTTGTAGCCGCCGTGGTTGTTGTGGCAGGTGCCACCGTTCTGGCAGGCGTTGGGCATCAGCTGGCACTCGTCCACGTCCTCAGTGCAGTACTGACCTGCCAGGGGACAGGGCACCTGCGTGAAGCTGGCACTGACCACTCCCGATGTGAAGCAGGACGGCTCTGCCCACACTGTGCCCATCATCCCCCCGGGCAGGACTCATCCTCCCAGCCCAGCCCTATGCCACCATCATTCCTGGCACTACCTGTCCACTCAGGTGGGCACTGGCAGTTGTAGGTGTTGACGCCATCCACGCAGGTGCCCCCATTCTTGCAGTTGTTGCCTGGGCAGTCGTTGATGTTCTCCTCACAGTTCTGACCCGTGAACCCTGCGCAGAGGAGACAGCTGCCATGATGCCAACTCACCCACTGGCTGTGTCACCACCGTGCCCCTCGTCACCTCCCACCACCAGCAGGTTGTTCATTTTCAGGTGCTGAGCGTGTGCTAGGTGGCTTTGAAGCACTGCCTGGTTTGATCTTCATCCCCAATCCACCTCTGCTAGGGCCTGGCAGCAGCAGCTTCCTCAGCACAGGGCAGGCTGTCCCTGCTGCCAGAGCCTCCAGCCCTGGAGACGCCTGCCCCGAGCAGTGCAGATCTGACTCCACACAAGCCAGAACGAAGCAGAGCTGCTCCCACGAAGGGTTGTGGCACCCAGTGCTGAATCACTGGCGTTTAATTTCCCTTTTAAAGAGCCTCAGCAGAGCGCTTGCCCCTGAGGGGGATCCAAGTCCCTGCCGGGGCGAGCCACAATCCCACACGGCGCTGGGCTCATCCCAGCCCACCTCTGCTTGGGTTTGTTATCACCTCCAGCTGATAGCAAGGAAACCCTGCCGCCCCCAGCCTCTGCAGTAGGAGCACAGCAGCCAGGCCCTCCTCAGGACATCTGCCAAGCCACCTCCGACTGACATTTGTGTTAAAAGCTGCATTTACTGTACGACCCTCAAAGCTCTCGACCCAGCTGCTTGGGGTTTGGGATGGCAATGCCAGCCCACAGTGCCAGTGTCCATCTGCAGCTCCCTCAAACTCCCCAGGGCATTCTGCAGGTCCAGACCAGGCTGCTCCCCACCCAGGCACCAAAACAGGTCACCTGCACAGGTAAGGACCAGGTGCCCAGACTGATTCTCTGTGGGACCCCAGAGCCTGGCCCAGCTGGGAGCTTTCCCCTCACTCTCTCCACGTTTTCCTCTCCCCAGCTCCATCACATGGGGAGCATCCACAGCTTTTTATGATTGCTGGTAGGGGCCCAGAGCAGATAACATTGATTTGCACCTCATTTTTAAGCAGCGGGGCTGAGCCTGAGCAGCCATAGCTCCCAATGTCCTAGAAACCAGGATTAACTCATTTTGAACCATCCAAATGAGTAATTAGTAGGGCAATTACTTTAAACTCAGGGTTACATTCTGCAGCGATGGCACGATAAAACAGCCAAGATTACTTTAACTTGAAGAAACCCGGTACAGCCAGGCCTCTCCAGGAATGAAAAGGGGACATTGTTCCACGTTTGCCGTGCCACATACCAGCATATCAATCACCCCCTTATCATGAGGAACAGCCCCCTGTCCCTCTGCTGCCGTGCAGCTCCTGCGTTGTGTGCGAAGGAGGAGCTGCTGAGGGACCCCCTGTTCGCTGCAGCAGGGGCTGTGCCACCCCACGGGAGGTGAAGCAGCTCCTGCAGGATGCAAATCTCCTGGAAGCAGCCCACGGAGCCGCAGCTGGGTGTGACAGCGCCGATCCTGCCGGGAGCAGGGCTCTGCCCCGGGCTGTGCCTCACCCCGCCGTGCCCGACGCTGGGGCTGCTCGGTGAAAGTGCCTCGTCAGCAGAACGGCAGGGCAGGGCCAGCACAGCTCCTCCTGCACCTCCACCTGCCCATCCCTGCGGGACAGGGCTCGGAGCTGCTCCAAAGGAGCATCGCTCCCGGGAGCTCATGCTGGAAGGAAAGGTTTCCTTCCTGGCACTGCTCGCTCGGTCATCCCCACACATCCCTGTCCCTAAGGCTTTGCTCCAGCCTGGGTGAGCTGTGGTGGGGGTGAGGCAGGAGATCCTGCAGGGCCCTGTCCGTCCTGGATGGTTGATGAGATTCCTGAGGTACTGCAACCAAAAGCTTTGGGAAGGGGGTGGAACCTCTGAACCTGTGTCAGACATCAAGACAAGATCCCCCACACAGCTCACAGGGATTATTTATCTTCCCTAGCCCAGGCTGGGCTGCCAGCAGGGTGTGGGTGTCTGTGACACCTGGGAGACCCCATCCTCACCTTAATGCCACATCCCCAGCAGAGATGGGGCAGGAGCTACAGGGAGAGAGGCTGGAGCTCCCCATGGCAATGCCCAGCCCTGCCCAGGGTGCAGAGGGGAAAACCACCCAACCCTCATCCCACTCTGGCCACTGCTGGGCTATGGGTGACCAGAGGATCAAACCAACCCCACAAGGGACTCCTCAGGCCGGGCACTGCTGCCCACAGCTTCCTTCCCAGGGACAGGGCTGGTGCCTCCCCTCCACATCTGCCACAGCTGGCTGGCTCGGGTGAGGACAGCACTCATCCCAGGAAACACAACCTGGTCTGAGCGTGGCTCTGGGCTGAAACTCCAGTTTCATTTCTCCAGCTGACCCAGGGATGGGGTGAAGCTGCTCAGTCCCTTCCCTGCCCTTACTGCACTGCAGACTCACAGTCTGAGGGCAGAAGTGAAAGGGCTTGCTGGGGTCAGGAGGCCCTTTCTCAGCTGCTGTTCTTCTCCAGGGTTTGCAGGGTGCCAAGCTCCTTTCCAGGGTACCAAGATCCCTTCCAGGGCGCTGAGCTCCCAGGACAGTGCCCACCAGGCCCCTCCACAGGAGCTCTCCATGCCAGAGGCTGCAATCCTGCTGGCCTGCTCCAGAGTTTGCCGGAGGGAGCAGCAGCGAGCACAGAGAGAGTCTTCCTTCCCCAGCTCCATTAGCACTCGGAAACTTTCCAAAATAGCTATTCCGGGCTAATTATTCCATTCTGGAAGTGGATTAAGCTAAAGCGGAAAAAGGCACTCTTATTCTGGAATATGAGCATCCGCACAGGGGCCTCTGCTCAAACAGTTGTTTTGGAAGAGCTATTTTGGTGAAACACAAAGTATATAAAGCCCCCAGATGAACTCTCCTCCTCAGGCATCGCTGCCCAACGTTTACCCTAAAGCACACACAGCACAACCAGCCCACAGCCAGAGGGTTCTGTCCCTCCCAGCCTCACAACCTGCTGGAAATTCAGGCACTACTCATTTCGGGTGGACTAAGGTGCTGCCCCATGCCTTCCCCTCCCTACCTGGCAGGCAGGTGCAGTCGTAGGTGGTGTCCCCGATCTGGCGGCAGGTGCCCCCGTTCTGGCAGGGCGAGGGGTTGCAGGGCACGTAGAGGTGCTCGCAGTTCTGCCCGGTGTAGGCCGGCTTGCAGGAGCACTGGTAGGTGCCCACCTCGTTGGTGCAGCTGCCCCCGTTCTTGCAGACGGGCGGGGAGATGTTGCACTCGTTGACGTCCTGCTTGCAGTTGGCGCCATGGAAGCCGGCGGTGCAGCGGCAGATGTAGTGGGCTTCGAAGGGCACGCACTGGCCCCCGTTGGCACAGGGGTTGGAGGCACAGGGGTCGGCCTGCTGGCAGGTTTTGCCTGGGGAGGGCAAGGAGGGAGGCTGAGGATGCAAACAGCAGCTCAGCTCTTGGTGGCGGTGATCTACACCAGGGTGCAGACCCGCATCTGGTTGTACCTGTGCAGTGGGGTCACAATTCCCACAGCTGCCATCCACCCACCCCCAACCAGCTTGGCAGACCACCCTCCCCACCTCCCCAAAGCCAAACTCAGAGACACCTCACCACCCCTGTGGCACTCCATCCATCCCTGCCGAGCCCAGCCGCGTCCCCAGGTGCCACCCCTCACCTGACCAGCCGGGCGGGCAGCGGCACTTGTACTCGCTGAGCGTCAGCAGGTCGCAGGTGCCGCCGTTGCGGCAGGGGTTGCTGAGGCACACGTTGTCGCGGGGCGTCAGGCACAGCTCGTCGGTGAAGCCCAGGCGGCAGGCGCAGCTGTAATCCACGGTGCTGCCGCGCACCAGCGCCGTGCAGGTGCCCGCGTTCTTGCAGGGGGAGCTCAGGCAGGGGTTGGGCAGCTGGCACCGCTCGCCCACGTAGGCACCGCTACACCTGGCAGGGGCGAGACGCGCCGTCAGCGGCGTGGCACCGAGCGGCCCCGAGGGCACCGTGCGCCCGGGGGACCGGCCCAGCCCCGCACGGCGGGTTTGGCAGCGGCGAGGCTCGGCCCTGGCTGCTCCGGGCTGGGAAGGGGAGGATGAAAGAGGTGCTGGGAACAAAGGCGTCCCCCGTGGAGGGGCCTGTGCTGACTTGCACAACCGCAGTTACGGCGCTGACATCCTGCGTCTCATGGCAGGGAGATTCTTCTCCCTTCCCTCTCTGCTGAAGAGGGAATCGAGGCACAAGGGACACATGGTGAGGGTAAGAGGAGCATCCCCATACCCACACCAAATCCACAGGGCCAGGCAGCATGGGGACAGCCCTGCTCCCTGCCTGCTCCTGCCCACGCTGGAGTCTCTGCTGCACCAGGGCTATTTTTATCCTCCCTCAGTCCTAAATCACTCAAACACAATTAAGCAGGGGCTCAGCACTGGCTGGCAACAGGTGGGACAAGTTCCTGCTGCTCCAAGTCAGCTGAGAGCTTCCCCAGAGCCAAACCCTGCACAAGGAGAGTGAGTGGCTCTGGCTGCTGCATCCCTCTGCGTGGGGACCCTGAGAAAAGAACCCCTGATGCCACCACCAGCTTCACCATCTGTCATCACTGGCCACCTGGGCTGGAGCAGGACTGGAGCTGGCACCAGAGATATGCCCTGAGGGCAAACCCCACCAGCCATCCTGGTGGGCCTGGGCAGGATGTGTGGCTGGCAGGACTCTGCAGAGGAGGGGGGATGAGGACAGACCAAGGCTGAGCACCTGACACAAAAAAAAATCCCAGGGATGAGGCACAAACCCCCCTGCCTGGGGGTAAGGCAACCCCAGCTGGAGGTGGTGGGTGGGGAAGGTGACAGCACCTGGGCACCGGGGGTCCCCAGGGCGCTGTGGCAGGTCAGGCTCAGGGCACCAGCAGCTCACACCTGCTGCCATCAGATCTGGGGGGACATCGCATTCCTGAGCCTCCTGTGGCAAGGGGGTGAGCAGGGGGTCCCAGAGGGTGCTGCAGAGCACAGCAGTCACCCAAAGCAAGCCCGTGGGGCTCCTCTGGTGAAGCACAACCAGCAAACCCCACCCTCAGCCGCCCCAGCCCGGAGCCACATCCCTTTGCCGGCGACAAGACCACGTTTCAGCCCCGCTCCCCCTCTCCTCCTACTTTTTTTTTTTTTCTTCTTCCCCCCCTTTTTTTTTCTTTTTTTTTTTTTTTTTTTAACCCAATTCTGATTTCATTGTCGGGGATTGTGTGAGAATTTGTCGGGATTCGGAGACATTTTGAGTTAATGAGACGGCATTATCCAGGCCAAATGAAAAAGAAAATGTGTATAATAATAAATCAGGGCATCTGCTCGGCACACAAAGGGCGGCGGGGAGCAGGTGTGCATCCTAATGAGGCACAGCAGCTGCCGGCGCCCGCGGACCGTGCCCGGCTCGCCGGCGGCTCCGAGCCCCGGGCGCCGCGGCCGCGGAGCGCCGGCGCTTCTGGGTGGCTGCGCGGGGGAATGCGGAGCTTGGGGCCGCCTGAGAAGGGCTCTTTGTGCGGGGCCGGGCACGGCAGCAGCGACAGCGAGAGGAGCAGGCACAGGCACGCCGCTGGGCTGTGCAGTCATCTGGTAAAACGCCCGCCTGAGCGCAGCGCACACGCTTTTTTTCTTAAAACAATCCCCCCCGCGCTAGGCGGGGGATGGCGGAGAGCGGAGGGTCCAGTGGGAGGGAAAGAAAAAAAAAAAAAGGGGAATAAGGAGAGGGAAAAAAAAAAAATGATGCTGGACAAAGAGGTCCGGTGGCAGCGCGGGAAGTGCTGGGCGCGGTGGTGCCACCAGGGAGAGGGACACGGTGATGCTGGGGGAGCCGAGGGGATGCTGGGGGACCCGAGGGGATGCTCGGCATCCCAGGCCAAGGCAGGAGGCCAGGAAGGCTCTCTGGAATTGGGGTTCCTGCGCTGTGAGGTCGGGGAGAGGGGCACACAGCTCAGCGCCCTCCCACCGAATTAATTTTCGGACTGATTGAGATTCCAGCGCAGGCAAGTGGGGGTTTGAACACATGGATGGGAAACCAAAGTAAATCCCAGCCTGAATCTGGGCGTGGTTATTAGCCAGGAGGTTAATTAGTGATGGGAAGAAGAAGCCTGAGGGACAGGGAAGGCCCTGCCTGAAGGCACAGGGTGGGCTGGGGTCAGCGGCAGTGCCCGGGCTGGGGGCTGCCTCACACCTGGCTGGGCTGCTCAGGGGCTTTCCAGGCTTGTGCTTCAGGAAACCCCTCACGTTTCATGGAGTTCATAGATTATTTTAAAATTGATTTCTATTTGTTTGTGTTAAGAGCTGATTTATGGCCACAGTCAGCTCCAGAAGGGAGGAGAGTGCAGCAGATGGCAGGGAAGAGTTCAGCCTGGAAGGGCTGAGACGGGCACAGGTGGCCCATCAAGTCCAGAGTACACTCATGCTCCATATTTCTCCTCCCAAAAGGGGCATTCCCAGCAAATCTTCAGGAAAAAAGCACCACAGCACAGGCACCCTTCCAATCCAGCAGCCACAGCTCTAAGCCAGGGAGGAGTTTCTGTCATTCCACGTGGGGCTGTGCAGCACAGACCCTCTGTAGGTGCCCAGCAGCTCCCCACCTGCACACACAGCTCCCAGCACGGGGAACCTCCCAAATCCTTCCATGGTTTCTAAGTCATCTTGGTTTCCTTGTGCCCAGGACATCCTCCTCCCTCACACCTGGTGGATTCCACACCGCTCCTGCATCTTCTGTAGATGCTCCAGCAGAGAACGGGGCTGTTCCTGCCCTCTCTGCAACAGCAGGTCTGGGACAAGCAGGGGAGAGCACATTCCCAGCTGTGGATGAAGCCACAGGATGAATTTCACTGTTCCCTCCCCTCACAGTCCCAGAGCTCACCCACAGACAGAGACTGGAGCTGCATTTCAAAGCCCAGCGACCTCAGCAGATTCAGAGTCCTGGCTGCAGAGGAAAGCCTGGAGACAAGTCTCGCATGCAAAGCAAGAGATCAAAAACCAGGTGAAGAACCAGGGCAACCCAAGTTGTAGTTATTTTTCCACTTTTCCAGGTCTGGAAAGGCTGGATTCAGCAGAGCTAAGTTCAACTCCCAGCTTTGCTACAACCTCACCTATTTCTCCAGGGACTAAAAACCTCTCCTAAAGCTCAGCCCAGGGAGCTGAGCTTTATTTTCTTTAAAAAAACATGAGGTGGTGTCAGGGATTCCAGGTGAGCAGACGTGGAGGATGCGACATCCCCGCAGGCTCAGCCAGGTGAAGATCACCCTGTGGTTTTTCCTTTGGCATTTCCCAAGCCAGGGCTACCCAAACCAAACCCCAAGCAGCTCATGGAAATTAGCATAGGAGACATTAAAGCTCGGCTTTAATTACAGATATACGTGTTGGCAGAGGACAGGGCGGGTGCTGCAGGATCAAAACAGCTCAGGAGGGCCATTAGAAAGCAGCTTTGAGGCAGTGAAATGTGGCCAAGCTGCCTGGGGTCCTGAGGAGCCTCTGTGAAAGCCTCAGCTAGGCCAGTGTGGTCACAGTCCCAGCTCCAGGAATGACGAGCACCCAGTTCCCAAACCAGGCAGGAATGGCTAAAAATACCCCTGTGTCTCCCTCACTGTTTCCATTGACTCATTAACGTGCTGAGGAGGCATCAAGTGCTCCATTTTAGCCACTGATGGAAGGTGACAGCATCCCCATCCCCATCCCAGTGATGGCCAAGCCCTGCTCCAACACACAATTCTCCCTCTCCCAGCACCACTGCAGCAGGAAATCTCCCAACTCTACACTTCTGGGGTGTGTTCCACCACGGGAGCAGGCAGGACAGGGGACAGCAGCCAGTCCCACCCCTGTGGATGAGGGTGCTCCTTGCAGGGGTGAACACTCTGATTTACACCCCCCGGGTGTCTGGGGCTGCCGGCCATCCCAGTGGCTTTTTTTTTTTGTTTCTGGGGGTCAGGCAGAGGCTGGGAGCTGGATTCCCACAGCACCAGGCTGGGATGTGTCTTGCCCCTCGGAATGAGCATCCAAGTGCAAACTGTGGTGAGGGGGGACACGATTAATAATGCACCGAGCTGCCGGCCATAAATCTGCATGATTCATGGCCAGTGTGAAGGGTGATGGAGAAGGCCTTGTCCAAGGTCAGACAGCAGTCCCTGGGGACAGCCTGGGAACAGCAACAGCAGCCCTGAATTCCCACTCTGCTCCCAGCACCAAGCCTGGGCCAAATCTGGATCTGCTCAGCACGGGCACGTGCATTTGTTGTGTCTGCTGCACATCCTTGAGGAGTTACAACCAGAGGCTCAACGCTGCAGCTATTCCAGCAGGGTTCCAGGAGAGCTCAGATCAGAAAATCAACAGCATGAATGAGCTGCAGGAGTATCAGAGCCAGCTGCTGGCACAGCTCTGCTCCACAGCTCTGCTCGCTGCGCTGCCACAGCTTCCAGCCCCTCTGGCAGAGGTGGCAGAGCTGGGGTGCCCACCTCAGCCCCCCAGCCTGTGGTTTGTGCTCTGGGTGCTCCCTGTGTGTGGCTCTGGTGCTGCCAGCCCTTTGTTGGCTCTGTCCCCGCTCGTGGTGCTCAAGGCTTTTCCTCCAAGCCACCAGCAACAGGTTTTGTCCCTCCGCAGCAATGCGGGCACTGAAAGCATCCCGAGGCAGATGTTTCTGTGACCTCTGACCCAAGACTAATGTTTTCCTCTCTGCACTAAGCTGCCATCTGCCACGGCCGGCACAGATGACACCCAGGCGTTCCCGCATGGCAGCACGGGGGCTTTGTTCAGATTCAGGATGCACAGCCCAGGGCCAGGGTGTGTTCAGGGCTGCGGGCTGCACGGGGGATGTCCTGGATGTGGCATCACCCCCCAGCTCACACCACCCGCTGCCCTCCTGCCTGGCCACAGCGTGTCCTCCCAAGGGATGCTGAGACCGTGGCAGGGCTGGAGGTAAAACTCACTCTGGGCTTAAAATGTACAAAAAAACCCCAACAAGCAAAGTGGAAACCGGGTGTAAACTGGAGCACATGCACGGGCTGTCCCCATGCCCATCCTTTGGAGGGGGAGGTTCAAGGGACAGCCCCACACTGCAGGAGGGGACAGGGGGCTGGTGGGGAGCCCCAGCCTGGCCCCTGGCCCCACATCCAGGCTGCCTCTTATCTGCTCTGCTATCACCTAACCTCTTCCTCACCCTCAGCTGCTGGAAGCATAAACGGCCGTGGTTGTTTTCCCCAAGGTACGAGCAGCGTGGGAAAGCTGAGCAGGGCAGGCTCAGCTCTTTACTCGAGCACCATTTTGGGGGCACTTGAGACTAATGGGACCAGGACACTCCCTGGTGCTGGGTGTAGGGTCTCCCAGCATGGGGAGAGGCCCCCACCCCGACAGGCTGGGCTGGGGGATGCCACTCTCTGCTCCGTGGTACCTGTGGCTCAGAACAGCCACCTCAGATGAGCCCCAGAGTCTCAGGCAGAGCCACCCCAGCACAGAGAAGGTTCAGAAGCACAATTGTGACCTTGAGTGGTGCAGAGGGTCCCCCCTTGGGATCTCCACCCCCCCAGAGCCCTGTGCAGCAGCAGATGTGCTGTGTGACCCGTGGGTGGCTGTGCCAGCGTGGTCGGGACCCCATGGAGCGAAGCAAGTGGCCGAACGTGAGCAGGACACTCAGATTTCACATGTTTGCTGGCAACAGCTGAGGGAAGGAGAACCAACCCGCAGGAGAGCCTCCCTTAGCTGCAGAACAGCCTAGAGGCAGTGCAGGCTGCTCCCAGGTGCAGAGCAGTGACACAGCCCTGCACCTCTGGGGGTAACCGTCACCCCCGGGCTGACAATGGGAACCACAGCCTCCTGCCCCACAGCTTCCCCTGCACCCCAGCCCCTGGGCTGACAATGGGAACCACAGCCTCCTGCCCCACAGCTTCCCCTGCACCCCAGCCCCTGGGCTGACAATGGGAACCACAGCCTCCTGCCCCACAGCTTCCCCTGCACCCCAGCCCCTGGGCTGACAATGGGAACCACAGCCTCCTGCCCCACAGCTTCCCCTGCACCCCAGCAGCTGCACAGCCCAGGCAGCAGGGAGCTTGCTTTCCAGCAGGCTGCCACGCACAAGAGTCACCTTTCCAGTTGTGCCAGTGGCTCCCTGCCTGGCACAGCCTGGCAGTGACACCCCAGCTTTCTCCTGAAGTTACACCCTTTCCCGTAAGACACGTTTGCTCACTGCCAGCCCAGGGAGCTCTGAGCTCCCCTGGCTCCAATCTGACCAGAGGAAAGGCCAGTGCTTGGGGATATGTCTCCCTGAGAGAAGAAACCTGCTTCTTACTCCAGCTTATTCCGTTCATTCTTGTTCCACTGCCTCCCCAGGAATCCCTCCCGTGATGCATGGAGCAGCAGGTGCATACTGTGGTCTCCAGGATGGTTTCCTGCCTTGGAAACATCCTGCTGACACTGGAGCACACTCTGGAGCCAGGGGAAGGCAGGGAGGTCTGGAAAACAATCCTGCTGGGGAATCAGAGCTCAGGACCCTGCTCTCTGCCCCAACCTCGCCTGGCATCACCAGGAGCACACAGAAGGAAACGGGTGCAGGGGGATGAGGAATACTTTTGGGTGCTGCCCTGACCTCCCTGGAACACATGGGGCTGTGGATGCTCCCTGTTCCTTGGCAGCCAGGGGTTGGGGGGCTGCTTGAGCCCCCTCTGGCTCCACACCTCACCTGCAGCTTGGCTCGGTGGTTCCTGGCACGTGTGGCTGTTAACAAACCAAAGGCTTCACCACAGCTGCCAGGAGAGCCAAGGCACGAAGGCAGAGCTGCCCTCACCCATGTGGGGCACCCCGACTGGCTGATGCACCCTAAAGCTGCCCCGGCGCCAGCACAGCCCCACAGAAACCTCCAGCAGCCACCACGGAGCTCCCAGAACCAAAACCCAAAACTCAAGACCTAAGTGGTGGTTTTTTAAGAAGTCTCATCCAGGTCCTGCTTTATTAAACACTCTGGGACACCAGCCTGGGAAAAAAGCAGAGTTTCACACAGGGAGGTGGTTGGCAAAGCAGCAGGTTACTCCAAGTGACATCAGGTTAATAAAGCAAGAGCAGATCTCCATTCTTGTTTAATTAAAAAAGCAAACTGCAATCCCAAGTCTTTGATGTGTTTTTTTTTTTCTCTCTCTTGTTCCATTTCATTTTTGACCTAGCCCAAGTCATCTAATTGAGATTTTAAGATCCAGACTTTCATCTGGAGAGAAACTAAAGGAATTCCCAAAGCTGGGTATACTCGTGGACAGGAGTGGGGAAAAAACAATGCTAGAGCCCTGTTCCTCCTACTAAGGAAAAAAAAAATGGCTTTGTTTCTTAAGCAGACATTAGTCAGGACAGTTTGGGAATCAAAGTTCCCATTGTAATGAAAAACAATATAATCCCATTACTAAGCAGAGTGGCCAGGCTATTCACGGGTGGTAACTGGCTACCTGGGAAGGAGCTGCCTTTCAATGGAGCTTCATTCACAACAAACATGAAAGATGTCGAAGGAAGAGCCCAAGACAAAACTCTGCCTCATTCCCACCCTCAACAATGGCTGCTATGAAATATTTGTTTTCCCCAGTCGATGTTTTTTATATCCTCTGCCGGTGTGAAGCTGCACAGCCCCATTGTTTGTGGGAGCACGGCTCACTCTGCTCACCCTGGCCCCTGCTCCTTCTCTTGCAGGAGCCCATTTATGGGGTGACCACGAAGGATGTGCTTCCAGCAGAGGGTCCCCAGGGAACACAGCCTGGGCTGGGGCTGGCACATGGTCCCATCACCCACCTGTGTCACTTTTGTAGGGCAGGTCCCCCAGTGAGCACCCACAGTGCCCATCAGACACTGGAACAGCACCCGGCCCCTGTGGCATCTCAGAACACCCCCTGCAAGTACTCCCTGCTTTTGCCCTCTAAAAATCTTTTCTTCTTTAAGCCAGCAGAAGAAAAAGCCAGAATCTGGGGGAGATGAGGAATTTCTACCTCCCAGGCTGCCTGCCAGCCCAGCACTGCCTGAGGTCACTCTTCCCTCACCACCTCTTTTGGGGTAACTGCTGGATTTCCCCACTCTGGACCCAGCACTTGCTGCCCATGCAGGTTGAATTCACTCTGCTGTGCTCTCAGAGCTCTGCCACACACACAGCCCCAGTGTCACCACCTCACTAAGTGATGATGGACTCCCTCTTTTTTCCCCTTTCCCCCTCAAACCGAATTTTGGCTAAACACCACGCTGCCCCAGAGCCAAATATGGAAAACTCCCACTCGTGACCCCACCATCCCACTCGTCTGATCCTGAACTTCAAACCTACGATTAGGATCTGAACAGCCACCAAAAGTTTAAACAAGCTAAATTTAGCCCTGATATTTATAAACAAGGAGGAGAGGGGGGTTTTGCAGAGCACACGGGTGCCCCGTGGCACAAAGCCAACCGAAAGCCAAAGAAATTCCTGCTGGGGATGTTTCAGCGGGATGGGGAGTGGGCAGAGGTGGCAATAGCCAGGCAGGGATGGATCCAGCTCCCCTCAACCTCACAGCCATGGAACTGCTGCTCTCCCTTTGCAAGCAAAACTCCCAAAAATAGATATTAGCAACAAAACTCTCGCCCACTTGGAAACCATGTGCTTAAGGCCCCGAGAGCAGACGGGGTGTCACTCCTGGGATCTGTATCCCGGGATTTCTGCTGCTGCCGAGTTTAACCAAGGAAACGGCGAGAGAGGGAGGGAAGCCTCTGCCTCCGACACCTTTTGCCGGCAGAAATCCCTGTGTCAACATGACGCCCTCGCCGAGGGAGCAGGGACAATGGTGGCGGCTCTGCCCTCCGGCCGCAGCCCGCATTCCTGCCCCCCTCCCCTGGAAACCCCCCTTTTGTGGGGAGCAGCAGGCCCTGTGAAAGGGCCGTCTGTCGCCCTGCCTTTTGACTTGGAGGTCTGTGTCTAACATTTTAATAGGGGCTGGGGGCCGGGGACAGCCCCCCCTCCCTGCTGCTCCCCCGTGGGGTCACTCTCCCAGCCCGCCCCAAAGCATCCCAGGACAGGCACATTCCTCCACCTGCTCCAGAGGAGCCAGCCCATGGGTTAACCAGCCAGGAGTGCCTTTGGGAGGGTCTCATCCTGTTCCCCCCAAGAAGGGATGCTCCAGCAGGGTGGGAGTGCTAAGGACATGCTCTCCTCCATGGCTGCTCGCTGACAACAGAAAATTCCTTGAAATAAACCACGGGACACTCACAAATGCTCCATCCCCAAGCAGTGATGCCAGCAGGGCCCTTGAGGTCCCCATCACCCCACTGACAAAGTCAAAAGCCACAGTGCCAAGGGCTCCTTGCCATGCTCCTCTTGGGGACAGGAGTGACAGGCGCAGGGAGCATCACATCACACCACAGAGGATGAGGAGGATGCCAAACTCCAGCCTGACAACAGATCATGCACAGCCCAGAGGGGAGAAGCAAAGCTGGCACTGCCACTCTCAGCCATGGTGACTTTAAATCAAGCCCAAAGCCACAGGTTCCCCACCCCTGGGTGCCCCTGTGGCACCCAGCCCTCCCAGCCCACCACCGCTGGCCACTTGCCTGCAGGGTGCCCCTTCTATTAAATAAGGGCAACGTTATAGCATCATTAAAACTTAATAAATCCATTTCCCATATAAATACCATTAAATCCAGGTTTTGGGGAAGGGAATTAGGGTGAAAACTTGTTAAAAGAAAATTACTTCGGCGCAAATAAATTTTTGCAACTTGACTGAGCATGAAAGTTTCCCATTAAAATGCGACTCGGCTCCCTTTGCTGGAAATGTGCAAGAGCCTAATAACCATGGCCTAAACATTAACTGTTTAACTGGCTTTTCCAATATTAACTCCAGGCTGCCACGGGGGGAAGGGGAGGACGTGATGGGTGAGAGCTTAAAGCAGACATTAATTACTGCTGTGTGAGGGAGGCACACCCTGAGCTCACCAGCATCCTGCTCCCATGGCACACACTGGGATTTTGGGTTTGTTCTGTGCAGGGCCAAGAGTTGGACTCAATGATCCTTGTGGGGCCTTTCCAGCTCAGGGTGTTCTGGGATTCCCAACAGAACTGATTTTGGGTATGGCTGGCTTTAAACACAGCACAAATTCTGCTGTATGTGGTAGGCATGAGTTGGACTCAGTGATCATGGTAGGTTCCTTCCAACAGAAAATAATCTTTTTGGGGGCAGAGCTCCCCATACAGCCCAGCCAAACATCTCTCCCCCATTCCAAACACCTCAGAGAGGTTTTATTCATGCATCTCTCACACCCAGCACTGCATTTACCAGTGGGAACCTCCAGCTGTGGTTGCCCTTGGATCCCTGGAAGTGTCCCAGGCCAGGCTGGACAGGGTTTGGAGCAGCCTGGGTTAGTGGAAGGTGTCCCTGACCGTGGTAGGGGGTGGAACGAGACCTTTAAGGTCCTTTCCAACCCCAACTATTCCACAATTCCATTATCACCCTATCAACCACCAGCAAATTGTTGAGATATGTGGAAACCCCAACCACAGACCTGCCCGTGGGGGACCTGCCAGCACGAGGAGGTGACAGGAGAGGACCTGACCCACCAGATGTGCACAAGAGGAAGGCAGAGTCCAGATGTGGGTGTCCAGGCACCATCACACCTGGCCAGATGCTCAGCTGGAAGCAGCACTGAGCTGCTCTACCAGCACAACCCAGGTGTTAAACCCCGGGGAGTTCCCAGCTGGGCATCTCTAACTGTCCTGGGGAGCTGCCATGGTCTGGTGTCACTGGCACCAGCAGGTGCTGCAAAGACTTCCCAACATCACACACAGGAGCTCTGCTATGCAGTCCAGTCAGCAGGGCCCGACCCTCACAGCTCTCTGCTCCTGGGTGCCTCCACACTCATAGAGACCCGAGAAATCAAAAATCCAGCATTTTCCCTTGACCCCAGAGCAGCATTTCCGTCCTTATTCCCGAACTCTGGCTGCAGCAAACCCGGGCTCCTGAGGGCACCCTGCAGCAAGGCAGCATCAGGGTCTGATGGGATTTGGGCACAGCTGCTGGGATGGGGGGATAGCACCACCCTTCAGGCATGGGGCTCAGCACCCTGTGCCAGGGGCATGCAATGAGATGAAAACACCATTTGGGAAGAAACCGGAATCAGCCCAAACCATCACTTCCTCAGACTGCTGGTGTTTCTAACTCTGAACACAAAGCAGAGCTGCAGGGTAGCCCAGCTTGGGGAGTGGTGAGTGAGCAGCCCAAGTGCCCCTTGGTGCTGCCCCATCCCAGGCAGGTCCTCAAGGATGCCTGCACACAGCCCTGAGTGCAGCAGGGGACCCTGAGTACTTTCTTGGCCACTGGGAAGAAGGCAGGACTCAACCAAGACCCCACAGCAGGTCTGCTTTCTCAGGGGGGTTTAAGTTATACCTCAGAGGCTCTTCCACTCTGCAGCCCCAACACATGGTGCAAAACCTTCACCTGGCAGCACGTTAACCACAGAGAAGTCTCCATCCAGATCCAGAGCTCACCAGCTCTCCCTGAGTGCACCCTGGGGCTACTCCCTCGTTAAACACGCTGATGCTCTATAAAATTCACATTCCACTCATGTACACACGCTGCCACCACTTGGGACACCAACCAACACGAGCAAAACGAGGGTCACCACACCTCCAGGCTTGGAAAAAGCAGGTTAATTTCCAAACAATGTTATTTTAAAACTTGCTAACTGCCTCCTGATTATGTTGTCCGAGCCCTTAATTGGTGAATAGCCTGGTCTAGCAGTGACTTATACGTGTCACCCTCATGCTACATACAATAAACCATAATAGCCTGGGAGGTGAGGCCAGGTGTGAGGTATCATCTGGAACAAATGGACGTGTTGTGGCTGCCAGCAGGAAGGAAGACAGCGAGTCAGGTGTTGAGATGGAAGAGATTTTGGTGGAATAAAACATACCCCACACCACGGAGTGAGTGACCTCCAGCCCCAGGGAGCAGAGCCCCGTGCACTGCTCACACCACGAGACCATGGAAATTGAAGATGTCCCTGCTCGCTGCAGATGACCTTTAAAGGTCCTTTCTGACCCAAACCATTCTGTGAGCACACAGCTTCGAGTGCCTGGTGGGGGACAGCCCCACTCATGCGAGGTGGTGAACACCACTGTGAGCTCCTGATCCCCTCTGCATCACCCCATCTCTCCTGCTCACCTCTGTGCTGTGGCACCTGCTGAGAGATCTCCCCTCAAACACATCCCACGCCCGTCACACAGGACAACCCTCTGGCCACCACAGGCATCCAAGCCACGAGAAAAACCAAGCAAAAAAACCTCAGCCCAAGCAATAAAATCGCAAGGACACAGAGCAGAAGTGAGTGGGACCACCTGAGACAACTGATAACCATTGAGACACCTTGCAGAGAGCAGAGACACAAAGAGATTCTCTTAGACAAGAGCTAACACCCCCACTGCTGTCCCAATGACCTCAGCAGCTGGGCTTCAGTTTCTATTCCACTGGAATCCGCAACAGGTGACACTTTGGTATTTTTAATCTCCCCTCTTACCCATTTCCACCTTGTTCTTTCCGAGAATGAGATCAGACTCGAAAGAGCCAACAAGAGTTCTCAACATGGCTGAATCACTGCTCGTCTACTTCTTTAAGAGCTTCCTCTGGTTGATTGTTCAACACTCCACCCTCTTCCTCTCCAGCACCGAGACTGCATTTTTTCTTTGTTATTATTTCATGGAAATAACGTTGGGTTTAAAGCACATGAGAAAAACCAAACCAGAAGGAAACTTCCGCCCTTTACAATGAGATAACAATGACTGAGCAGTTGAATAACTTGAAGGGCACAGAAGCTCGCGGGGCTCACATCACTCCTCTGCCTTCCTGGTTGTCTCCTGAAAGAGTTTTGAGCTAAAATAATCACCTCTTCCCGCTACGGTCCCCTTCAGAATGTTTCTTCCCATGTTTCTGGCCCGCTGCCCATGGAAGCTGGTGGTGGCAACGGGCACCAGCTCAGGAGCCACTGCCCTGGCTGAACGACAACGCTGTGCTGATTCATAAACAGAGGAAGTACTTTAGCAAACCGACTTTTCCCCCTTTTCAGCACAAGCCCAGTGATTAATTTAACTTATTCTTTCCCTCCACCATCTCTTCTGCTTCTCTGAGCAAGAGGAGAACCCAGGCACAGCTCCTCTGGCTTTAATGGTGAGAGACTGGTGGGGCAGGGCTGGAAGCTCAGCCCTCTTTCAATGCCATCTGCTTTTAACTAGCGGAGCAAGGGAGGTCCTGGGAATAAATGTCACATGGCACAGGGAGCTAAAATCAGCCCGGCTCATTTGCAGGGATGCCAGTCAAAACCAGGGTTATCCAACAGTCTAATTAGGAGCTATCACTAGAAGTCAAAAACGACCTCTTGGAAAAACCTTCTCATTTAGTCTGGGAAAATGCCTTAGTCCAAGGCAAGGGCCTTTTCTGGAATGTCACAGCTCCCAGCAGCACGGAACCTCCCACCAAGCCCTGCAGCAGCCACCAACTCCAGCCTGGACCTTTTAAAGCTCCAGCTCTGGGACAAAAACACCCAGAGCCTTCAGCTGGGGTCTGTGCAAGACCCACAAAACTGCTGCTGCTCTGCCTGTGCTGAAAGACCCCGATTACCCTGCCAAGATGGAAAGCAGCTCCAAAGGAGCCTAATTAGGGTGCTTCTGTCTCAAGCCCTCCAATCCAATGCTTGGTCCCTCCATTCAATTAAAGCCCTGCGTGCCCTGCACTGCCTGGCAAAGGGACAAGCAAGATAAGGCACCTGGAGCTTTACAAACTATCCTTGTAAAATAATAAAAAGCAGAGAAAGCTCCTGGTCTTGCACTGGCGGTTTCCCTTCCGTAGCAGGGCTGATAACCTGGGCTTGGAGTTATCAGAGTTGGCTCCACGTAACCCAACGAGCTCTGTCCCGCCACAAACGCCAGGACACTCGTCCTCTGGAGCAGCATCCCCCTCGTACACTATTTATTTCACTCCACTTTCTAATTGGATTTGTGGGGGCAGCACAAAGGGGCTTTATGGCCAAACTTTGTTAAGTGCCAGGCCGAGCAGAGATGTGGCCAGCAGCCAAAATGGTGCATTTCACGCAGGCGCCAAAGGGCAGTGCCAAGCTTTTCTGTGTCTGGTATCTTGTGCTCTTGGCTCTGCTTTGTTTAAGAAGCTTGGAAGCAAAGCTCCTCGTCAAGAGATATTCAAACAAAGTGAAAAACCAGGATTTTGCGAGTCGCTATCAGGTAACTTGGGAAGTTGCACCTCCTTCAGTCTGGCTGTAACTCCAGTATCTGCCCCCATCGCCCTGCACGGGACAAGAGCTTTAACACACCCAGAGCACGCACCTTGTGCTCCTGCAAAAATAACTCACACCCGCTCACAAGGCATCCGCAGCCAAGAGAGAAGTGGTTATTCACAGCCAGCAACCAAGAACTTCTTTAAAGTTAACTTTTTCTCTCAAAAAAAAAAAACCAACCCACCCCGAGCCTACTTTGGAGGCTTCTCCAAATAGAGCTCGCACACATCAGATCTAATTAGATTCCATCACCATCTGCACATGAAATGTAAATCAGGAGTTGCAGAGACTTAAGAAAAAAAGGAAAGAATGACCACAAGGAAAAGGAGGGGTGTAAGGTTGGGGAGGGGGTGGAGGGTTGGGCATTCTGGGAAGCCATACATGATTAGTCACACAGCATTAATCTGCCTCCCTTAACAATAGCTGCCGAATTTCGACCGAATCCCAGCTGTCGCTCTTTGAATGAAAGAAAACAAGATTTAGAGCGTCAAGCGTTGGTAAGGGCTTCTGTGCAAAAAAAAGTGGCGTGCATTCATTAGTGCCTCACAAAGGGACCCAGCCTTTGTCCATTAAATTGCTCATGTGCCTGATTGATTTGCTGATTTATTTGCACCAAAGGGATGGGGGGCTCAGCTTGGAGAAGGGGCGGGAGGTGCCCGGCTACTGGGCAGAGTAACGGCACCCAGGCGGATTTGCAAAAAAGCAACACACATTGTCAAGGGAAACTGCCATTCAACAGGTTGGGATTGGAAATGCCTTCAGGTTCCTCCGCCGAGGACTTCCTATTTGGAAATTTGGGGTGGGTGGGAACGTCTCCCCGCCTGCTCGCAGCTCAGGCCATGTTCAACAGGCAGAGGGGAAATCTGGCCGGAAAACAGAGCCTTGCCCATTCACATTTCTTTTATGGAATAGTTTTAAAAAGGGAGCTGGAGTCTTATTCATTTCTCTTGGTTATTGTTCCCTGGGAGCCTGGAGTGAATCGGCCATCGCTGCGGTGGGTCGGTTGGTCCTTCAAAGAGTCCCAACGCTTTACACATCCGTTCCCCCACAATCAGCTTGGAGAAAGACCCAGTCTGGGTGCCAGGTCCCACCAGGAACGCCAGGCTAGACCACAGCTTGGCACCAGCACTGGCAGAGCTGCAGGAGGAGGTGCCCTGCTCCCCTGGCAGTGCCTCATCAGCCCACGGACACCACTGGGGCAGCTCCAGCAGCCAGAGCCATGCCATGGAACCTCTCCTGAGTGTTTACTGGAGATGTACCGGTCACCCTGGTGTGCAAGGGACTGAAAGGCAATGCTTCGGGGCCAGGAGGGAGTAGCTGGAAAACAGACAGACAGACAGCCTCCCTCCCCGCCCGACGGTCCAAGGAGCGCCGCAGGCTGGCCCTACCTCCTGCTCCATCAGCAGGGCAGTCTGCATAGGCTAACACCAGCAAAACATGGCCCTTTGCCCATGTTTTTCCACCCAGCCAGGAACAAAGCCCCAATCCTGCCAAACTCGCGGTGACTCCTACACAAGCAGGTTATTCTTGCCACTCAAGGAAAGAAAACGCATCTTGCCCTATTAAATCCAGAGCCTTCAAAGCAAAGTCAACATGCATGTCAATAACTTTGGTCGGGGGAGATGAAAATCCTCTGGCTGTTCCATACTTACTGGCACACCTCCGTCCCGTTGGGAAAAGTTTCACACTTGCCCCCGTTGAGGCAGGATTCGGCAAGCTGCGAGCACCGTAAACCTGCAAACAGAGGGACAGCATTAGCCACAGCTCAGGGCCCTGGTGGCAGCAGGGGGGCTGCATCCCCTGGTGTCACCTGGGCTGGGGACAGGCTCACTGAGACCCCCAGACCCCCTGTGCCTGCACAGCCTGGTGTGGTCCAGCACCTGGCAGCCCTCACCCGCAGGGTGATGGACGGGACAGGGACTGTGTGGCCCCTGCACTGAGAGGCTCACCTAAAAATAAACCCAGGGTGGGTTTGAGGATAGGCTGTGCCTGCTCCTCCAGCAGGAGGACTGACAGAGAGAAACCCCAGATCAGGCCCTCGACTGACAAATGCCATTTGGGAAAAAACATCCAGCCCGGGGCCCATTAGTTACCACGAGCTCGGTAACGAAATGAGTCTCCCGTCATAACTTGCTATGAGTAAAGGTTTCATTGTCTGGCCCTGAGAGCCAAATTCTGCAGAGTTACCACAGCAACTCGCTGAAAGTACCAGAATCGCTTCCGATTTCCACCCCGGCTCGCTCTTCCCCTTCTCTGCCCGCTCGCTCTTCACGGTAACTGGTTCTGCGACACGCGTGTGCAGCCGGGCCAGTTTCACATTGAGCGACTGCAGCTTCGCACCGCCACCGCCACAACCCAGATCCTGCCCTGGATGGGCTCCGAGCCCACGCAGCCCGGGGTCACCCCGCGGGGGCTCCGTGTTCCACGGCACACGGACTGCGCTGCTGGGGACCGCTCCAGAGGGGTGCTGGGGACCGCTCCAGAGCGGTGCTGGGGACCGCTCCGGCCGGCCACAACTTTCTGCTAACTTCGCCTCCGACGGCTCCCAGCCCTGCTGTGGGAGCAGCACCGCTGCCTTCGCTCCCCAAAATCCTCTCAGGGCTCTCCGGAGGGGGCTACTAGCTGGGTCCCGGGGGAGAAGGGCACTACAGGGTCCCGACCCCCCGGGATGGGCTGCTCCCCACTCCGTCCCGCACCCCCGGCCGCTTTAGGGGCTCTTTTCCCGTGCCTCGACCCGCTGCCCCCGACGGTCGCGCAGCGCTTTGCGGCGAAACCCCCGGACCCGCCCCGGAGGGGGGGGCCCCGGGGGGCCCCGACTTTCAAGAAACAGGAAACCGAGAAAAATTTGCAAAACGGTCAAAAGCTCTCGCAGAACAGCAGCAGGAGCGCGGCCGCCCTGCGCGCCCCTCCGCCGGGCCGAGCCCCGGCTCTCCTGGCTCCCCCGGCACCGAGCTCCGCTCCCCCCGACGGCAGAGTGCGCCGCTCCCCCGGCAGCCCCGGGCACCCAGCTCCGGCTCCCGGTGGCCCCGAGCGCCTCCTTCGGGGCACCGAGCCCCGGCCCCGCCGCGCTCTCCCGCGCCGTCCCGGCCCCGGCTCCCCCGAGCTTCGGCCACCCCCGCGGGGCTCAGCCCCGCTCTCCCAACACGGTTCCGGTCCCGCGTCTCCCGCTGGCAACGAGCTCCGGTTCTCCCGCAAGAGCCGAGCCCAGTCCCGTCGCACCCCGGTTCCCACGAGGACCCCGCGCCCGGAACCCCCCCGAGGGCGCCGCGCTCCGGTCCCGCCGCAGAAGCCGAGTCCCGGTTCCCACGGGAACCTCTCGGCCCGGACCCCCCGACGGCGCCGGGCTCCGGTGCCCGCCGTGCCCCGCTGGGCTCCGGTGCCCGCCGCTCCCGGCCCCGCTCCCGGCAAACTTCCTGCGGGGCGGCCGGTGCGGGGCCCGCGGCGGCGGCCCTCACCTCGCGTCAGGGCGGGCAGCAGGAGCACCAGGAGGCCGGGCGCCAGGAGCCGCTCCATCCCGCTCTGCTCCCGCCGCTCACAGCCGCATAGATCCGCGGGGCCTCGGCCGAGCCGAGCCGAGCCGAGCCGGTGCCTGTGCGGGTCCGCGCCGCCCCGCCGGGAGCCCCAAACACAGCGCGCCCGAGCGCAGCGACTCCGAACGCGGCGCCTCCCGCGGCTGCTCAGCCCCGGCGGGCCGGGCCGGGCGGCGGGGGGCGGGACGGGACGGTGCGGGGCGGGCCGGGCGCCACGGGACGGGAGGGGATGGGACGGGACGGGAGAGACGCTCCTCCCTGCCCAGCCCGGGGGGCCGCCGCTGGGAACCCCCTTCCCGCCAGGGAGGGTCCCCGAGTGGGGCTGCGGGGTCCGTTCAGACTCTACGGGCAGCCCCGGGGTGGCCGCGTCCCTCTGTGCAGCCACCGGACACCCCCGGTGCAGCCCCCCGCGAGCAGACACGGATGCAGCGGGTGCAGCTCCTTCTCTCCGTGCAGCCACCGCTCACCCCCGGTGCAGCCTCCCCCTGCAGTCTCCCAAACTCCGCAGGGCAGCCCCCCATTCCCAGTGCAGCTCCAGCACAGTTCTCACGTGCAACCACTACAGAGCCTCAGCAGAGCTCTGGACACCTCCATACAGCCCCCACAAGCAGCCCCGCATTTCCCCAGTGCAGCTCCGGACACCCCCAGTTCAGCCCCCACCCCAGTATTAACGCAGCCCTCCCCCATGCACACCCTTCATAATCCCAGTGTAGCTCCTCCATGGTCCCAGTGGAGTTCTTGCACAACTTCCCCAGTGCAGCCCCCCAGTTCCTGCACAGCTTCCCCAGTGCAGCCCGCCCAGTTCATGCACAACTTCCCCAGTGCGCAGCCCCCCAGTTCCTGCACAGCCCCCCCAGTTCCTGCACAGTCCCTGGGACCGCAGTAGCCACTGAGTGACCACAGGAGACCCCAGGCCCAGCCCGTCCCATGGTGTGTCCCTGCAAGGACCTGGGGCACACAAACCATGGGACACACGGCAATGGGGTGGCTTTACTGGGGGACCAGGACACGGACTGACCACCCCTGGGTGCTGGGAAGCGCAGTGTGGGGTTCCCCTTCTGACCCCCAGCAGGACTCAGGTGTGCACAGGTACGTGGAGCCGTTTCCCACCCAGCTCCCCCGCAGGTGCTGCAGCTGGGTCGGATGTTGTTTGTTTTGTGCTGTGAACTCATGAACTCCCAGGCAGAGCCTGGCCAGCCCCGTGCACCACATCCACAAATAAACAAACACTCTGGGAGAAGCGGGGAAGCCAAACCCAGGGGCAGCCCCACAACCCCCACACGTGTGCAGGTTCCTATTAGAGCAGTGGTGACAGGGGGTCCCCGTGACCTCATCCCCAGAGCCCCACTCCTGCCCCAGTTGCCACTGGGCCACAATCAAGCCTGGAAAACCAAGCTGGAATGCCCCACCTGAAATCCATCCAGGCCCTGAGCCCAGGACAGGTTGAAGCCCTTAATCCAGTGTTTGTGGATGTCTCCTGCAAGCAGTGGCTGCAGGGGGTGCTCAGGGCTGTACCCACAGAGCACCACTGATGGGAACAGCCCATGTGAGGGTACTTAAAAATGATGTTTCCTCATGAGGTTTTGGCGGCCAGTCCTGTTCAGCGAGGCTGCAGTGCCTGCAAAAGTGGGGAGAAAAAACTCAGTGTGGAGAATTTGGGGTACCAGCTCTTCATGGGATGTGGGTACTCAAATCCCATTGGACCCTTGTGTCTACCTCAAGGTTGTTGGAGGGTATTGGATGGTGCTTTTACAGCTCTAAACGTGAGGACATGGAGGGATGGCTGCCAGCATCTGGCTGAAAGCTTGGGAAAGAGGAAGGGGAAGGAGGGTCGGCAACGGGTTAATGGGAGGGAGGTGACACCGTGGTCATCTGTGTCTCTCATCTCAGGGTACCTCTCCACTAGCCCCCGGGCTCATCCCATCCCATGCCAGCCCTGCTGTTATCCCACTGCTTCCTGTTGTAAACTATTTCCAGAGCAAGTGTGAAACAATTAAACAAACCGAAGGGCAGAGTCTGCTCACCAGATCAAAGGCGTGAGCCCTGCAGCGGTACCTCGCTCCCGCGGCTCCCTCCTTCCCTGCTCCTCCTGCCTTCCCCACTCTGGGCTCTAAAGCAGTGCCCTGATCAGGGCTGGGGAGCCAGGGCCCTCTGTGGTGCCACTCAGGGTCCACTGGTAGCTTGAGCCTGGAATAATTCCAAAATGTGGATGCTGCCTGTTCTATCCTCCATGCAGACACACGTATGGTGACAACAACTGGGCAGTGGGATGTGACCCCAGCTGTGCCACCACAACCTTGTCACCATCCTCAGCCTCATCTGGAGGTGTGAGGACAGCCTGAGGTTTCTCCACTTGGCCATCCTTGGAGATGGAGACTCTGTGCTCTTTCTCCATCTCCCCCTTTTCCCCCTCTCCATCAGAGCCCCTGGAGCAGGGAGCATCTCAGCTCCACCTGCCTGGAAATACCGGCCGCAGCTTTGCCCGGGCTTGTTCCCCATGTGCAGAAAGCACCGTGCATTCAGCTCAGCTGCGCTCTGGGACATGATCCCTGAGACTTGGGAGAGACCCCCCTGCCCTTCTGGATCATCATGGGCGTGCCAGGGGACACGGGGCACTCAGGGTGCCACATCTGGGAAAGAGGAAGGGGATGTGCCCTCTGAGGATGGAGAGCTGGTGATGCTGAGGGATGTGCAGGGCGGTGGAGACACCGGATAACCGTGTGTCCCAGGCTGCTCCTGGAGGTGCTGGACTGGAAAGGCACATGGGAAGCCAGGAGAGAGCCCTGGCCCTGGGTTTCCTCCGTGGCTGGAAGGGTCTGTGTGGTGTCCACAGCATAAACACAGGCGGACCGGGCGTGCGGCCGCGCAGCCGCGTCGCCTCGTCCCCCGAGCACAGGAGGTCAAATACATCTATTTATTGCCATCACCCCGGGGCTCTGTGACCCCGCAGCTCTGGGGCTCTGCTTGGGGAAAAGGTTCTGCTGGGAGGGAGCTAAAAGGGTCCTCTGTGGTTTCCCATGGAAGCCTGAACACGAGGATGGCTCCTCCAGGCAGGCGCTGCTGCGAGATGTCCCGCTTTAATCTGGTTCCATCCTTCCCCTGGTACTGAGGGATCTGCTGCAAGATCCTCGTGGGGAACCTCCTCAAGTTTCCTTCTCCCACACGCCTCCTCCAGAGACTCCTACCAGCAAAAGTAAAAAAGGGAGGAAGGCAGAAGTCAGCACTGAGCATAAATCTTTTTGCAATAAGAGGTGAATAAGACATAAATCTAAAGAAATTTTTTCTTTTGAGTGGTCTTCAGGGGTTAAAAATAATGGGATTTTAGGTCCTTTTAAAAATAGTGTTTGTAAAAGGCTTTAATAGAAACCTTGGCAACTGTCCATGTGATTAGTGATTTAAAAACATGAAACCTCCACACATGTTTAAAAGTTTTAATAAGTTAAAATTAAATGAGTGAAACTCTGGGAATATTTTTTTGTTACTGCAAGCTAAGAAAATCATGTCCGTTAAGCAAAACTTAATACAAATATAAACAGGTAATGCACATCTGTAAATTATTTTCATGTCTCCAGGGGCTGGAAAAAAACCTAAGTGAGACCAGCATTCTTATATATATTTTGCCTTGACAGCTCAGGAAAAAATTTGCCAAAAACCAGAGTTAGAGCACTGGGCTGGCGTGGGAAAGTTGGTTTAGTGAGAAATTTGCCCGAGGCTATTTAAATAAAAACAGGCGTTTTTCTTTAATGGCAAATGCCTGTTAAATACAACCAAGGCGGCTTCCAATCGCCTGAGTAACTTGTGTGCCTATTCCTTCTTGACACTTTCATCTCTTTATCATCACAATCAATATTTTGCTCTTATACCTTCGCAATAAAAATAAGACTGATAAGGCAGACATCAAACTGGATCTCTCCTGCTTTCCCCACCGTGCTTGACTTGGCATTGCTTTGCCGCCTGGATTTTGGAGCAGCACGGAGCGTTAGCCCTCCTCATGCTGGTACATGCACCCCCACCCTCCCTCATGCTCTGAAAAAACCTAATTTTTAGTAATTAAGTGTGAATCAAAGCAGGTAGAGCATCCTGGAAAGTCTGAGCAGATAAAAATGCACTGGTCATGGAGTCTGTGAGGTGAAACTATCCCCAAACTTCTCCATAATGGGATTAAGGCATGATTCTCTGGGGCACCAGAGAAAAGAGGCTGGATTTGCAAGAATGGTCTAAATCCTGATTTGTTTTAATCTTATCTTTCTTAAATAGCTGAGTGGAGGATTGTGCCTGAACAGTCACAGCTTAAATCACACCGAGCGCCATCCCTCTGCCACAGTGCTCTGGCAGCACGTCCTCATGAAAGATGACTTTCCTCCCACCAGTGCAGTGGCATTTGGTCCCATCAGGATGTCCAGGGCTGGGATGGGACAAAGGACAATCAGTCCTTGCTGCCATGGGCAGAGATTGGTGCCATGTGTGTCCCTGCCCTGGCACGGCTGCCGCACCAGGCTTGGCACTCACGGAGTTTTCCTCCTCACGGGCTGCTGAAACTGGTTTTAATTGCAGGGTTGCTCCTGGCCATCATTTCTGAGAGTGTAAAGTCAGCTCAGGAACTCTCACCCAGGGATTAGTGACAGGCGGGAAGACGTCCCCGAGGAGCAGCTTTGCCCGCACTGTTTGTACCTGGGTGAAAGGTGTTGCTGCAGAATTGCGCTATAAAATCTGTGTCACATTTAAAATAAAATGTCTTTATGGGCTGTGAGGGGAGAGCAGGTGCTGGGCAGGCATTGCTCAGCCTGGCCCTGGCCCCTTGGTCCCTGTGCTGTTCCTATCCAGCTCCATAAAACAACTGAAACATTCTCTGTTGTGTAAACAGAGCCTGGTGGGGTTTATGGAGCTGCGAGTGACAATGTGCTTGTCCCCAGGCCCATCCCAACCACACGGGCTGCTGGAAATGCAGTTCTCCCTGTCCTTTGGTGCGTGTCCCTGTTCCCTCCGTGCTTGTTCACGCCTTTGTCTGCACCCTGGTGCTGCAGACCCTGCGTGTCCCTCTCCTGTCCCTCGGTTACTCAGGGTGTCACAGACACCCAGCTCGGGGATGGGGCAGCTCTGCACACACCAGCTCCCACCCACAGAGGAGGTGCAGGGAGTGACCCCGACTCTCTGGAGTGCAGGCCCCAGCCCAGATTTGTCCCAGTCCTGGGGACATGTGGGACACATTTGTATTTCACATGCATCTTCCTTCAAGGCCATCCGTTCTTTGCTTTTTCTTCCATTCCCCCTTTTCCTGCCGAGGCAGTTTTCATCACCTCAGCAAATAAATTGCTCACCGGGGTGTGTGAAATCAGGATCAAACCTCCTCTGATATCTCCATGAAATAATCGAAAACCATCGCTCACAGCAGTGAAAACCCAAGCGTGATTCTCTGTGCACAAGCCCAGGCATGAACCTGATACTGGATTTCTGGACCGTGGTGCAATGCCAAGCTCATCCAAGTCACGCTGGCATCCCCGCAGTTTCACCCGGCTCTGTGCTGCTGGGATTTGCCTCTCCCAGGGCACATGCTCAAGAAAAACGTCATGCCGTGTGGACACTCGCCCCGCAGAGGTTTCGGGCAGGTTTTCTGGGAGACATCACTCACAGAGATCTGGGCGTGCCCCTTCTCGCTGTGCTGGCCCTGGGGGGGCTGCCTTGCAGGGTCCTGGGATGCCACTGATACCAGCAGGGAGTTTCAGGGGTAGTTCTGTGCCAGCTCTGTTCTCACAGCTCTGGGATTTGGGACTCCTGTGCTGGGATGAAGACAGCTGAAATTCTTAAGTGATTACAAAAAGACAGTAAAAAAGGATTTTCTGCACAGCAGCCTTTGCTGATGCTCCATTCACGGGCACTCCCACCCACCGCCCCCTCTTTCCTTCCTCATGGAAACGGGAAGACTGGGAGATGTTTCACTTTCCAGAACGTCTGCAAAGCAGTCTTTGCCCCCTGAAACACCCACAGGGAGGCCCACACATCCTCTGCACTGCTGCAGGGTGTGCTGGGCTGTTGCAGTAGCAATGGCAGCCCCGTGCTGGGGTGCTGGGGGTGCTCCTTTGTCCCCCCCTGCCATGGCTGGGCACATGTGTGAGGGCTGCTGTCGGGGAACGCTTCCCACCCAGCTCTGACCTTGGTGCCTCCCAGCAAAAACACCTCCTGGAGAGGGGCCAAACACAATAGCCAGTTCCTTCTACTCCCTTCCTTCCCAGGCAGCCACATTATCACAGGGCTCGGCTGCGAATCAAAGCCAGGCACACGAAGACGGGAACCAGGAGAAATCGGCCCAAAGATGCCATTTCCGCTGGGAGAGCAGTGGCACGGAGCCCCCTGTGCTATCACAGGGTGTCCCACCACAGCCTGGCAGGGAGGGAGGACCCTGCAAGCCATTCTTGGGGTACCCAGGAGCTGCAGGAATCCCCCGTGATGCCCAGTGCACCCCCTGGGCCGGATCCCCTGCCCCGTGCCGCAGCGCTGGCTGTGGGGTTTGGTGGTGCCACAGCCGGTTCCAAAGGGTTTGGAGGAGCCCCAGAGCCCATTCCCAGACCTCTGCTCATGGGCAGCTCTACGTGAGTGATTTCTTTCCCAGAAAATCATTGTGGGTTTTCACAGAATCACACAGTATGCTGAGTTGGAAGGGACCTGTCAGGATCGTGGAGTTCAATTCCAGACCCTGTACACGATACTGTGAGAGATGGTATCGAAACCTTGCTGAAGTTCACAATGATTACATCTACTGGCTTTCCTAGATAACTATTGTTTTTCTCAGCTTTAGCCTGAAAAATAAATTTAACTACAAGTCCCTGCCTTGCCAGAATCCTTTGTCACCCCTTCGCGGGGAGAGGTCACTCCTGTTCGCCGGAGAGGCAGCGGGGTGGGGGCTCGGGGTTTCCTGGCTGTTCCCCCATCTGCAGGGACGGGGTCGCTGCTGCCGTGGCACGCTGCGGGCACAGCCCGGTGGCACGGGCCGGGCCGTGTGCCGTTCCACCCCCGGCAGCACCTCCGCCTGCGGCACGGGCCGGCGCGGGCGGCGGGCTGGGAACCGGCCGGCCGGGAGATGCCAGCAAGGTGTGATCCCTCCTCCGCCGCCCGCAGCCGCCGACTTCAAAGCCCGGTGACCTTTCAAATGCAGCAGCTCCCGCGCAGGGCGGGGAGACTCCCAGGCCGGGAGGAAGCAGGGACTGCAGGAGAGAGAAAGAAACCACACACACCTGGAGCCCAGGATGGATGGGAACGACCCCCTGTCCCAACATATGGGGACAAGGTGATGCTGCCTGGTGGGACCCACGTGCCAGCACCAGCTCCCCACTCCTGGCAGGATTCTGTGCCTTTGGAGTCTGCTCCTGGCACAGCTGGGCTGGGCTGGTGCTGTCACCTGGACTTTGGAGTGCAGAAGCTGCCGAGGGTGGTGGTGTCCTGCTCTGGCACATGGCTGAGCCGTGCCCCTGTGGCACCTGGGTTCTGCCAAGGCCTGGATGGAGCCACAGCCCTGCCCCATGGAGCAGGGAGCTGCAGGAGCCCGCGGGACGATGCTCCCACGGATGTCCAGCAGCATAAACACATCAAAGCGTGTCCTGATGGCAGCGAGTAAACAGGAAGGGACAGAAAGACAAACACGGCTCCTCACAACTGGCGGGGGAGAAAAACAACTCTCTCTCCAGGCGGGAGAAGGTTTGCTGCCTGCTCAGCTGTGACCCTGTGGAGAAATGAGCCAAATGAGCCAAATGGGCCAAATGGGCCAAAAGGGCCACCTGCTCCAAATGCTGCTGGGTGGGTGGCTGTGGGGGGCTGAACCCTGCCAGGGGTTGTGGATGCCCATGTGCCCCTTGCTGCCCGTGCATACCAGGGCATTGTGCTCAGCGCTCTGAGCAAAGTGGATTTAGGACAACTGGTGGAGACAGGGCTGAGTGGGATGGTGGCACACGGGGTGTTGCAGGCTGCTGCTTCTCCTGCTGCTTCCCCAGAGCCTAGGCCGGTTCCCAGGGCTGCCCCACAGGGCTGCGCCAGGATCCCTAATGGGATTAAGGTCCTCCTTGCCGGTCATCCCATCCTAATCCCGCTGGGAGGCGAAAAGTCAGGCTGGGACAAAAGGCATTAGCTGTCCGTGCCTGGCCGTGGCCGCTGACTCCCGCACAGTGGTGGGGCCAGGGCAGCAGCCACAGACCCCTCACTGCTGCCTTGTGGGTGGTCACACCACTGGCTGAGTCCCTGGACACTGCTGGGGACACTGCTGGGGACACGTGGGGACCCCAGCCATGCCAGCACTGGACGTGGGAGCGCGGCGCTGGCACGGCTCCGCTGGGCGTCAGTGGGATGAGCTGATTCACTGCCTCGGAGCAGCTGCTGTCCAGCAAAGTTCCTGTTTTTCAGCGAAATCCCTAACTCCATGCCTGGAACAAACAAATGAGAGCGGAGCAGGTGCCTGGCCCTGTGCAGGGTAGCTGCAAGGGCACAGCCTTGGCTGGCTGTTGGAAACACAAACTCCGGAGCTGGACTGGTCCACAGTCAGAAATGGAGGAAACAACTCAAAAAAATCCCCTCTCCAAAGAAACTCCAGACTCAGGGGTTTGGGAGGGAGTCAAACCCTCCTGCTTTGGGGCATGAGAAAAAGTGAAAAGGTGAGAAAATGAAAACTAAATTTTCCCTGGAGAAGGATTATCCCCCATGTGCCTATTCCTCTCCACCTCATCCTTGCTGTCCCCCAGGCAGCCCAGCAGGTCCCCATCCCTGGAGAGTCCTGGCAGTGTGACCAAAACCCCCTCTGCACCCATGGGAGATGACTCTAAGGGTCAGATCTGGGCTGTGCTAAGTGTTCAGGGGGTTTAAATTAAAACATTATTTAAATGAAAACACGAATGTGTTTCTCTGCTCAGGCACAGCAATGCGGGAGCAACAACACAGCGCTCAGGAAAGGGGAACTCATCCCACCCCACAGCACTCCTGGGGACAGCCCAAGGTGCCTCCAGCAAAGGGAACACGAGGGTGAGGGGCCCATCCAGGCTATCCCTGCCCCCCAAACCACAACCATGGCGGGGTGACACCCAGCACAGCCCCACGGGGCACGGGGCGGGCAGGGGGGCACCGCTCCCCATGCCAGAGCAGGCTGGCTTCAGTTTGCTGAGCGGGATGTTTTCAAACCTGCTCTTGAGGGAGGAGGTTTTCCAACGGAAATATGTAACTGACTGTAAATAATGGCTTTTATCTGCAGTGAAATGAATAAGCTGCCGGCAGCAGCGGGGCAGAGCCGGTGGGGCTGCGCAGGTGACAGCGCACGGTGTTGGGTTACGGGTTCCCCATCACCGCCAGAGCCCCCCGATGGCTTGTGACAGGTTCATAAGCTGAGAAATGTGATGCTTTGCAAGGTTCAGTAAATATTAGGACTACTCCTCCCTCTTTCTGGTGCAGGTTTAATTGCGAGGATAATTCATGAGAGCACAAGGAAGAAGAAAAAAAAAAAAACTGGGAAAATCGGACCTGTTAAATAGAATCCATTAATAACAAAATGATTGTTCTTCTGCATGTGATTCAGACAGCTGCCTAATTGTTAATTACCTCGATATGAGAATAACAGGTAATTACTGGGCTGCATCACGAGGAGCTGACTTTTTTTTCCTGCTTCTTTTCTCTTGGTGAATGCCGGAGCTGGAGCGTGCCCCGGCAGGTCACGCCAGGACTCGGAGGAGAGGCACTCCCCAGGCAGGGTTGCTCCTGAGGTGGAAGCTCTGGGTTCCAGCCACGTCCTGAAGCTATTCCTGCTCTTGGACATAGATCTCAAGACACACAGCTTTTCCTCGGGGTGCTGGGGACCAGACACCCCCCTCAGCCATGGGGCCCTGCCCAGGCAGAGCCCAGCCCTGGCTCCACACTGAGCAAACAAGAACCAAAAGTCATTGGTGACCTTGGCTGTCAAATTCCCCAAGATTACTTGATTTAAGAGACATTCTTGAAATATTTCGTCCCCATTTGTCTGTTGCAAAATGTGCTTTCTACACGCTCACAAACACACTCAATCCCAGAGGCACACACACAGGTAGGTACTGAGCAAGCACCTGGCAAAGACAGGACTCTGCTTTAAGTTTTTCTGCACCAAGAAACATTTCTGGGTCCCAGTTTCCAGAGGTGAGAGGATGCAGAGACAGACAGGCACTGCTGGAGGGGGTGATAACATCTGTGCAATTAGTGATGCTGCTGCTGGGGATTTGCCATTGATGGTGCCTGGTTCTGTGCAATTTTTGCCTTTGGCTTCTTCCAGGGAAGTGATGCCAGCCAAGACACAGCTGAGCAAGGAGGCAGTCAGGACAGAGAGAGCTGTCTGAGAGCTGATCGGAGGAGGAGGCAGCCCCAGTGGTGCCTCCCACACTGGCTGGGCTGCAGAGGCCTCACCCAGTGCTGGTGTTTCCCATGCCAGAGGAGCAGGACATCAGTCAGATCTCCGTGGGACGTGGAGCTGATTTCAGTCCTGCAGAAGGCAACTTTCCAAGCTATTCCATTAGCTGCCCAACCAGAGGGTGCTGGGGAACATGATGGGGTCCAGTGGCTCTGGAGTCACCCACCACAGGCTCTATCCCAGCCATTCCCATCACCTGGAGATGATGGGAAGCAGCTTGGAACCCTGCACCCTCTGCCAGAGGCAGTCCTGGCCCTGGGCACGTCCCACTGCCAGCAACGTGCTGGGGAGGGAGGGAGGGATGCTCTCCTTCTCGTCCTGGCTTCCTGCAGGCAAAAATAGCCCCGGGTTCCTGTGCATGTGGTGTATTTATAGTGTGAGAGGCTCGGGAGTGCTGCCCTTCTGCCTCTCACCTGCGTTTCAGGGAGGAAACCCCATCTCCCTGTGGTGTGTTCATGCATGGCTTCCACACCAGAGAGGCCCCCAAAGCTTCCCAGGGGCACCAAGCACAAAGTGACAGTGTCCCTGCTGTGGGGACAGTGCTGGGCCCGGCTGGGATGCCAGGTGGGATAACCCATGGCACGGGGATGTGGGGGACACGGAGGGCACCTGGTGCTGCCCTCAACACCTGCACAGCGAGGGCAAAGCCTGCGGGATGGGTGGCAAGATCCTTCTGAGATGCAAAAGAGAAGGAAGCCTGGAATCCAGCCCCCAGCTCCGTGCTGTCCAAGAGATCCAGGGCTGAGGGCTCCAGCTGTGAGGTGGGCGATGCCTCCCTGCACTGGCAAGGGCAGGGCTGGCACAAATCACCACCCACAACAGTGACAGGAGCTTATTTTTCTAAGCATATCACCAAAGAAGCTAAATATACATTTTCCATTCAATTACCCAAAGCAGCGATAGCCCAGAGCCTAAAAATAAATCCCTTTGGATTGTGCCCGGGCCAGAATTAGAATGCCTTCAGACCAAACCCTGTTCAGCTTCATCTCAGCCTGAGCCTCTCTGCCTCTGGCACAAGACAGGGTGGCTCTGAGTGCCCCCACCTTCTCCAGCTCCAGCCCAGAGGCTCTGTGCTGGCACATCCCAAGCACTGGTGGTGAGCAGAAGACCCCCAGTGGCTGCTGCCTGTTGCAAGACTGATCTGCTGGAAAAATTCATGTTTTGCAAGGCTTTTCCCAGCCCAGGGTATGCCAAGTGTTGGCCCAAACCCCAGTGTGTTCCCCATCTCACCAGCCTCCCACCCTGGCTGCTGCCTCAGCATCAGCTGCCCAGGGTTCACATCCCCACTTCCAGCCCCTTTCCAGCTCTGATTTTTGCCCCTCTCCACCCCCACAGGTTTTTCCTGCACCCAAATATGCAAGTGGGGTCACACTGCTGCTCCTGCATTTGATGCATACTCACTTTGGAGAGCTCTGTGGACACAAGGGGCCAGGCACTGATGCCTTGGCCACCCCAGCCAGACCCATCTCGTCCTTCCCTGCACCGTGTAACTCATAACCACTGCTCCAACTCAGTGAAATAACACATTTGAAAGAAATAGGGAAAAAAAAAATACCCCAAACCCTGTAAAACTGAAATTGTAGTTCTCCCGGGATGCGGAGTCTGAAATATTCCCACAACCTTTGCATAATGCATTGCTCATGTCAGACCTCGGGAGACAGAAATTAATAGCTAACAGCAAGCAGGCATGGCACACACGTGGGCTTCCCTTCGTTCCCTGCTCCCAGGGGCTCCACGCTCGGGGGATACTTTTCCTTTACATTCAACTCAAATAATTCTCATTTAAAGACCCGAGAAGAAAAAGGCTGTAGAGGACTCGCAGAGAATTTGTGCCAAACAGGAAATATTCAATAAATGTTTATCCTCTCGCACAATGGTGGGGTTTCAAAAGTTTTCTGTGGATGAGATTTAAGGCTGGAGGGGTGGAAGGGCTTTTCCTCCCCCTCTGGGCTCTGGATGAGCGAGAGATGAGTTTGGGTTCTGCCTGTGGCACCGAATTCCTTGTCTGGGCAGCTGCTCCCGCTGATGGAAGTGGGATCTGCACCGTGCTGTGGCCCTAATTGCATTGAGGGCAGGAGCTAAAGGATTTAATTCCTGGGGCAGGAGTCAGAGTTCACTGTCAGCCAGGACACTGCCCTGGTGGGATGCTCTGTGCCTCAGTTTCCCTGCCAAGCCCTCCATTCCCTGCAGAAACGGGGCCATGCTAACCAGACCCCTTTCAAATCCTCTCCTTCCCTCTGCTTTCCTGGTCCCGGCAGCATTTTCCCAAACCTTCCTCCCCTCCCCCCCAAAAATGTGAAAAAATAGCTCCATCTGGATGCTGTTTCCACCCAGGCACAGGCCCCGGGGCCGGGAGCCAAGAGAGCAGCGCCTGTGAACGGCAGACGTGGGAGAGGGGAGGATGTGATGGGGAAGCTGTGAGAAAAGCCTGAGGTCGGCAAACCTTCGGCCTCACCGTGGGAGCCTCTTCCTCACAGGACAGGGCTCTGGGGCAATGCCAGCCCCTGCTCGAGGGATGGTGGCTGTCTGGGCTGGGCATGGCATGGAGACAGGAGGGACAGAGGTGCCCAGCTGAGCCAGAGCCACCCCGTTTCCCTGTGCTTCAGAGCGGGACATCCCACGGGAGCGTGGCTGGTGTGGAGCAGCCTCAGGGATGTTGCATCACTCCTCCAGCAGCAGCTCCAGACTCCCCGGCCTCATCCAGGGGAGGGGATGGGCTGGCTTCCCGCTTCCCAGACTTCCCACGCCAGCACGTGTTATTTATGACCCGCAGGTTTTCAAATTAAACATAAATTAGCGGGGGCGGGGGAAGCGGGGTCCCGCTCGTGGCCACCGGCGTGCGAGGAACGACCTCGCTAGAGAGGGGGGGACAGTCCCAGCTGGCACGGCAGGAGTTAAACCGCCGGCGTGGGGAAGCCACCTCCATCCTCCAAAATACAATCGACCAGGAAATAAACAGGAGCTTGTGTTTGTTTCAGTGCACAAGTGAAAAATAAAAGGATTTCCTGTGGGCCGGGGCGCCCGGGGTCCCGCAGCCCGGCCGCCCAGCGGCCCCGCGCCCATTGTTCACCCCAGCTCTGCCACGGGGGACATTGTTCCCTCGAAATGTCCCATCAGATAAAGCAGCTGTGCTGCCCATGGCCACCAGCACGAGCCCGTGGGGTTTAGACAGAATTTGGGAGCAGCACCCCACTCGTGTGCTGCCTGCAGAGAGGGAGTCCCAGCCTGCTCTCCAGCCCAGGGGTGCCAGGAAAGCAGTGACACCCTGGCATCTCAGTGGGTGACACCACAGTCCCACCCACCCCAAGTGTGCTTCACTGGAGCAGACCCTGCTCAGATTTTGGGGTCTGAGCAGTGCAGGGGTGCAGGGAGGCCCTGGGTGACACACGAAGGCTTCACACCCTCTCAGAGAGGGTTTCTCTCTTCCCCTTTTCATCAGCCGAGTCTCACTGAAGCAGTAAAACCTCACGTTTCCTACTGCTCAGTGATATTTGCTGACTGCAGTGTCACAACAACCGTACCGGATGAGTGGAAAAAAAAAAAAAACAACCAAGAAATGTTAGAAAAATAACCTTGCGTGGAGGCACGTGGGAATGCTGAGCCCTGGCAGCCGCAGGAGCAGAAACCCCTCGCTGGGGCTGCTGCTCCTGGAAAGCAGCAGAGTCCAAGGGAAACCTTCCTGCAGCCTCTGGCTGGTCCCAGTGCCGGCATCTGGGGCTGGGGATGGCACAGCACTGCACACTTGGGTGTGAAGTGCTCGGCAGGGCTGCCCACGCTTTCACTGCCGGCCTGAGCGAGGTGTTAAGAGCATCTGAAAACAAGGGAGATTTTGCATTTCAAGTCATTCCCCACCTGCTGCCCCTGAAAGGGGTGAAAGCAGGGTCAGGGATCCACCTGGGGCTCCCTAGGAAAACCCCAGGCCCCAGCAGGAGGCATTTCAGTGGAAAAAATTAAGTAACAAAAGTAAAAATGATGTGGACGCAGCCATCAGCGTTTGCTGTATTTTGCTTTTGAGCAGCCTGGCCATGCTGGGGTGGGTCTGAACTCCTCTGCACTTGCCTTACAAAACTCAAGTGGGCTGGACTCAGTTTTGGGTGCCCAACCAGCCCCTCCCCAGCTCCTGTGGTCAAACACGTGAAATTTGGGCTCTCATTTAACCAACTCAGCTCTGCTGAGACGCTGCTGGTGGTGGCAGCTTGCAATGGACAAAAACCACCTGGAAAAGCTGGGAACCACCACCTGGAAGTGGGGGAACCACCACAGGGACCACTGCAGCCTCTGGGAATGCTGCGCTCTCCAGCCAGGACGCTGACTCCAGGCTGTGCCAGGAGAAGGTCCCTGAAGGATGAGGGAGCCAGGATTGCTGGGAGAGGCTTCCTGAGGGATGAGGGAGCCAGGATTGCTGGGAGAGGCTCCCTGAGGATGCAGGAGCCAGGATTGCTGGGAGAGGCTCCCTGAGGGATGAGGGAGCCAGGATTGCTGGGAGAGGGTCCCAGAGGGGTGTGGGAGGCAGGATGGCCGTGGCAGCTGCAGCAGCTCCAGTGACTTGCCAGGAGCCGCCGGCTCCGAGCGCTTCCTGCGATTTGGCCCTCGGTGAATAAATAACCACACAGAGAAGTGAAGGATCTCGGGCAGAGTAAATATAGTTCATAACTCCTTTTTCTTCCTGCCTTCGGTCTGATCCCAAGCTCTGTCTGTTTGTACTCTTGCCTTTGTTTTGAGGGTTTTTTTTATGCTGTGTTTTTTTAACCAGCGTTTGATGGCAACTTCCCAACGACACGTCCAGGCTGCTCAAAGTGCCTCATTTTGCTGTGGCCGGGGCAGCAGCTTTCATTGATGGTTCAAATCACCAGGCAGGCTCTGGGATGGAAAGAGACAACAATACTACAGCACTCCGAGGTTTTTCAGAACAAAACTTGCCAAAAAGGGATAAAAAGAATGGTTCAGGCTTGATTTTTTTTTTTTTTTTTTTGCATTTCACAACTGTAAACTAAAACCACTCTGGGTCGGAATCACATCTGGGCTGGTGGGAGCACAGCTCTGTGGGCAGTGCTGGCAAACCTTTGTTGGATATTACTTTGCCTCTCTGGTTTCCAGCTCACCAAACCAAGCACCAAACCCAATGCCTGGTTAACCAACACTCAGCTGGTGTTCGAGGATGTTTTCCTGGGAAATGAACCTAATTGCCACATTGGTGCAGCACTTGCTGAGCTCTTCCCAGCACTCCTGGCTGCAAACTGCAATGCCTGGCTTTGGCTGATTTGTTTTCAGGCATTCTCCCCTTCCCACAGCTCCTTTGGGGGTGTTTCTTGGTTTTCCTCATCAGCAAAGCTAAAAATGGAAAGGCAAAATATTTCCGAGGTGGTGGCCAGGTGATGGGACCCTTCCTGATGTCCCTCTTGGAGGTTTCTCCTGCGAATGCTGCAGGATTTTGGGGGTCATGGGGTGTGCAAGGAGGGCTTGGTCTCCTCAGGCTCATGGTCCAGTACAAGTGGGGTGTCCCAGGGGTGGCTGGGCCAGAGCTGTGTCCACGTGGATTGTGCTGGGACACTGGAAGCACTGAGTTAGGGGCAGCTGTCCCAGCTGCTCTTCACAAGCAGGCGAGAGATTTCTCATCCCTGGGCAAATCAGGGCCTCCAGGGGGGAATAAAAACACCCGGAGCACCGTCACCTGTGGGAACGCTCACCCCAGCAGCTGGAGCAGCCCCTCTTCCCTCCCCTGTGCCTGTGGGACCCCAGCCCAGGGTGGGAATGTGCCTTTCCTGGGGCTGCCAGCACGGACAGGTGGGGAACAGCCCCGCTCTGCTCCGGCAGACGATCCCAGGAGGAACCGAAACCTGCCCGTGCTGGCAGCGAACCGCTCCTGTCACGGCAGCACAGCCGCCACCAGCCCGCCTGCCCCTCGTCCTTCCCACGGCTGGTTCCTAGAAAACCAGCTCCCAGACAGCCCCAGAAATTGGATTTTGCCCAGTGCAGCTTTGCAAACAAACCCAGGAATGATAATAGGGATGCAGCCAGTCCCTCTTTGGTGTCGTTTTGCTTTGTTTTTCTTGCACGTTGCAGCTTCCCACCACGGTCTGGCGGTGGCTGGAGGCTGCAGCAGCCCCTCTGACTGAAGTGTCTCCATATCAGAGCAGAGGAGCACCAAATATTGTGTCAGGTGCTGGTGAGGCTGAGCCTCTCCTTCCCTTGTGAGATGTCACTTTTCCCCTGGCATGGGGCTGGGACAGATGTGCCAGTCCAGAAGTTCAGCAGCCCCTCACCTCGAGCCTGCTGGTCCCACCAGGGCCTTGCTGCACCACCTGGCAGGTGAGGAAATACCTAAAGATGAGCACCATGGCAGGGAAAGGGAAAAGTGACTCTAAAACATCACACAGATAACACAAGAAATCTCCTGGGACAGACGTGGAGGAGTGGGGGGAGAGGAAGCCAGGGGCATCCCCATGGGAAAACACATACATGTTTGGGCAGCGAGAACAGAAGTGCTCATTACTCATGAAAAAAACCCCACAGAAGTTCTTTTCAGGCATCAGCTTCCAGTAACAAAGCCAGATTGATGGAAAAAAAGTGCTTTTATTTTTCATTCGCCAACGGAGAAGCTAAAAAAAAAAAAAAAAAAAAAAAAAAAAGAATGCAAAGAATAACTGGGGGAATAGAAAGAGTCAGCTGAGGGAGCTGGGTCCCAGGGGCGCCCAGACAATGCCTCCTGCCCCCGGGCTTTTTAATTATTGTGCTCAGGAAATCAAACAAGTGTGCTATTATTTATTTGGAGGAGGCATTGATTTCCGTGTGTTTTACACGGGTTTGCCCACGGGCACGGAGGAACGATTCCTTAGGGCATGAGGAGGGACCGGCCAGACGGCTTCTGGGCTGGCACTGGGCAGGGGGCAATGGGAGAGCAGCCCCTCCGGGCTCCCCAGGCAGGCAGCACTGGCAGTTTTGGGGTGCTGAGGGTGAGCAGAGCCACCCTTGGTGCCGGGACAGCCCCAATCCCAGCGGCTTAGCTCATGGAGAGCTTGGGGCTGCAGGATGCTCCCTGTGCCACCTCCACATCGCGGTGCCCGCTGGTGTGTCCTCCCCTCTCCGTTCCCTCCTGCTCCCCATCCTCCCCTGCTCTGCTCTCCCCCTCCTCTCGCCCCGCCGAGCCCCGAAAGGAGCCCTTGGTATGTTGTGTGAGTTGCAGCTCAAGTGAGTTTTATTCAGCTCCACTAACCTTGGCAGACAGACCCCAGGGAAAGGGACAAAAGGACAATTGTTTGCAGCAATTTTGCCCTCAATTGGTTTCCCCATCAGCTTGCAGAGCGGCACAGCCAGCCAGGCACTGCCTGACTAACAACATTAAATTCAACTCGCGCTGCTTGCGAGAAGGAGGGAGGGGGGGCGCGGAAGAAATCATCAAACTTTTGGGGACCGCTTCTTGCCTTTCCAAGCACAAACCCCCAAACTGCGGCAAGGGAAAGCGAGGCACTCGAGCCGCTCCAGCTCTGCGGAACGGCAGCTGCGGCGCCTCTGTCCCCAGTGCCACCGCTGCGTCCAGCTGTGCCACCGCTCCCCCCGGCCGGCCCACGGGGCTGCTCTCGCTCCAGCTGGAGCCATCCCAGCCCCGGGGCAGCGAGCCGGGAGCTGCTCGTGCCTCCGCAGCCGCCGCTTCTGCTGCGCCGCATCCCGCATCCCGCATCCCGCATCCCGTATCCCCCGGCTGCGATGCGGGATCCCAAACGCCGAGAGGGTTTTGCGCTCCCAAGCGTCACCTGGCAGAGAGACCCTTCCCAGGCTCCGGAGAGTCTTTCCAAGGTCTTGGCTCTGCAGAGGCCGCTGGGGTAATTCAAGCCGCCTTCCTGCACGCCCCCGGCTCGCCGCCGGCCCCCGGAGCCTCCTCAGGGCTTGAGCAAGCGGCACGTTTGTGCCAAAGGCGTTTAGTGTTAAGCGTAAGGATCCCAGTGGAGGGAGGGTTGGAGATGTTTTTCCCTGTTCCTCATCCCCCCCAGTCCCAGCCTGAGCGTTTCCTGCACTCTCCCTGCCACCACACTGGGCTTGGCTCCTGAGGATCCCCACGGGAGCAGAAGCACCTTTTGTGCCTCCACCACGAGGCTTTCCTGGGAGCAACCTGGCCCTTGGGAGCAGAAAATCCTCTCCACGGCTAAAGCAGTGCAGCCCCACCCTCCGTTCTGCCAGCAGAGCTCTGACCCCGCAGCTCCGGAGCTGGCTCTGGAGGGACACAGGCAGGGACACAGGCAGGAGCCGTGGGTTTGGGCATCCCCCCCTCCACGCCAGGCCCGCGGGTGCTGTAAAGCCCAGTCTGAGACCCGGACTGTAACGAATGGGTTGGTTTTGGCTGGGCCCCAGCTGGAGCCCTGCCTGCTCCGTGAAACCAGCGCGGCTGCGGAAACGCGGGGCTCGGCCGGTTCGGGGAGCTCCGGCACCAGCACCCCCTGCCCACGCACCTCCATGGGCACCTCGGGGGGGTTTGGCACCACGGGGAGGCCTGGGGTGAATTATCCCAGCTGGGATCCTTCCTTCCCAGCTCCAGAGGGTTTGTGGAGCTCCCGACAGAGGCACGAGGACCCCACGCGCGGGCGACGTGTCGGCACAGTCCCCTCTGCGTGTGCCCCGGGACATCCCTGCACGTTTGAACTCCAGCAGAGCCAGTTTTGGGTGGCTGCATCGAGGCGAGGGGGATCTGTCCGGGCACATCCCAGCAGCGGGAGGGTGAGGGAAGCAGCCGCGCTTTGTCTCGGCTCCGGGGATGGGGCAGCAGGTGGATGTGGAGGCACCTGTGGAGCTGGGCTGGTGCATCCCAGGCTCCTTGGACCCACATGTCCCACAGCAGGGATGTGGGTGTTTGCAAAGCTCACAGATGTGAAGGGAACCTGGCTGCAGCAGCGAGGAGGAATCCTAATTCACGTGGCCCTGCAGGCCAAATTCCTTTCCTGGCCCTGGAGGGTGGGAGTTGAGCTGTTGCCCAGCTCAGCAGCACTGCCCCTTGCACAAGGCACCCCAAAATCGGTCTGGTGTGCTGTGGGTGGGCTCAGAGGCCGGAGGGATTTGACATCCAACACACTGAAAGGCCCCCAAGATGTTCTCTGTTGTTTATCTCCAGGGTAATTAGGTAATTAACAAAGCAAATGAATTTTGGTTTCTGTCTTCAGGGCTGGATTTGGCATGGTACTTGCCCTCATTTTGGAGCTCTGTGAGGAGCACAGGACGGACCAGGGTGTGTAAATGCTCCCAGCCATCCCTGCCATCCTTCCAACCCCTCCCTGCACTGCAGCAGACACCATCTGTGGCTAGGGGTGGCCCCAGGAGCTGTGGGGCAGCTCAGCATCCAATAAAAGCCCCTGATTTTCCATGAAGGAATGTTCTGCTCCAGCACACTGGCTGCAGGAGGGACAGGTCCTTGGGACAGGGCAGTATTTCCAGCAAGCCCAGGTGCCCTGAGCTGGGATTTGGGGGTTTTTCGGGTCATCAAGGCTTCCAGCACAGAGTCTGTGAACAGTTTGTTCCCATGCCTTGGGAAGCAGGAGCTCCTCTGGCTCTGCTACAGAGGAGTCTGCAGAAGTGCATGCCTGAAATCTTTGCAAACTTGGCTGTGGATTCCTACAGACTTTTCACTTCCCTGCACAGCCCCTCTTCCCTTGGTCTGTGGGAGGGGGAGAGGTGGGAAGTGGAGCCTGGTGCCATCCCGAGCCCATCGCTGATGGAGATTTTGGGGAGAGACAGGATCTTCCTTGCCAAACCACTTTACATCAACAGTCAGCCCAGACTGCCTTTGCTGCAGGGACTGGCAGAGGGAGAGGCAGCTGAACAAAGGAGGAACTTCTCCACACATACCACACACAAATATTTGCCGTAGCAGCAGGAACAAAATAGCAAATTAGCAGCAAACGAGCTGATCCTGTGCTTGGTCCAAGTTAGCCGGGCAGGAAAGTCCCAGATTTCACCAGGCAGGTGAAACACATCCTTGGAGCAGCTGCCATCAGGTCAATGAATTCCTGCCCGCAGCTTCCATCCCCAACGGCTGCTCATGGTCCAGCTCGGAGGAGAGGCTGGAGGAAGGGAGGGAGGGAAGGAGGGAGGGAGGCTCGGCCGTGCCGAGCACGCGGGGCTCAGGCAGCAGCAGGCACGGAGGGGCCGGGATCGGGGCAGCCGCTGGCTGGGGTTGGCAGGGAAATGCCATGGAAACCCGACGGCGTGATGCTGAGCCCCGCGCGTCCTCCCGCGAAGAAAAGGGGACAATGGGGCCGGGCAGGCAGAGCTGCCTCCCCAAGCTGTCCTACTTTGCTGCTCTGCCCCATCTGTGAGCTGTCAGGCACCCGCCTGGCTTCTCCCTCCGGCTGGAACCCCCCCGCAGGCAGCGTGTCCCGAGCAGGAGGAGGGGGCTGCGCCGGCAAAAGTCACCAGGGCTGGGGGGATGCTGGGGGAAGGCGTCTCTGATAAGCGTGGATGGCTTTTTATCTGTCACCAGGGTGTGCAAACAGCAGCCACGACTCCCGGCGTCTTCTTGGGGTTGATATTTCTCTTTTTTTAAAAAGTTTTTAAGCACCTGACACACAGCCATGCATGGCCGGCTGGGTGGATGTCAACTGAAGTGGAAAACCCTGGAAGGAAAAGGCACCTCCAACAGCCTCCAATCTCAGCCTTCTACAGCTGATGAAGATTTTCCTATCTCAGGTCCTGTTTTACCACACCTGCCGCACGTGTGGTGCCATGTCACGGCGTTCAGGGACCCCCTGACTCGGGGGGGGTTTGCACCCACCACCCCCAGGATCTGTGGGTGTAGGGCAGGAGGAGTGGGTGGGTGCTGGGGGAGGCTTGCACGCCCCGGCAGGAGCTGCACGGGGTGCAGGAGCACACCCGAATCAAAGGCAGTGTTTAATTAAGGTTTCTGACGGGGTGAGATAGCGAAATGAGCAGATCTGGGCCCTCACCAACAGAGACGGGGTGACTCCCTCGGTCTGCACCGGCACGCCAGGCAGCATTTGCATCCTCACACAGAGAGGGTTTTAATTGACATTGTGCTGGGATAACACCAGGAAGAAGAAAGCACAGAGCCCTTTTCATGTCTGAGCCCCAGCTCTCCCGCAGAACCCCGGGCCCCTGGGTGCTGCTGGGGTCAGGGTGCGGGGTGGGCAGGGTGATACCCCCAGGCATGGAGCAGGGCTTTGCTGTGCTTCTCCCTCTGCGTGCCCAGCACTCAAGGAGGATGTGGGCAGGTCACAGTGTGCTTTTGAAGGAATTTGGGGTAAATGTGAGCCTCTGGTGCAAGTCCCACCAGCAGTTCACTCCTTGCACATGCCCCCAGCATCTTCCCTGGGTGCTGGTGAATCACTTGGCCTCTCCCCAAAAAATGCTCATGTGTCCCATTCCCTGGACATTTTCAGGGGGATCCCCAGAGCTGTGACCCCCCCACCTGCTGCTGCAGGAGCTCCAGGGCCGTGCCAGCAGCAGGAGGGGGAGCGGCAGCACGGACACGCTCGCGGGGCGGAAAAACCGTTTGAGGAAACGAGGCCAGATAAATCAGGCGGATTCATTCAGCTCCGATGCTGCCTGCCTCGGAGAAAGGGGAGCCTTTGTGGGGAGCGAGGCGGCCGAGCCAGCCGTCCACCTGCCCCCGGCCCGCGCCGCCGGCTCTGGCGCCAGCGGCAGCAGCTGGGCCGGCCGCGCGCCCCGGCGCCTGCCAAGGGTGCCAGCGTGGCCCTAAATGCTCCCTTTCACCAGGAATCCAAGGGCTGCCGTCGGGAGAGGGGCTGGGGGGTGCTCATTGCTCCTCAGGAGCTCCCAGAGGGGTTTGTGGGAGCGTGTGGGGTGCTGCACCCCAGCCTGGCTCCGCTCACCATCCCATCCCCTCATTTCTATCTTTAACCGCCCCGCCAAGGGCAGGGGGATGCAGCCCCCCACCATTTGCTCTGATTCTTGGGATGCTCCACGTGCCGCAGAGCCCGGACCCTGCGGGGGCTCCTCGGGGGGCTGGGAGAGGGGCTCAGGCTCTTTGATCCTCCGCACATCTCCCCTGCTCCGGGCACAGCTGAGCCCGCGGGGCCCAGCACGGCCCCGGCACAACTGCGGCCGCATCCTCCAGGCAGCTGGGATGGAGGGGGACAGGGAAAAGGAGCCACTGCTCATTTTCCTTCCCCCTCTGGCTGCTGCCGTTGTTCTCCTCGTGGTTTGGGGAGCCAGGGAGCCGGGACGTGCCGGGGAAGGAGCCTCCCCCTCGGCCCCGGCAGCTGTGACACCCGGGAGCATGCGCCGCTTCCGGAGAGGAAAATGACATAATTCATACCCAGAATAATTCCCTCCTCAGAGCAAACCCCGCTCTATCTCCTGGCTGACAGCGAGGCCCCAAACCCCTCTCTTGTTTCCTAATCTCCAGCCCGAGCCGTGAGAGGTGGTGGGAAGCAGAGGAGAGGGCCAGGCCGGTGGTGTTTAAGAGGTGGATATTGCAAATCAGCGCTGGGCAGGGGGGTAACAGCTCCAGGAATGACCGAGTCCCTCATTACATATGCTTAGCCAAGATTTTTGGCAGCAACATCAGAAAGGAGTTAAAGCTGCCTAATTCCTGCTTACCCCCAAAATAGCCTCAAACAGACAGGACCGAGGTGGGGACACGGCCTGGAGCTGCGGCTGTGGGGGTGGCACTGCTGGGGGACCCCAAGAACCCCCTCCCCGAGTCAGTCCAGCTCTGAGGGGGGTGGGTTTTGGTGTCTGAGCCCCCCTGCAGCTGCCCAGCTGCAGAGGGACATTTCCCACCGGGGGCCAGGCCGGGTCTCACACGGCAGAGGGGCTGTGCCTGGTTATCTCCCCAATGAGGGGCCTGGAGCCATCAAGATCTGCTCCAAACAATCGCTTCCTTTCCCAGGCACCTTCCGAAAAAAAAAAAAAAAAGAAGAAAAAAAAAAAAAAAAAAAAAAAACCCCCAAAAAAAAAAAAAAAAAAAAAAAAAAGCGCTGACTTTTCCCAGTGCTGCCACATTTCCCTGCCTTGTGTTTTCCTGCCCCCACACATCTTCCTCGCCCAGGGATTGTCCCCAGCTGCCTCGAGCTGGGCTCCTCACTGCTCCAGGGCCAGGATTTATCCTGCTGTAAGCCAGCACAGGGACTCCACACTCAGACCTGTGGGACTGGGTGAGAAAACCCCAATGGGACACCCTGGCCCTGGGATAGGGATGAGTGGATCCAATCCTGCGTGTGGGGATGGGGTTGCTGCCAGAGTTTTGGGAGCCCTTGTGCAGCTCTGTGTTGTCTCACCCCACACCTCCCCCCAGCTGAGCACAGCACCCTGCTGACTTTAACCATGACATCTATGGAAAGAGTGAGGAAGTTCTGGAATGGCTGCCCAGGGATGTGGTGGAGTCACCATCCCTGGGTGTGTTTAACAAAGCCTGGATTGGCACTGGGTCTGGATTGTGAGTTGAGGTGTTGGGGCTGGGTTGGACTCGATGACCTTGAAGGTCTCTTCCCACCCAGTGATTCTGTGATTGATTCTGTGATTGTGTGATTATGGGATTCTGTGATTGTGGCATTCTGTCATTATGGGATTCTCTGATTCTGGGATTGTGGGATTCTGGGATTGTGGGATTCTGAAACTGTGGGATTTTGGGATTGTGTGATTCTGTGATTCTGAGATTGTGGGATTGTGTGATTCTGTGATTCTGTGATTCTGAGATTCTGTGATTGTGTGATTCTGAGATTGTGGGATTCTGGGATTCTGGGATTATGGGATTCCATGGTTCTGTGATTGTGGGATTCTGTGATTGTGTGATCTTCCCAGACATTTTCCCAGTACAACTGATGGATTTATGGGGTGGATTGCCCTTCCCCAGCTGCAGGACCCCCGTGGGCTGTGCTGGGAGCACGAGCAGCTCCGGGCTGGCTCTGCAGCGCTCTGGGTGCTGTGCCTCACCCCAGGGCACGGCAGTGGTGCTGCCAGGGCAGAGCAGCAGCTGCAGGTCCCATCCTGGGATGGATGAGCTCCCCCCGTGCCCGTTCCCAGGGCTGCCATCCCCGGGGAGCCCTGGGGAGGCAGCTGGGAGGGCTGAACCCAAGCAGTGCCTTCTGCCGCGGGGACTGGTGTCCATAATTCAGGGCAGCCCCAGCCGAGCTGCTGGCGATTGTTCCCAAGGCTGGCTTTGTCACTGGGGACCACGCCAGCATCCGTCCCTGCCCCTTCCCAGCTCCTGGGCTTCACAGCCTGCACGGGGAAGGGCTTGACCTGGGCTCTGACCTCCTGCCTGCTGCCAGTGACATCCCGAGGTGTCACCTGTCCTTGCACACTCACTTGTCCTTGCACACTCACCTGTGCCTGCTCACACCCATGGCTCTCTGTTCTCCATGGTATGGGCACAGCAGTGGGATTCAGGCATGATTCTGCTCAGAAATATGGGATTTGGGGTTTTTTGGGGTCAAATCTTTCCCCATCAGGCCCCTGCAGGGGGTGTCTGGCAGAGGTCTGGGGCCACGTGGGCAGTGTGGTTGTGGGCACACCCAGAGATGGTTTGGAGGGAAGGCTGAAGCTTTTCCCAGCTGTGTCGTGGGACACTGTCCATCCAGGGCCAGCCTGCAACCAAAATGTATCAGGGCCATCAGCTCTGCTCCTTTTTGGGGTAACACCAGCCTGGGAAGAAGCATCCCCTGATCCATGCACAGACCAGGCTTTGCTGCAGCGGGCTGGGGCTCTCCCTCTAATCACTACACAAGTTCTGGTGTTAATCAGGCTAATTGATGCCAGGGTGGGTGAGCTGGGGGCCGGAGGGGCTGTGGGTGGGTGGAGGGCTGAGTGTGCTGCAGGAAGTGCGGCTGATATCTGCCCTTGGGCACTATCTTTGTCACACTCACAGTTTCCCATGCTGGTTTCGGGTGATAGGGCTGGAGTGGAGAGGGAAAACACCCCAAATCCCCCTGGGGGCTTTGGTGTGTGTGATCCCCCCCCTCATTTATGGGTCAGGCTGGACCCTGCACCTCTCCAGCTGGAGCCTGAACATCCTCTGCTCCTTTGGAGCAGCCCTCTGGCTTGGCTCTACCCCACACTGGTGCCCAGGGGTGAATCCTTGGGATGTCAAACTGCTTCTGCCCCCTCCAGTTGTGTTTTACCCCCCCATAACCACCCCGGGGTGTGGTGATGCCCTGTGGGAGGGCTGTGCCTGGTGCTGGGGTTTCCCACTGGAGAAGCTTCATCTCCTGGTGATTCATCTCCCCTTCTGTGGGAGCTGGAGCCCTTTTGGAAGCGATGGAAGCCCTTTTGCATCCCAGCTGCCCACAGCTGCAGTCGGTGCTTTCCAGGGATGCGGGGTCAGGATTGGCCTCCTCCTCCATTGTCTGCCGCCTCATGTGCCAGTAATCAAAATCAGCTCTCTGAATCTGCACTCTGGGGTGGGGAGGGAAGGTTTTTCCGAGCCCCTGGGCCAGGGCTGGGTGCCAGAATGGGAGCAGGACTGGGAGCACAGCCTGAGCCTTGTGGCACTGGCTGCTCCCCCAGCTGAAGGGGAAACTGAGGCACGAGCCGCCCTCGCCGCTGCTGTGGAGGGGAACTCAGAGCCAGACACCTTAAGTGCGGTTTTTCTTTACCATTTGTTTATTTTCCCGCCTGTTCCCAAGGCCCTGCTCTTTTGCAAGCCGAGGGTCTTTCGTAAGAGGAGGGCTGGGGAAGTTTTGCAAGCGCAGAGAACCTGCACGTGCCTTTTGGAACCCAGCCTGACCTCGGGGCCTGCTGGCTGCGCCTGTCACTGCCACCTTCCCCTTTCTGCCTGCAAGGAGAGCCTGGCACGTCACTCGAGCTGGCCTGGAGGCAGGAAGGGACAGCCCTGCCCTGAGTTTGCTTGGGCATAGACAGGGAGGTGATGACTCCCCACTGGGAGCACCAGCATGGGGAGGTGGGACATCGTGGGGTGATGAACCCAAAATAATTTTAAGGCACCTCCCAGCACTCTGAGGGAACCTCTGTGCTGCTGGGCTGGGCAGGGAGGTGATGACTCCCACTAGGAGCACCAGCATGGGGAGGTGGGACATCGTGGGGTGATGAACCCAAAATAATTTTAAGGCACCTCCCAGCACTCTGAGGGAACCTCTGTGCTGCTGGGCTGGGCAGGGAGGTGTGATGGATGCCACGGTGCTGCTGAGCCAGCCAAGGAATCTCCCTGTGTCCCATGCCCACAGAGCCACTGGGGATGTGTCAGGAGCTGTGTTTGGATGTAATTTGAATTTCAGAGCAGCAGGATCCGGCTGTGTCCGCTGACCTTCAGCAAAGCTGCACCTTGTGGGTGCTGCTGTGCACCTGGCTGGTGTGGGGCTGGTTCCTGCACAGAATTCCCTGTCCCACATCCCGTCCTCCTCCCCCTGGCATGTGGCACTGGGGAGCTGAGCGCTGTGGAAGGACTCAGTTACCTAATAGGAAGGGGTGGGGGTGGGTGTGGGTGTGATAAATACACGCAGATAATTTTACTTCGTGGTAAGTCAATAAATTACTAAAGAGCCTTTGATTGTGCTCTCAGTGGTGCATGTTGATTCAAAAACCTAAGACATTTAGCCTCAATTATGTCTATTTGTGTGTCTTTCCTGCCTGGCTTCTCCACAGAGCAGGGGAAATAACCCTGCCTTGTCTGCGTTCCCACACCTCTCCCACCTCGGCCGTGCTCCAGATTTCACTCCTGTCCTGATAACCCTTCCAGCAGCGAGTGGGAGAGGACCAGCTCTTGGCACGAACCCTCTCCAGCTCTCTGTGCTTGACCAAAAGCACTTGGAGCAAACTCTCCCTGGATGTGGCCAGCCCCAAGGATGCCAGCTGAGGCAGTGGGATGGTTGAGGCCTGCCAGGATTGTGGCTTCCCCCATTCTGAGATGATGCAAAACCATCCACAGGAGTGCAAACCATGCGTGTGGGGACACCCTGGCCCTAAAAGTGGCTCCTTTCAGCATTCCCAGCAGCCGCGCTCCCCGCAGGCCCTGGCACCGTGCAGCCTCGTGTGCTGGGAGCGAGCCCCCACGGGGCAGCCTCGTGGTGATGCTCGGAGCACACAGCTCCCTTAAGCTGCTTTAAAGAGAATTCAGCTTTAAAGAGAATTCAGCCTTAAAGAGGAGCTGGCACGGCGCTGCCTGCGCTGGGTGGCGCGGCTGGGGACGTGTCGCCACGCGAGGGAACAGCTCGCTGTCAAAGGAGAGAGGGGCTGAGCCAGGGATCAGCTCTGCTCCGCTCCAGGGCGATGTGTGCCTGTTCCTGAGTGCCCCAGGGCACCGCAGGGCATCACAGGGCACCGCAGGGACTGGCACTGCTGCTGTTCCCCAGTCGGGAATGCACAGTCAGCCTGCAGGGTGGGAGTTCACGGTCAAAGCCGCTTTTGCCATGGATGGCGGGAGCTGTCAGGGCCCTGTCGTTAGAAACGAGCTCCTTCCAGTGGGAAGACGCTTGTTTCCTCCTGGGAAACCTCAGCAGAGGGTCATTAATCAGCGGGCAGGGCAGCTTCGTCTGCCTGGTGATGGGATGAGGGTTCAGCACTCAGCGGTGCTGGTGGATGTGCCATGGAGCCTCCACTCCGGGCCAGCTCGGCAGCCTGGTGCTGCTCCGTGGGTGTGCAACAGGCACTGGGATGGCTCTGGAAAACAGAGGGCACCATTCCTGTTCCTGGCCTGGCTACATGTTTGTGCATGCAAATTTGACAGTGGCTTTTCAAGTGCAAATCTCCCGTGAAAACAAAAGGGGAGTCCTGAAACTGGAGCGTTGGAATTGAGCTGCTCTTGCAACAACTCCCCAGATCCTGCTTCCCGTGCCCTGCACTGCTGAGGTGCACCCAGCACCTTGTTCTCTGAGCTCTGACACCTATTTTTAGCTGGCAGGGAGGAAGCACAATTGCCCTGCAGGAACACCCACCCTCAGCAGACACTTCTGCTTCAGCAGAGCTTGGTGCCTGATGGGATCAGACAGGGAAAGGGAACAGCACGGGGATGTGGCAGGGACACGCAGTGCTCACACCAAGGGTCTGGCCCCCCTCCAGTCCCAGCCTGCGGGCAGGGAGGGACGGAGCTGCTGGGCTGCAGGTGTTTGCATCGGGAGGTAAAAGGTAATCCCCAGACATTCCCAAGGTCCAGCCTGGCTTTTTCCAGATCCTTGCTGCCATGGTGCTTTCCCAGGCAGGGCGTGAGGCTCCTGGGAAGGCAGCCCCCATCCATGGGCACCGCTGGCCAGGCTCTGCCAGGCCGTGGGCATCAGCTCCAGCGAGCTGGGTCACACCTGGAGCTCCACCATGCAAATTGACAAAAATAGCCAACATGCTGTTCAATGAAGCTTTTTTTTCCCCGCACTCCGCACACCTGGATGCCTCTGGAAGCTCCCCATGGGGTTCATCAGTGTGGGAGACACATCAGCAGGACAGGAGGAGGGCACAGAGGGTGACGCAGGGCTGTGTCCCCAGCCAGGAGCGTGTCCCCAGCCCGGGGCTCCGCGCAGTGAGTCACCAGCCAGGGCTATTTTTACCCCCTGGGGCAGCCTGGCTGGGTCATTCCCGGTTCCTAATTGCTGTGATCAGACCTCCATAAATCTCACCCGAAAGAGGAAGTCTGGGAAATCGAAATCTGCCGCTGCGAGCGAGGCGGGCTGGGCTGGGCTGGGCCAGACCGTGCTAGGCTGGGTTTGGCTGGGCTGGGCTGGGCTGGGCTGGGCCAGACCGTGCTAGGCTGGGTTTGGCTTGGCTGGGCTGGGCCAGACCGTGCTAGGCTGGGTTTGGCTGGGCTGGGCTGGGCTGGGCTGGGCCAGACCGTGCTAGGCTGGGTTTGGCTTGGCTAGGCTGGGTTTGGCCAGGCAGGCACAGCTCAGGGGGTGCTGTGGCCGGAGGAGGCTGAGGACAGAGAGCCCCGACCTGTGACCTGCTGCCCTTCACACCTTGCATTGCAGAGCTCCCCACAGGGATGTTTTGGCTGACATTTAACCACCGGAACAGACTTCTTCCACCTCCTCTGCTGTTCCCAGCCTCTCCCTGCTTCCCTTAGTGCTCCCAAACTCCTGGAGCAGCCAAGCTGAGCCGAGCCAAACCGGGCCAAGCCAGTGCAGTGCTGGATGGGAAAAGCCAACCCCTGATCTCTTGCCCAAAAGTCACACCACACCCAAGCGTCTGAAACAGCTTCATTGAACAGTTTGTTGGCTATTTTTGTCAGCGCCTCTGCCCTTCCTGGCAGGGGCTGAGGCCAGAAACAGCACCACCACGATGGAGAGGATGAGATGACCACATCCACGGACAGAGGAGAAGGGTTGGGAGATCCTGCTAGCAGGGTGCTGGAGGTTTTTGCACCTTTGGGCCTTGCTGCTCTGGATTTTCTGGGTTGGGTGATGACTGGAGCCCTGGGGAGGGTCCTGCTGGGGTTTGGTGGTGGGCTGTGGGCTGAACAGCAGCCAGCAGCAGAGATAAGCAGAGCACAGAAACATTGCCATCTGCTGACACGTCCGGCCGTGCCGCTGGCCAGCGCCTGCAGGGATGCAGGAAGCATCAGCTCTGCAGGACGTGGCTGAGCCCTCGCTGGGCTGATGTCCCCATCTGGCAGCAGGGCAGGAGCACGGCAGGATGGCCCTGCCAGGCACAGCTGTGGCAGGGGCAGGTGTTTGGCACATCAGCTCGAGGCCGAGCGTGGTGCTGCGGGTGCTCTCCCTGCTGACCATCCAGGGGATGCTGGAGGTCTCTCTGCTCACCCCCAAAGACTTAATGAACCTTCACCCTGCTGTGAGGAGCAACTTCAAAGCGTGGGGCAGCACCCAGCACGGCAGCCTCGTGCAGACAGAGAGGGCAAGTCGGGGTAATTGCAGCCTCTGATGCAGGCGCTGCAAAGGATTTGGGAAAACCAGCACTTGGCTGCAAAAAGGAGTTTTGATTCCCCTCAGCCTGCTCCCCCCTGAGCTTCCCCCAGTGCCCTCCAGCTACAGAGCTTGGAGATGCGTGTCTTGGACTGGATTTGCTTTGTTTCAAGTTCCCTGGGAATCTGGCACTGGTGTTTCCCAGAGGAAGGGTGCTCCAGCTTCCCAAGCGCCGGGGCTTTGCCACGGTGGGCAGAGAGAGCTGGGAGCTCCCCCTGCTCTGGTCTGGGTCTGCAAACACCATCCCCAAGAGTGGAGATGTAAATCCACAGTGCCACGGGGCCCAGCCATCAGCCCTGCACCCCCAGATTTATCCTTGCATGGCTCTGGGGGCTGCACAGCCAGCACTGGCAGCAGCAGGGGAAGCGGATGGCCGGGGGGATTTGCTTCCCCCATGCCAGGGGATGCAAACACCCAGCACAGGCAGGAGAGGGGGAGGATGCTGCAGCTCCCAGTTCTTGCAGAAGGAGCCACAGACACAGGCAGCTGTGCAGGGACATGTCTGGCCAGCCCATGGGACACAGCTGGACTCAGCCTTGGTGGGGGGACAGTGTCAGAGGAGCTCCCAGTGGCTCATCCCCCTCCCCAGGCTCTGGCCCAGAAGCCAAGAGATGAATTCTGGTACAGCAGGGCCAGAGCAGCTGCTCTGAGCTCAGAACAACCTTGGCTGGGTGGAGCATCCCAGGGCCATGGCCTGGCCTCTCCTCTGGCCAAGCTCATTTCCCTTTCTCAGCCTGGCAGCAGTGTTTCACTCTTGTGTCAACATTTGGAAGAAAAGGGGGGAAAATAATAATTTCTGTCAAACCCTGGGAATGTGGGTGCCCCGAAAACAAACAGAAGCTCTGTTTCTTCAGTGAAAGGCCGTTGTAAATCTGGTTGGCTGCCAAAAAGTGATAAAAATGATTGCTGTTCCGGCACTAGAGAAGAGTTTTGTTGGAAATGTCACCCCCCACGCGCCCTCCCCCCAAATCTCAGTTTTATGAAAACACCATTTTTTATCAGTAGCCCGGCAGGCAGATGCTTGGCCTGGGCCCCCACTGGAGGCCAGATGCACCCAAATTGCCATTCCTGCTTTGTGTCATTTGTTGATTGACAGCTGTCAGTCACCTCTGCTTTCCAGGGGTTAGTCATGCTCTAGAGATCAGATTTCCTCCTGTCCTGGGCTTCCCTGCTGCTGTCAGGGCAGGTATTGCCCAGGTAAGGATCACCATTCCCAGGTACCACTCCCCACCTCGCAGTGTCCAGCATGGGGAATGTGGGATGGGCCAAGGGAATGGGCCACAGGAATTGTGGCTTTGCCAGGATGAGCCATGGCCAGTGGCTGGGAAAAAGCCACTGTCCCTGGCCAGTGCAGCAGCTGCCTGCCTGGCACAATCCCTGGCTGGGGTGTGCAGGGGGAGGATGCTCCCTGTCCACACTCCTGCTTTTCAAAGGGCACAGGGAAGAACGGTTGTGTCATCAGAGCTGTGAGCTGGACCTGTCAGGGCTGGTGCCTTGTTTATTTAGGAACTGTGGCAGCTTTCCAGCCAGTTGTTTTCCTGCTGTAATATTAAACTCCCAACCTTTTGTTCCAAGGCATTGGCACCTCAGCCCCAGCCCCCTTTCAGCTGGGGCAGCATCGAGCTCTGTTCAGGGAGCAGGGCAGGGACAATCCATGAGGACAGCTCTCAGTGTCCCCTCTGCTCCTCCTGGCACAGCTGGTTGGGACTTTCCAGGTGTGCCCATATCAGGTGCTGCCCGATGGGTGTCCCCAGGCTGGGCCAGTGCAGCAGGGACAGGGACAGGGACAGGGGGGACATTCTGAGCCCTCCAGCCCTGCCAGCATCACTGACGCAGGGATGTGGACAGGCTGGTACAATCCTGCTCATGCAGATCAGTTCCCTGAAAACCACTGGTTTAGAGGTTGGATAGAAACACTTCCTGTGCTCCAGCCCCACTGCAGGAATTTGCAGGATCATAATCCTCACAGAAACATTTTGGACCTGCAAGGAAACTGCCCAAAGGCTGGAGAGGGACCAGAGCGGGGTTAAAGCGTGGCTGTGCAGGTGTTTGAGGACAGCGTGAGGGTCTGGGCTTTGAAACCCCCAGTCCAGCCTCCTCTCACACCTGCACAGAGGAGCCAAAATTCCTTAGGGGAAAACACGAGAGAGCCGGGCTGAGTGTCTGGGGTGAGCTCATGGCCAGGGAGCAGCAATCCCAGCTCTGCCTGCTGCGGGGACCTGCCCGGGCACGGCCGCTTCCCCGGCCGCTGCTGCGGAGGATGAGGATCCCACGGTGCGGAGCCTCCTCCTCCGCGGGGAGCGGCCGGGGGGAGCCGGCAGGTGGAGAGCCCCGGGCCACAATTCCGCATCACAAAACCACACGCGTCCCGGCTGCGATAAGGAGGCGAGAGCGAGCCCCCGGGTGCTGTCGGAAACGCGGCGTTTACTGGGAGCGCCCCAGGCAAAAAAAAAAAAAAAAGAAAAAAAAAAAAAAAAAAAAAAAAGAAAAAAAAAAAAGCCCGTGCCCGGCTTCCAAGGTGCGTGGTGGTTGTTTTGTTTTGTTTTTTTTTTGTTTTTTTTTTTTTTTTTTTGCACACTCAGATATAAATTAATTGATAGAACACCCAGTTACCCGGGTAGGTTTGTCTCCCTCTTTTCTGGAGCGTCCGCAGGTGGTGCGGGAGGATTGCCGGGGGCACTGCTGGGTGGGGAGTGCCTTTGCAAAGGCTCTCCTTGCCCGGAGCAGCCGCTCCGGACATTCATTTTGAAGCAGATTGTGTCTTTTTTAGTTCAGTTCTGTGGCTAAGCCTCATCTTTATTCAGGAAAATAGTCCCTTTTAGCAATTGCAGCCTCACCTCGGGGAGGCACGTAGGTCTGGGAAGGAGCAGGCTCCCTCCTCCAGCTTCACCTGCTCCTGACCCAGTGGAAGCACTGACAAGATGCTGCAGGAGGGTCAGGAGTGCATCCTTTTACCATCTCCCCCTTCCTGAATTTCATGTGCTGATGGTCAGGCAGGTAACAGAGAGCGTGGCTGATTTTGGAGGGCCTGGGAGCTGATAAAATGGAATTGCTGGAAGCGTGGCCCATCTCCTGCCATTTCACACCAGCCCTGCCTGCCCCACAGCAAGCTCCTGCACCAGGCAGGACTCCAGCTGCATCCCAGAGCAGGTCCTGAGCTGGATCCACGGTGGGAACCTGAGAGCAGGGAGCCAGGGTGAGCCGAGCTCCTTTGGCCTTTATTCTAATGATAATCAGGCTGAATTCCTCTGCTCGACCCCAAGGGATGCAGGCAGGGAGCTTTCCCAGAGAGCTGAGCTTGCTTTCTGTGGTTTCCCCTCTCCAGTGGGATCCAGATCGGCACAGGGCCCTCCTGGGGACATGTCCTGAAGCTCCTGCCCACATCAGACCCCTGCATGGAGGGAGCATCCCTGGAGCACACGGTGGCTCCACATCTGCAGCAGGAGATGGTTTATGCCCAGACATGTCCCACAACCTGCTAGGAGAGAGCTAGGAGAGAGTGTTCCCTGCCCTGCTTTCCTTCTTCCCAGTGCTACGAAGGGAGAACTGGTGGCAGGAGAGGGAGGCCATGGCCTAGGACATCTTGAGGAGAGTCTGGTCCTTCCCAGCTGGCCAGAATTCACTCCCTCAGTCAGTGCTGGAGCTGCTGTAAATGCAAAGAGCCAAAACAAGGCGGGGAGAGAGACCCTCTGATCCCCACAGCTTTGGGAGCTGAGGGGAGAGGGTTTTTCACTGCCTGCTTGAGGAGCAACAAGTTCTCTCTGCTGCTTCTTTAACCAGAGCCCTCCCCTACGGCCAGTCCCTGAAGCCAGCTGCACCGTGGGCAGGGAGGTGGCAACTCCTGGGAATCCCTGTCCTTGGGACAGCCATGGACAGCCATGACAGCACCCAGGGAATCCCTGTCCTTGGGGATGGATGGACATTCATAACAGTACCCAGGGAGTCCATGTCCTTGAAGGTGGATGGACACATGACAGGCACCCAGGGAGTCCATGTCCTTGGAAATTGATGGACATTCATGACAGCACCCAGGGAATCCCTGTCCTTGGGACAGCCATGGACAGCCATGACAGCACCGAAGGAATCCCTGTCCTTGGGATGGATGGACATTCATGACAGTACCCAGGGAATCCCTGTCCTTGGGATGGATGGACATTCATGACAGTACCCAGGGAATCCCTGTCCTTGGAGATTGATGGACTCTCATGACAGCACCAAGGGAATCCCTTCCTTGGGATGGATGGACATTCATAACAGTACCCAGGGAGTCCACGTGCTTGGAGATTGATGGACGCTGGACAGCCATGACAGCACCCAGGGAATCCCTGTCCTTGGGGATGGATGGACATTCATAACAGTACCCAGGGAGTCCATGTCCTTGAAGGTGGATGGACACATGACAGGCACCCAGGGAGTCCATGTCCTTGGAAATTGATGGACATTCATGACAGCACCCAGGGAATCCCTGTCCTTGGGATGGATGGACATTCATAACAGTACCCAGGGAGTCCACGTGCTTGGAGATTGATGGACACTCATGACAGCACCAAGGGAATCCCTGTCCTTGGGATGGATGGACATTCATGACAGCACCAAGGGAATCCCTGTCCTTGGGATGGATGGACATTCATGGGGCACTTGTGCTTCCAGTGTTTTGCTTGATTTACTTTCAAACTCGCTGGTTTTGAGGGTCCATCCTAGCCAGCCTGGGGGACGCTGGTGTGAAGAGAGGACAGGGACAGGGCTGCTGTGCAGGGCCTCAGAGGGTGCCTGCACCCCGCTGTGGGTGCCCAGGTGAGGAGCTGGGGTGCAGCCCAGCCCTTGGCATGTCCCTGGGTGCCCGTGGGCAGCACAGTGCCCAACACGTGCGTGCAAGCCCGAGCCAAGGAACCTGCCACGTGGAGGGGATGGAGGAACCCAAAAATCCCAACTTCACCATAAAAATATCAATCATCTCCAAACATCCGTGCGATGCTGATCCTTCCCTCCCTGCCTGGTATTTTCTCACGCTCTGGAGCTGGCAGCAGCCACTGGGAAGCAGTGTTGGAACTTGTCCTGCCGTCCCATCAAGGCCGTTTATCTCCAGCATCGAGCCCTAGAGCTGGAAGAGCTGCAAGTAGGGGCAAGGCACGCTCCTGCTTGCTGCTTTCCATTGCGTCACTTGGACCCGGCTGAGCCAGCGCCCCGGGGCCAGATCCCACACACACCACCCTGCCTGCTCCTGCAGAGCACAGCCCTGAGTGATTGACAGGACTCAGGGACCCTGGTGACACCCCTGAGCATCATGAGATCCCTGCCCTGCCCTCCCGACAGCAGCGTGTGGGCTCAGCCAAAAGCCGTGGTGTCACGAGCTGCACGCTCGGGGTGGCCCCAGATGTGACCCTGGGTGTGTGGCAGGGGTGGGGACGCCGGCTGGGAGCCACCTTTGGAGCAGAGGCCTGGCTGGATGTTGTGCTGGGATGCTGGGGACAGGAGGGAATGGTGGCCAGGGTAGGGGATGATGAGGCACCTGCCTCAGTGTGGGATCCTGCTCGGAGCCAGCCCGGGTAATTAACACAATTACAATTATAATTACGAGGCAGGCTGCTCCTTGCCCCTCCCTCGCTGGCTCCTCTGTGAACCAATGGATTTGAAAACGCAGCCACCCTTCTCCACACCCCCCAGCCCCAGCTGCCCGTGGCTTCCAACACAAACTCCTGAGATCCTCCTCTGAGCCCTGCCAAGTGCTGGGTGCCAGCAGCTGTCCCCTGCCAGGGCCACGTGGCACCAGCATTTTGGGGATGGCAGCATGGTGGTCAGTGTCACCAGGGCCACAAGACCTAAGAATCTGGCCCTGCCCACCTCTGGTTATGCCCAAGCCAAGGAGATGTCCCATCCCTCAGTTTCCAAGGAAGTTTGTGACTCCATCCTGGGAGCTTCAGGTCGAGCCAGATGGATCCCCCTTTCCACAGAGAACCCCACCCTGGGCATGGCCACAACATCCTTTTATCAACAGGGAGAAAAAAAGAGCTCAGCAAAGCTTGGTGTCACACAATTCCTGACAGAGCTGCAGAGCACGGTGGTGGCATGGCAGAGCCGCCCTGAGCCCGTGGCACTGCGGTGCCAGGCTGCACAGGGGCTGGCACAGCTGGGGCTGGGGCTCACAGGGGCTCACAGGGGCTCACAGGGGCTCACAGGGGCTCGGGGCACGGGGCAGCTCCAGGAGCAGCCGAGCCCAGGCAGGAAACCCGGCTGGTTTCCTCTGCACTCGCCTCTCGGATGGTTTCTGGTGCGTGGGCGCTCTGCTGTCTAGCAAGGCTGAGCTCCCCACGCAGTGGCTCTGAGGTGACACCACCAGTGACACTCAGGGTGACTCTCTGGCCTCGTGTTCCGCCGCCTACGTGCACGAAGCTGGCAGCAAACAGCTCTGAGAGCCTCACTGCGGGGTCAGAGGAGCCTGGCCCCTCACTCTCCTGCACACACAGAGCAGTTTGGGCATGGGGAGGGGGGGCTGGAGGGCTGCTGGAGTGGCTGAGGGGACCCTGAAGGCAGGAGGAAGTCACTTTGGCTTCTGCAGAACCCACACGGCCAGAGGAAGCTTCTCCTCACAAAGCCAAACATGAAAATGTGTTATTTTATTAATCAAAAACCTGGCACCCCCCTTCAGGGACTGGTGCAAGGTGAGGAGCTGCTGTAAAATGGGAAGCCCCAGCTGGCTGGCACTGAAAGAGTTAAAAGCAAACACTCAGAATATTTGTCTTTGGCCAGCCTAGGACTTGTTTTTCTGACAGAAAAAGATAGTTTTATTTCAAATTGCCAGAACTCTCTCGCTCCCCCGGGCTTGGCTATCCCAACGGGTTTGCTCTGGGGCAGGTTTTCCCACCCTTGGAAAAAACTGAGCCTTTAAAAACAAAACACTCTAAGCAGAAAAAAATTATAAATATTAAAAATATAAATATTAAACATAAATAAATATTAAATATTAAAATAGAAATATTAAAAATTAATTTTAAAACCCAAAAAACAAAACAGGCAAAGCAGCAAATGCTTGTTGATTCCATTGATTTCCCAGTTTGGTCATTTCCCAGCTCTCCCCGGTGGAAATGAGTGAGATTCCAACACCAGAGCTGGCTCAGGGCTGCCCCATCCTAACATCCTCAGCCGTGTCAGCCACCTCAGCCTTGGATATGGGGAGCTGGGGTTTGATGGGCAGGAAGAAAGGAAAAAAAAATAAAAATAAACCAAACCAAGCCGAATCGGGCTGTTTTGATGGCAAGAACCCAAATGTCCCTCTGCCCCCTGACCTTCATTGTGTGGGGAAGGAGGGAGCGACTGGAAAACGTGATAAGGATTGAAGGATTGCCCGGGGGTGACAGCGACCGGGCTGGAGCCACACGTGCCAGCACATGCAGTGAGTCTGTCCCTGCTGTGGAGGGATGTGGAGGGATGTGGAGGGATGTGGAGGTGGTTGGGGATGGCACAGGGGCTGGAGGAGAGGGGCTCTGGCTGGCCAGGAGCCAGAAGGAATCACGGTGCCCAAGGAAAACTGGAGAGTCAGGACTGGGAGAACTAAAGGGGAAGAGGTTGATCTGGGGAGCTCTGCCAGGGAAAGTCTGCAGGGGCTCTTCCCTGTCCCCAAACTGGGGGTGCAAGGGGGGAAATCACTCCCTGGGGGCTTCTCTCACCTGGGATCACCCCTCATCCACGGGAGGCAGTGCTGCTTGGGGGGCAGGGAGTGGGGGGACAGGAGTCCTTGTCCCCCCGGGGCTGGGGGATGAGGTGCTGTGCCACCCCTGCTGCAGGAGCAATTAGGGCCAACCTTTAACCGTGTTCATTTGATGGGGCTGAAGGAACTGTTTACATTCGCCTTCCCCTGTGTTTGGTTTGTGATAGCAGCAGAGCAGCAGGCGATGCTGTGGGTGTCCCGTTCTCAGCAGATTTAGGGGGGTTTCCTATGGGAAAAGCAGCTATAGAGCCCTGGCAGGCACCCATCCAGCACCTTCCCCTGATTTTTTTTAAATTTATGTTTAGCTTTTACCTCATCTCAAATAAAAAAAGAGTGATTTAAAACCCTTTGCAATAAAACAATTCAAACAGAAGCCGGTCTGCAGCGCTGGTTAATGGGGAAGAAGGTTCTCTCGTTATTTGCTTAATTACAGGTTTTTGTTTGTCGAGTACTTGTGGGTGAATTGTTTGCAAATAACAGCTGAGTTTATTCATGCTCAGAGTCCTGAGCCCTGAGATTAGAGCTGGGAGACAGGAGCTGGAGGGTGCTCAGGGCTGTGGGTGACCCCTGGGAAGTCCCAGGAGGGGAAATCCCAGGAGGAGCTCGAGGGACCTGGGATGGTGTGCTGGATCCTCAGGGGAGCTGCAGGGCTGTGATGTTGCTCTGTTGGAGCTGCCTGCCTTACACAATGTGGCTTTAATCACGTGCAGTTTATCCTTTTGTAAATTGCAGATAAGGATTAACTGCTTTATGGAGTCCCTGTAAAACACAGTCCATTAATGGGAGTGAGCTGAGGGTTTTGCAACGCTGCACTCAGCCTGCCAGGCCAGGCCTGGGACTGCCAGGTGTTTCCTGACCTCCTCCTGCATGTCTGCAGGAGATAACACCTCTCCTTAGGGCTTCTTCCCCCGTTTATGGTGCAGATAAGGGAGTTTTGGGGTGCTGGAAGGAGAAGTGGCTGCCAGGTGATGCTGTGCTGAGAGTAGGTGTTTCAGGATTTGGGACGGACACGGGATCTGTGTGAGCACAGCTGCTCTCAGCCGGTTTTGGGGCCATCCTGCTGCTGTGATGTCCCAGCACTGAGTTTGGGGATCTCCTGAGAGCCTCCAGAGTGATGGAAATGGCAGCTGCCCTGAGCACAGGGAACAGGGAAGTGTCACCGGGCAGGGAGACGCGGCCCCAGCCAGGAAAAACAAAGAGCAGGACACAAACATATCCCTGCACCCACCCACCTGCCTCTCCAAGGGCTGCACAGAGCAAAGCCCAGCTGGGAAACTGCTCCCAAAGTGAAGAAATCCCAAAGTCTGCAGCCTGCACAGCAGCGAAAGTGGCACAAAAAAATTACGACCGTGCCGAAACGGCGATGGAGGCTGCAGGAATCATCCCGCGAGGAACCCACCAAAGGGCAGCAGCCACTTCTCCCTACCTGCCAGCCCCGAGAGAGCCGGGGCAGAGGGGCAGGAGGCGTTGGAGGGGATGGGAGGTGACTCAGGTGTGACTCAGGGCAGAGTCACGCAGCGCTCGCCCCAGCCTGCGCTCGCCCGTGGCGCTGCGGGTGATGCGGAGCCGGCACGGAGCCACGGCGATGCCGAGCCACGATCCGGAGTGTGGGAAAAGCGCAATCGCTGCAAACAATCACAGGCAAAGCCGGCAGCAGCACGCAGCGAGCCAGAGAGGAATTTGGAGACGCATTCCAGCGGGAATGACAGAGGAGGGGCGCTGGGAGCTGGGCCGGGAGTGCAAAAAAATACATGCTGCGATTTGTTTTGGTTTTTTTTTTCTCCCTCTCCGCAGAGCTGTCCCGCCCCGCCTGGCTTTCGAGTAAAGCGCTGGGTGCTGCAGGGGGCACGGAGGGAGCCGTGGCTGGGCACCCAGCGCTGTCCTGCTGGCACCGGGGACAAGGACAGCTCTGCTGTCCCCTCTCCACCTCGGCCATGCTCCCTGTGACCGGCATCTGTGGCCAGACTCTTCTGCCCCCCGGCCATAAATGCCCCCTGTGCCAGGAGCCACCCCTGCAGCTCAGCTCCCATCCCTGGCTGGCACTGCCAGGGCTGCTGGCCCTGGGCAAGCTGCTGCCCGTTCCGTGACTCAGTTTCCCCTGAAACAAGGACATCTCTGCACCTTGGAGACCGGCAAGGCTTCGCCTTGGAGAGGACCAGCTTTGGGGACAGGGACATGTCTGTGTGTGTGCCCACATCCAGCAGTGGTGGCACTCGGGAGCCGTGGTGGCCACCAGACTGGTGTCACTGGCCAGCAGAGCGTGTCCCCGAGGGGCAGCACAGCCTTGCAGCTCCATCTCTCCCTCCCTTCCCGACCCACTGTGTGTCTGCATTGCACAATAAAGGAAAAGCAACACGCAGTGGATGCTGGCAGGGCCGGGGGCACAGGGTGACAAGCGGCACAGCCCCTGGCACCCTGTGTGGCACAGGGCAGGGCACAGGGCAGGGCACCGAGGTTCTGGAAGCTGCTCAGGCTCCCAGATAGGAGCTGGGCTATCAAGGATGGTTTTCTCTCACCCACTGCCCTGCAGGGGCACGTTCAAGGCTGTGGCTGTCGCAGAGAGCCCTGGTGGTCACCAGCGCTGCTGCCGGTGTCCCCTCACCCTGCCGGGGAGGGGAGGTGTGAGGCAGACCCAGAGAGGGGGCAGGAATTTGGATTCCAACAGATTCACGGCCACCTGCACATCCTCGGTGCCCATCTCCATCCCGCCCCAGCAGCATCACCTCCTCCCTGCACGGTGGGCAGAGGCTCTCCTGGGCACAAGGAGGGATAACTGGCAGGGGGTGCGGTGCCCTGGGCTGTGTTTCACTCCTTGCTCCAGGCACAGCAGCCGTCCCGGGAGCTAAAAGCACTCAATTGTTGGCTGATGTTTTTCTTTGAAGCCCTCATTCATCCTCCAAGGTCTGTATTGATTTGGGACTCCAGGAAAGCATCTGCCCTTCTCTGCCTTCATCAATGACTTTCCCACATTAATCCACCTCCTCCCTTGATAACCACACTAATTACTCTCGGCTAAGTTGACTCTGGCAGGGCACTGGAGGCTGGGAGGAGGAACCTGCTCCAGCCTGGCTGTGCTTGGAGCTGCAGCTCCGTGCAGAGCCAGGCCCGGGGCTGGAGGGAACTGGTCATACTGGGAGTGTGAGCACCCCACAGGGGCTGGGGAATGTGTGCTGCTGGGAGAGGTGCTTGCTGTCCATTTCTTTGTACCTGTCAGGGAATGAATCCCTGATGATTTAGCAGGGGTGATGATCCCGGACTGTGCCCCAGGGATGCACACCCACCCTCCCTGCCTGTGCCTGCCAGGCCTGGGGCTCCAGGGCCTTTCTCCCCTGTGCTGCAGGGGGTTTTAGACCACCACGGGAGGTTCACACCCTCAGCCTGGGCTGGTCTAGGCACGAGATGAGATCCTTTCCTTGTCTCCATCTGGGTTTCCTTGAGGGGGAAGACAGGGACAGAGTTCTTTGACCTCAGGCACGGTCAGGCTGAGCCGTGGCTCAGGAGCAGCCCCGTGGGAAGGAGCTGGATACAGGGAATCCCAAGTTCAGTGGAGAAATGATTCCTAATGTCCAACCTAAACCTCCTCTGGTGCAATTTGAGGTCCTCCCAGCAGGAATGGTGCTGTAAGGGGAGGCTGCAGTGAGCAGAGAGAAAAAAATCCTGCATGGCCGTGGTGGCTTCCGCTGGTGCCCGTGGGGACACGGGTGGCAGGGGGACATCAGGGGACATGGGGGACTCTGCTGGGCCCCCACGGGGGACAGGACACCCCGGGCTGGCCCCCAGCGTGCCCCTGCAGCCATTCCTGAGGTGGAGCCGCCATCTAGTGACACATGGATGGGCTTCCCCAGCGGGTCCCCAGGGCAGTGGTGGCCCTGGCCCCATGTCCCTGTCCCCACCATCCCCAGCTCCTCAGGGCTGGGGGGACAAAGCCAGAGCCAGGTGAGGAAGGAGGATTGGGGTTCCTTCTCCTCACTCTTTTGGGGTGAGGCAGTGCATAAGCCCCGAAGTACAAAACAGTGGTGGGTTGTTAATTTATTTAATGGTAGAACCATTAAGGTTGGAAAGCCCTCAATGGTCATGGGTAACTCAGCACCAACCTGTTCACTGTGTCCCCAACATCCCACACTCCTTTTGGACCCTTCCCAAGCAGCTTGCTCCCCCCTGGACACCACCCTAGTGCAGCAGGGAGACCCCAACCCTTTGGATGCCCACCATGTGAGGCTCACCCCTGTCCTGTGAGCCACTGGCACCACAACCAAACCTTGCCTCTCCCCTCCCATGGCAGTCTGAAGCCTCTCCACCTCAAGCTGCTCCTTCAGCACATTCAGGCCCATCATCATATCTTTAAACCCCCCACACTGTCCTCTTTCTGCCTCAAAAACCGAACAAAGGCAGTGGCCATCCCCTCTCTTGTCCCTCTTCCATTTTCCTCCCGCTGGCTGCCGAGAAAAAGGATTCAGCCGTGCCCACTGCTTGTGAAAAGCCCCCGCCTGCCTTGTGTTTTATGAAGGAAAATCTCCTTGGGAGAGCAGCCAAACGTTCCCAGCCTCCTGCTGGGTGTTTCAGACGGGAGTGCTGAGGATGGAGGGCACTGCAGCCCCCGGGCCTGGGGGGAGATGGGGGGACAGGGTGGGCTCTGCACAGCCACCCCCAGCCTGCAGAGGGACCTCAGGGCAGGAGGGAGCACAGGGGACAGGATGGGCTCTGCACAGCCACCCCCAGGCTGCAGAGGGACCCCAGGGTAGGAGAGAGCACAGGGGACAGGGTGGGCTCTGTACAGCCACCCCCAGGCTGCAGAGGGACCCCAGGGTAGGAGAGAGCACAGGGGACAGGGTGGGCGGTACAAAGTCACCCCCAGAGTGCAGAGGGACCCCAGGGTAGGAGAGAGCACAGGGGACAGGGTGGGCGGTACAAAGTCACCCCCAGAGTGCAGAGGGACCCCAGGGTAGGAGAGAGCACAGGGGACAGGGTGGGCGGTACAAAGTCACCCCCAGAGTGCAGAGGGACACCAGGGCAGGAGGACACTGCAGGGTTTGGGTGGCCAGAGGTGGCTGTGCCTCTGCTGCCTCAGGGGAGCGAGTTTGGCTGCAGGGCTGGGGCTGCTGAGATCCCAGCACATCCCTCGGGACAGGATGTGGGGAGCTGGGGCTGTGTGTGCTGTGCCCCGGGCACTGGCTGGGTGCTGGGTGCCCTCCCTCTCCTCTCTGCAATTCCTCCATTCCCCCATCCTTTTCATCTCCTTTTCCTTTCTCTTCCCTCCCGCTCTTCTTCCCACACTCCCCCTCTCAGCACCTCTCCTGGACCACACATCCCCACGCACTGGAGACCTTTCAGACCCAGCAGCTCTTTCAAAAGCATCCAAGAGGCCCCCGGGGGCTCCAGCCCACCAAATCAAACTCAAATTTGCAGCTTATATGCAAACATGATGTGTGTGGACGCCGAGGCTCTGCTGGCACACACAGGGAGTAAACAGAAACACATGGCTGAGCCTGGAAGAGCAGCAGCCTCGCCTGAGAGCTCTGGGGAGGGATTTCAACCAGATTTGGGGAGGGATTTTAATCAGGTTTGGGGAGGGATTTTAACCCCCAGCACCCAAAGGGGGTGAGTCACGTCCCAGTGCAGCTCCAGGTGCAGTTCCCATGCCTGTGTCCGTGGCAAGGCTGTTCCTGAGGGCTCAGGGAGAGAAATTTGGGGGGAACCAGAGGTTTCTGCTCTGTAGCTGAACCGAAAACCACAAGGGCAAAGTCAGACGGGCTCAGGCCCAAAGGGAGAATCTCTGCCATGTTTCCTTTTCTGGTTCATTGTGCAAGTGCCGTGTTCCACGCGAAATTAAAACCTTCCTTTCTTTCTTGGGGGATGTTCAATATCCTTTAAAGGCTTTTTCTCTTTCTTTTGAGGCTGGGAGCAATTTCTCAGGGAAAATGCTGCTCACCAGAAGCATGTTTCATGTCTGACAATGATGAGACAAAAAACATCCAGCAGCTCAAGAATTAAACTTGTTGCTGGCAAGCCTTGCTGCAAAGTATTTCAATGTTTTTATTGCATCCATCCTTCCTCCTCTTTCCCTGTGAAGCTGCTGCCTCAATTTGACCCACGCCAGCAGACAGATTCACACGTTTTCCAACTTTGAACCTCTTATTTGTGGAACCAAAGGAACCTCTCTGCTCTTGCACAGCTCAGCTCCTGCCAGCGTGGCTCTCCCACTCCACCTTCCTGTCGCCTGCAGCTGCTGCTACTCCTTGCTTTATATATTTTCTCATCTAAAGGTTTCCTGAAATGTGTTTTTGAGGCTCAAAAAAAAAAAAAAAAGTAAATAATAATTTAAAATAATTTTTAAAAATGTCCCTACTGCATCCCAGGTGTTGTGGAGTGTCCCCCCGAGGTGGGGACATTCCCTGGACAGCCTGTGCTATCCAGCAGCGGGATACACGGAATTTTTTTGCACCTTTTCCAGAATTTTCACGTCTCTGGAGCAGACAGGGATGAAGGAGGGAAAGCAGCAGCTGTCCCTTTCCTCCCTGCTGCCTCTCCCCTTGGACAGAGGTGCGAGGCGCAGCCTCCAGCCCCAGCATTCCCCTCCTTGGGCTTTCCCGGCTGGAAAATCCCGGTGACCCCTTGGAGGAGGGCGCCTTGGGGGGGCTGGAGATGGGAGATCTCCACAGGGAGATGGTGGATGAGAGCAGCAGCAGCCGCAGCGGGATGTGCTTCCCCTTCCCGGCGAGGACAGGCGGCTCCTGCTCCTCCCAAGGAACCACTCGGGTGTTTCTTCCCTTCCCGACTCCTGGCTTTGCTTCCTCCTCCTCCTCCTCCTCTCCTCGTGGTCTGTATTTAGTCCCAAACCCTTTTGCACAACTCCCGAGGAGTGCCAGCCCTGGCAGGCTCCGGGCTGGGTTGTCTTTGGGGCAGGGAATTAATAACCAATAATGATAATTTTCCCTGCCGCCCTGGGGGCTTCCTTCCAGCTCTGCCTCCCGACGGGATTTAGCCGGAGCAGCCGATGAGAAAGACGCAAGGAAAACCTCCCAGGGACGCCAGAGGAGGGCAGAAGGAGGCAGAGGGACGCAGCATCGCTCCTGTGCTCAGCCCGCGTGTCCCGGCTGGGTCTGAGCTCCTGCCTGGCCAGACCCCAGCTGCCACAGACATATTGTATGAAAAATCCGTTTGCCTTTTGAAGGATCTTTTCTTCACGGAAGCTGGGAAGCTTCAGCTTCTCCATGTTTTGCTGCTTTGGAATGTGATTTGGAGAATTGTTTACCCAGCAAATGAAATTCATAATGAATCAGCCTTCCGAAACATGGAGCCAAGATTCTCATCTCTTCCCTGGTCCTGGCACCCTCGAACACACCCAGACCCGGGGCTCTCAGGGTAGCCAGGCTCTGCCCGGCCCCTCCATCCCAGGGATGCCTTTGGGGAAGGGTTTCAGCCCAGAAGGAGAGGGAGATAAGGGATATCTCCTTTCCCCTGCAGATCAAAGCCCCGGGGTTATCGGCAGGTCCTGCGGCTGTGGGGCAGCGAGGGGCCGGGGTCAGCTCTGCCTCACTCGGTGGCTCGGCCAAAATCTGGGCACTGAGCAGCCCTGCCAAAATTCCTGTGGCATTTTCTCGCTGAGGCTGGCCTGGGAGCTGCTGCTGGGTCCTGCTGGCCCGGGCTGGGGCTGAAGGGCCAGCAGGAGCTCCAGGTGAGCTGCAGCCTCAAGGGAAGATCTTTCCTCTCCTTTCCTGAGATGGGATCGTGGGAAGAGCTGGCGGCCCCAGGGAGATGGATGGGCTCGGGGTGGAGGGCAGCAGCAGGGGGGAGCTCAGCCCACCAGGAGGAGGATGGAGCACGGCAGGAGGTTAAAAGTCACCGTCTCTCCCTTTGCCAGCTCCTGCAGGTCACAGGGAGCTTCCCGAGGTTATCACCTGGGCAAGGCACTGAGAGGCTGGGGGTGCCAGGGCAGGGGGCTCAGCCCCACCCGGGGACAGCCACCCTGAGCCCAGGGGGCTGTGGGGACAGCCACCACGACACACATGCTGATCCCAGCCTGGGAAAGGGCACACAAACGCTGAGGGGGCACAAAGCTGCCAGCTGGAGGGGGCAGAGAACACTCGGGGGGCTCAGGGTGGGCTCTGAGCACAGCCCTTGGGGTCCTGCTGTCCCCTGTGCTGCCCCAAAGGAGGCACAGCTTGTGCCCTGAGCCCTCTGCTCTGGGGGAGCTCTGGGGGAGCTCTGCAGCTTTGCTGGCTGTGAGATGGGGCCCTGCTGCAGCCGCTGTGGTTTGATGTCGTTAATGTGACAAGCTGGATTAATTAAGTGTGTTTGGAGGCGTCCCTGCCTTTCCCAGGGCTTTCACTTCAAAGGGAGGCAAACCACCAGAGCATCTCCCTGCTGAAACGCCTCTGGGAGCCGTGTCCAGGATTTCTGGGAGCATCAAAACTCTTCCTACCGCAAAACCTGAGCCCACCAGAGCCATGGGAGCAGGACTGGAGCTTGCCTGCCTCCCATGTGGGTGCTCCCCACTGCCCAGTGGACTTTCTGTGCCCCCAGCTCTGCCCCAACACCCCAGGGAGCAGCTTCTGCCTGCCACTTTCTCCCCTGGCTGTGACCTGTGAGTCTGGAAACTCCAGGGGAGCAAAGTGGCTTTTTTTGAAGTCCCCAAGAGGCGGAGGAGAAGTTTCATGCTCCTGCTGGGTTTGTCCTCACGAGGTTTTGGAGTGTTTGGTAGCAAAGTGAGGCTGTCACAGAGCTCCCCTTGCATCTGTTTCCTTTGCCTGTGTGTCTGGCAGAGTCTTTTGCCCCAGTTTGCTGATTTTGTGACCATGGCCTTCAAACTCCCTCTGGAGAGGACAGCAGCTGTGAGAGGAGCACTCACCTGCACTGAAGAGAGGAAAAGTGTTTTAAAGCTGGGGGAAATGCTGCTTTTTACATCAAAACAGCAGCTGGGAGCATTGCCCCGTGGCCGTGCCCTGCCCCAGGAGCCTCCAGCCTCACCTGGCAATAGCAAAGAGAGGTGGGGACAGTGGGGACAAGTGCCCGTGCTGCCCCTCCAGCACATCAGGGCTGATTTGTTCCCAATTTGATGCTGTCCCCAATGCCCCAGGATGGACAAGGAGAGGGGACAGGTGACAGGAGCCAGCTGATCCATGCTGGCAGCTTCCAGCCTCACCTGGCAATAGCAAAGAGAGGTGGGGACAGTGGGGACAAGTGCCCGTGCTGCCCCTCCAGCACATCAGGGCTGATTTGTTCCCAATTTGATGCTGTCCCCAATGCCCCAGGATGGACAAGGAGAGGGGACAGGTGACAGGAGCCAGCTGAGCCCACTCCTGGCTGCAGCAGGGCAGAGCTGGGTGTCACTGGAGGCTGTGATGCCACATCCCTCCACCCTGCCCTGCCTGCTGCCAGCATCACAGGCAGGATTTGATATTAAAGGTGCAGCAGAGAGCAAAAGCTGGAACAGGGAGTGCACAACTCTCCCCTCCCTTCCCCAGGGAGCTCACTCCTTATCCAGCCCCACTCCCTTTTCCTCCTGGGATAAACCAGGAACGGGTGGATTGGGTTTCCTTCTCTTTGCCATTGGTGTGGCCAGCCCAGACCACCCCACAGATGGGGAAGATCCCAATTTGTCCCTGCTGGGCTGAGAATCAGCTGCTCCCTGGGGCTGCTACACCAGGAACACTCTGGAAAATTCACTTCCCAGGGCCTCTCCATCAGAAGGAAAGTGGAGGCACCGGGGGTCCAATTACAACGTATTTAACATTTCTGAGCTCAGGGGGCCTCGCTGCCTCACAAGTGGGTCAGCCTGGAGCTGCAGTGTCCAGGATTAAGTGTGGTGTAACTGGAGCCCAGGGCAGGCAGGGGGAGATTGATCTGGCTGTGGTTGCAGCGAGCTCCCTGAGCTGTGCAGAGGCTCAGCCGTGGGTGGGCAGGGGGACGAGCGCTCCTGTGCCACCGTGTCCTCACCCTTCTGGGAGCTGAGCCCTTCTGCAGAGCTTTTGATGATGCCCCCGAGGTGCTGCTGGGTGGTCTGGCCTAGCCCTGTTAGATGAGAAGATCTCCAGCAGCAAAGCCTCAAAATAAATGGTTATCACAGCTCCTTTTGGCAAGAAAGGTCACAAATGTTGGATCTTTCCAAAGGAAGTTGGATCTGCCCGATGCTGGCTGAACTGGTACCCAGTGCCCTTGTCCTTGCCCCCTCCCCAAAGCCCTGCTCATGTTTCCTGTCCCCACTGCAATAATGCCTGTGTGTGGAGTTTCCTGTGGGGCAGCTGCTGGGGGAGACCTGGCTTTGTTTCTGGAGGGATTTCTGACTTTTGGCACTCCTGCCACAGGAAAACGAAACCAAACCAGGGCTGAAGTATCTTGTCGCCCCAAGAAAAGCAGAGTGAAACACCCATCATCCTGGCTTGATCAACATTTTACACTTTGAAATGTTGAAATCTTGAAATGCTGGGAAATGAGCAGCATCGTTTCCCAGCAGGGATGAGAGGTGGTGACTCTGAAAGGCAACAATGGCCCAGGCTGGGCCATTTCCTTGAAGGTGTGTCCGTGGTGGTCTGCACAGCCTGGGGCAGCAGTTTCTGCTCTCACAGAGACCCCACCTTCCCCTGCTTGACATTTTGGGAAGCCCAGCCTGTGCCAGGAAGGGATTTTGAGAATTTCTTTTCCAGCTGTGCAGGGAAAGCAAAACCCTTGGGCTTCGATCAACCTGAAATTTGGGGGGATGTGCAAGTGGGAAAAAACAACTGCATTCTGTATTTCCTTGCCTAGAGAAGGGAGAAAAAAAAAAGGGTTGGAATCAAAGACTCAGCTTTGCTGGGCTTTGCTTTGTCCTCGGAGCTATCAGACCCTGTCCCCCGAGGCTGCTGGCAGCTGTGCCAGCTCGGGAGGCACGGTGTGACCATTGTGTCTGCACAGACGGACACACTGACACACACACGGACACACTGACACACAGACAGACACACAGACGAGCAGCCACGGGCTCAGGGCTCCAGGGGCAGTCCCAAGAGAGGGATTTCACATCCTTTCTAGCCCGGTCCCAGGGGTCAGGGACCACGGGGAAGCGTGAGCTGCTGTAGTAGGAAAACAGGAAGCTCTGGTGGCAGGGATTTGTGTCATTTAGCAGGGATTTGTGTCATTTAGCAGGGATTTGTGTCGCTGAGCAGCCCCAGGGAGGTGTGGGGCCGAGGTGGCTGCACCACCACATGCTGGGTGTCCCTGTCTCTCCTGCTTTAGCCAGGGTGTCTTTGCAAGGACGGGGTGACACGAGGTGTGCCACCCCCCCGGCATCCCTGCACCCATCCCCAGGGGGGTCAGGGCACTGTGGGTGCCACAGGGAATGGGTTGGGATGCTGCTGTGATGGGGAGCAGCACGTGGCTGGATCCAGCAGGACAGCCCGTGTTACCTGGGCTCAAACAGCTGCCAAAACCTGCTCAAAGTCATCTGCCAAAAATGTCAGCTTGTGTTCCCAGGGAAACAATGCTGCTTGCATGGTTTGGGGCTGAAGGAGCATCCTGGAGAGCCTGGGAGCCCTTGGAAAGCTCAGGATTGCTACAAACACAGACAGGCAGCTGGGTGTTGTTGGAATGGGCCCCTGGCTGGGCAATAATTAGCATTGACTCCATGATTCACAGAAGGCTGATCAATAATAATCTTTATTAAGAAACCCATTGCTCTTTTATGGACAGTCCCGCTACAGGTGGACCTAATTAGTCCTCCACTCCAAAACCATTGGCTAATTAAGAAACCACCCTTGGATAAACAGATCTCCGTAGCACATTCCACATGTTCACAATGCCAGGTGCAGCAAGCGAAGACAAGAATTGTTTCTCATTCTTTTTTCTGATCTTCTCAGAGCCTTTCTAAGAACGATGGAAAAGGAAAGTTATCAATTCCCTGGGAAAGTCCGTGCCTTGCTCCCTGTGGCCAGAGAGCTGCTGCCACAGCTGCCAAGGGGGAATGGACAGTTGACAGAAAGAACAGTTCTGACCATCTCCAGCTTGTGCTGGGGCCCTGCAGCTCCTTTTGCCACATCCAGGAGAGCTGGAAAAGGCTGTGCAGGACCTCTGGGGGCTCCTGGCTGTGAGGTGCCCCCTCCTCAACGCCCACAGGGGCACCCTCACCCCGCTGCCGGCCCCGCTGCCGTTTCCTCGCCGGGGCAGGATGGGTGATTGATGAATGACCCAGCACGGCGCTGCTGGGGCGTGCCAGGCGGAAATGTCTGCTCCGAGAGATTGGATAACCCTCTGGCCCGCTTCCCTTCGCAGCCTTCAAACGGCCACGGCTCCCAGAAGCACCATATCCTCTTCCTCCCTCCCTCCCTCCCTCCCTGGGCTGCACTTTGGTGGCTGATCTTTCTTTTCTTTTTTTTTTTTTGTTGTTTGGTTGCTGCACGATCTGTAATCGGTTTGTTGTAATCGATGGGGATGATGGAGATGGCGTTCTGGTTGTTCTGGAAATAAAGCTGTGCTTAAATCAGAGGAACTCCAGAAGTAAACAGCCAGGGAAGAGCTGGCTCAGGGCAGGAACGGCTCATGGATTGAAATCTTTCCTGGGAAAACTGCAGCCAGGAGCAAATATTTATGGTTGATCCACAAACAGCCGTGCAGGAGGTTTCATAGCAGGAGCTGTGGGCCATCCATGGGGCTGGGAACACCAGGAGCTGTCTGCAAGGTGCTTGCAATCATAGAATCATGGACAAGGATCTTAAAGATCATCCATCCCAGGGACACTTTCCCCCTGCTCCAAGCCCTGTCCAGCCTGGCCTTGGGCACTGCCAGGGATCCAGGGACAGCCACAGCTGCTCTGGGCATCCTCACCCTCCCAGGGAAGAATTTCCTCCTAATATTGAATTGAATCTCTCCTGTTTCAGTTTGACAGCATCCCCCCTGGCCTGTCCCTGCAGGGAAAGCTGGTGGCAGTGGCACTGCAGCGTGCCCAGGTGTGACCCTGGCCCAGGGAGCTGCAGGAATGCGTGTGCTCCCTCACGCACCCGTGCAGCCCCTGCGGCTCAAACTGCTTCCAGGAAACGGCTGGGGGAGGAAACAAGCACTAATGAAGAATCCCGTGGTGAAAAATGTGTTCCTACAACCGTTAGATTATTGTGTCCTTGAGAGGCAGGGGAGGAGATAACCAAACAGCCTCGCTGCATTCCAGCCTTGGCTTTTTGGGGACGCTGGTGCTGTGCTGGCCACGGGCCCTCTCTGGGGGTGCCACATCTCCCCCGTGTTCCTCTCAAGCTCCCCTTTGCCCCACAGTGCTGTGGCAGTGAAAACACCTCCTGTGGGGCTGGTGTGTGCAGCCGTGTGCCCTGCACGGGTCCGTGCTGAGCAGGGCCACAGGCAGAGCTCTGCAGGGTGGCAGCATCCCAAAAGCCAAACCCAGAGCCCTCTTTTGGGAAGGAATCTGGGGAAAATGCAGCTTAATTGAAGGGCTGGAAGTGCTCCCTGCTTTCAGATCAGAAGGGTTTGTGGGGTTTGTGGGGCCAGCAGTGCCTGGGTGTTACCCCAAGCTGGCTCAGTGGGCACCTAACAGGGACAGGCAAGGAGCAGGGGCTGTCACAGCCAGGAAACGTCCCGTGGGCACCTTCCTGGAGCATCCAGAGGGGAATTGTGCCATCCCAGGAGCCTGGGGAACGTGTGGCACACTGCTCTGCTGGCTCTCGGGCTGCCCTGAGCTCCTGAGTGCTTTGTTTTCCGTGAGCTCCTTCATCTCCTGTGCTCAGGAGTGACTCAGGCCAGGAACCTGGGGCGTGTGGCCGGTCAGTTCCATGTCAGGATGCCTTCCCTGTCCCCCCATGGCAGTGCCCAGCTCAGGGCTGCCAGCTGCCCCACGCCCCGGGGTGCTGCAGCACCCACACCCCGCGGGCAGCGCGGCCGCTCGGCATCCCAGCAGCAGGGACATTCCTTTGGAGATGGGACGTTTGTGCTCAGGAAGGCCTGAAAAAAGCCAGGGACAAAGGGGGGAAGTGATGGTGGCTGTGTCTGAAGTTATCTTGCTGCTGCACTTGCGGGGGCCGCTGAGTGACAGCGCTGCTGAGCGCAGGAAACACTCATCTCCTCAGCTCCGCTGCTCCCTTCCTGCCCTGCCCTGCTCTGCTGCGGGCCAGGGCAGGGGGATGGAGCCCTGAGCCCCCCCCGGGGGTGCCCAGCATCGGGGGGCACTGCTGAGGAACCCTGTGCCAGCACATCCTAAACCTCCTCAGCCCAAGCCCCGGGTTGTGCCATGCGGTGGCATCGGAGCATCAGCTCCTTCTGCCCAAAGCAGTTTGTTCCAGCAGGTGGGAAAGTGGGGAAACAGCTCCAAAGATCTTGGGGAGCCCCAAACCAGCCCCTTTCCACTGTTTCCTCCCTCTGTTAGTCCGTTTGAATTCTCTGATTTGGCTCCTCAGCGAGCCAGGGGAGCTGTGGGGTGGCAGCAGGGGTGGGAAAGGCAGGGAATTCCTGGTGGGGATTCCTGGTGGGAGCTGGGCAGGGATTGCAGCAGCCTGGCCGTGCAGGAAGCCAGGAGAAAATGCAGCTGCACTCCTTCATCCCAGGGAGGGGATCCCCCAGCACAGCCCAGCTCAGGGTGCAGGGCCATTGTGAGCTCTCCCCTCGGATGGGAAGTGAAAGAGGAGCAGTAAAAGGATGTTTGGCTTAACCCTGTCTGCTTTGGAGTATCCTGTGATGAAATGTTGCTTTGCAGCTTCTTCCAGAGCCTGCCCCTCTCTGGATGCCAGCGTTGCACCTGGGACTGCAACAGGAACAAAGGAATCTGTCTGCCCTCCCTTTAGGAGTGGAAGAATCTCCCTAATATTTTGGGTTGGAAGGACTCGTTTCTCCACTGTGGAGAAAAAAAAAAAAATAAAAGCGGTTTTTCTTTTTGCTAATAATATTTAGCACTTCTCAAGCCAAAACCAGCCCCAGAGGAGCTGGCTGGACTGAGCTCTGGCTTCTCCTGCTCAGGGATGCCCAGTTTGGTGTAACAGGGCTCTCAGTGGGATGGAATGAGGATTTCTCCTGCCTGTGTGCTCAGAGCTGTGCACAAACCCCAGGTCCTGCCCTGGAGACCCCAGGGAAGGAGTTTATACAGCATCAGAAGCACGACAGGAATCTGGTTTATCAGCAGAGCTGGCTGAGCTCTGCCAGGCTGTCCTGGTGTTTGAGGTGCATTTCAAACCCGGGTGTTTTACAGTTTGTGCCCCTTTGACAGGGATTTCAGGGGTTCCTTTTTGAGGGGCTGTAGCCAGGCTCTGTCCTCAGGCAGTGAAATCACCATTGCTGGAGAATCCACTTTTCTTTTCAGATCCTTCTTCAGTTATTTGCAGCCACAGAGGCTTCCACGGTGACTCACAGGTTGGAAAATGTGGGTGGTGTGTTTTCAGTGACTTTTAGATGTCAGAGAGGTGCCACAATTCCGACCTGAAATTGAGATTCCTGGAGCACAACCAGCCCTAATCCCGCTGTGGCCAGAGAGGGGCTCTGATTTCCTTCACTGCCCCCACATCCTGCATGGAAACACCTCTGTCCGAGCTCCCTGTGATGGAAATGTCACAGCAGCTGGCTGCAAACCTGCTCCAGCCTCCGTGCTGACCAGTTCTACACCAATAACAGGCTTTTCTAGGGCCAAGTTCCTAAAGTCCAGCAAAAACAGGGCTTTGTCATGGAAATGCTGAGATGACATTAATGGCAGTGTCCTGAACGCAACTCTAATTAAAGAGAGGAAGGAGAACTGAAGCAGGATGTCCTGTTTGGCTGCCCAGGATGGAAAGCTTGTCACAAATAAAGTGCATTCTCGTGCTTTGTCTCTGTCCCCCTGCACGAGGCTCTCCCAGATTCTGCAAACGCTCATTTTCTTATCTCTCCTGGGCTCTTGTTCCTTTGCTTTTGAAAGAGCTCCTGACAAGGGTGTTTTTTTCTCTCTCTGCCCACCCACCAAATAAATGTCATCTCAAACACCAAGTGAATGTGGTTTTTTATGCCTTGAACAAAATCACTCGGGCACAATTGGCTCTGTGCAAAGAAACTTCCTTATTAATGCTGCAGAACAAGCTCTGGCAAGTGAGCAGGGACAGGCAAATCCGAGCTGGGAGTAAGATGGGAAATGTTTCCTTTGGAAAACAGGCTTTTGTGACCTGGGGAATGTCACAACCAATCTCTGAGCTGCTTCCTACGGGAGAAAAATAAATCAAAATCAAAACAGAGCAAAGAAGAAAAGGAAAGAAAAGGAATTCAGAAAAAAACAGGCCAGTGATTTCGCTCACTGTGTGCCACAGGAATCCTGATCCAACCAATTTTTGTGCTCACGCAGAACCTGCTGAGTGCTGCTGGCTCTGTACCTGGGACTAATCCCAGCAAAGCCCAGGTTTAAGGCTGACACTTGAGCTCAAAGCACCGTCCCAGCAGCACTGTCCTGCAAATCCAGGATTAAAAACCTGGTGTGTTTATGGAAAATGAGATGATCCAACCTGAACCATCCATGTGTGCAGCAGGAGGAGCAGGGCACGTGATGGGTCCTGCTCCTGTGGCTCCCTTTGTGCCTGATCCAGATGTTATCTCTCCTGCTGGGACACTGGCCTGGCTCCATTTGTGCCTGATCCAGATGTTATCTCTCCTGCTGGGACACTGGCCCTGGGCTGCCCTGCCCGTTTCCTCGGAGCACAGACCCTCTCTGGGCCGCTGCCAGCTCCAGGGCTGCTCTGGATTTCTATGAATAAAACAGCTGAAGGCTCCCCACTGGGCTGGCACAGCCTCCAGCAGCAGCCCTGAGCCCTGGGGGTCCTCCAGGAGCAGAAGGAAAGTGTTCTTTTGCCGTAAATTAAACCTGGGTCATTCCAGTGTTCCCTCCAGACGAGTTTATCCTCTTTGTTGGGGCGCTCAGGTGACATTTGGGGCAGCAATCCCAGTGTCTGCTCAGCCCTTTTTGGGACTGGTTCTGCTGCTTCTGGTGGGTCAATCAAGGGCTGGGGAGGCAATGAGATTATTCCAGCCCCACGGGGGACTTGGCAGCCCTGCAGGTGCTGTGGGGTCACAGTTCCAGCTCTGCCACTGCGCCTGGCCTTGCACAAGCACTCAGCACCCTGTCACAATCCTCAGGAGGAGCCTGCCTGGTCCCACTGCAGCCCCCTGGAATCCCAAACCCAGCTCTGTGACCCTGCTACACCCAACCTTTCCTTGAGGGGCACAAAACCCCTCCTGCAGCCAGCCCCTCACCCATCCTGGGCTTGGTGCCTCCCCATTGCTGCTGGGAGGGCTCCTGAGGAGCTGGGCACACATGTCCTGCCTGGCTGGCACTGCCCAGGAGCCTGTCCCCACCCCAGGGGACTGTCCCCAGCCTGGCAGCGCCGCGGGGAACTGCTGCTGGCACAGGGACTGGGGGAAAGTTGAGGCTCCTCATTGCTGCAGGTTAATGAATTACCTTTGTGCACCGAGGCAGGAGGTGCAGCCCATGCACGCCGGGAGCCCGAGAGGAACAGGAATAAGATTAGAAATCCGTGGGGCTGGCAGATTCCCACGTGTTCAGTGGGATCCTGCCTTGCTCCCACTGCTGTTCTGTTCCCATCCTGGCCTGGGTGTGGGGATGGGCTCCCAGCTGGGCTCCCTCCATGTAACAAACCCATAAGCAGGACCTGAAACCTCACTCCAGCTTCAGCTGGGGGGGTTTGGTCAGGAAGTTTTGGTAGTAAAGGGTAAATCCGTGTGTGGAGCTGGAAACAGAGTGAGGGAGTGGGGCTGCTGCACGGGGTGACACCATTTCCTCAAGGACTGAGTCATCCCAGCATTCCCAGATGCACCTTTGCCTCGTGCCAGGCTCTGCAGACATCTGACCTTAGATGATGACCTCAGAGGTGATGCCTGAGTGCTTTGGGGCCGGTTGTGTTTGTCCCTCTGGGTCTCTGCTGGCTCTGGTTTGTCCCTCCGGGTGCTGCTGGGGGCATCCCTGCAGCTGCACTCACTGAGGATGGACAAGCCAGAGAAGAAAAGTGGAAACCTGCCAAAATGCATTTGGAGACCCTGTTCCAAACAGGTCTAGAGACAGCTTTAGCACTGAGGGGTGATTTCAGCCCAGCTCAGCTGGGAGGTGTCCCTGATGTGCTGTCACAGGGTCACCAGCTCCCCGAGCCCTTGGGCTGAGATAAAACCAGGAGAGGGGCAAAGAGAGGGCACAAAATGATCCGTGGAACCATTAGCACATCCATCCTTGCTGCAGTAGTCACAGAGCAGCTCCTCCTGGGGGGAATTTGGCCATTTTGCCTGACGAGTTTCCCTCCTGCCGGCGCTCGCTGACATTTGCTGCTGACACTGCCCAGCCACAGCTTCACACTCCCAGCAAATATTTTCCTTGGATGGGAGGAAAACTGCTCCGAGGAGCTTTTGTGAGTGTGTGGGAACGCAGAGTTGAGCTGGATGCCCTGTGCTCCCTCGGGCCCTGGTGTTACCTGCAGGGAAGCAGGCCTGGGGCAGCGATGCTCTGCGGGATGCAGGATGGGAGCTGCTGGGCTGCCTCTGCTTTGGGGCAGAAACCCCTCAGGCAGGTCTGAGCCTGGGGTTTGGAACAGGTCTGGCTGATGTGTGGAGAGGAGGGAAGGGTGATGAGTCCCTCTTTTGCCAGGATTGCTCTGGCAAGAGCTGGGAAGATGGGAGCACCCCAGCATGTGGCACTCGCCTTCATCCCAAAGTCCTGAATGCCCTTGGAGATGCTCAAGCATCCTAACAAGGTTCAACCTCTGCGTTCTCCAGCTCTGGGGCTTCCTTGGAAGCTTGTCTTGGAAATCTGGCTTGCATGGCGGGGAAAAAACACAGAGAAAAACAGTCTGCGGATATTTAAGGCCCACTAAATGGGGACTGAAATGGTTTGGGGGAGACCATGGAGATGAGAGCACACCGATGATGGTGTGACACTTAGCCAAGCTCCGTGCACATCCCCTGCCCACAGAAGCTGGGAGGGGCTTTGTGTTGTACACTAAAAGGACCAAAATGGGGCCAGCAAGAGCTGCTCCCACACAACAGCTTGAATCACTGCCCTGCCTGCTTGCACACACATCTATAAATAAGATTTTGGGCGAGCAAGGCAAGGGGATCCTCTCAATTTCATCCACCAGCTCTCATCCGCCCCAGCAGCGCGGGCAGCACGCTGGAGGAGGAAAAGAGCAGATATTTTTTCAGAAACACCCAAGGCCTGTCCCTGGTGGGCAGGAGCTGCTGACAGGTCTGGGTGTTTCACCTGGGATAAGGAGAGGGGAGCACTGGAGCCGTGTCGCAGCTCAGGAAAAACCCTTCATGGTTATATTTGTGCAGGCAGCTCTGAAGGCTCAGACCTTTATTCTTTCAGGCTTTTAAACTAAAGGTCATTTTTCTCTTCCCTTCCAGAGTTGAGGGGGGGGAAAAAAAAAAAGAGAAAAAAAAAAGTGAATTCCTCTTGACGCAGATCCCCTTCCCCTCTGGATGGGAGTTCAATTGTTCTTGCAAGCAAACTCCAAATCTGCCCCTTGCATTCACTTCCTTTTTCCTGCCCGAAAGGAAACAGAGATTTCTGACTGTGTGAACTGGTCCTTTATTTAAGGATACAAGAAAATAGCTAAATGCTAATTCAGTGTGGATCTATGCACTTTAGCATGCGGCCAGGCAGAACAAAAGAAAGAGAAACATGTCCCCGCCCTTCCCAGCTGAATTGTAAACTGCCCACTGGTTTGAGCATAATGGGTATTTATGAAAGTTATCCTAAAACATTTACTGGAGTCCAATGCAAACCCAGACCCCTCAGCCAGGAAGTTTTTAGCTACCAAAAATAATCACCAGGCCCTGGCTAATATTTTTAACGACCGTGCGTTCTTGGGAATTTCCTCTTCCCTCCATGGAGATAAGTGATTAAACAAAATAAAGGCAGTGGCCATTTTGACAGACTGCGACGTGTCAGAGAGGAGAAATATCAACAGCTCTTTTTTTTTTTTTTAATCTTTTTCCTAAGTCCTGACTTCTGCATTCACTGTCTGACTTTTAGGCTGAATTCCACTTCTCTCTTACGCTCTGAAATCCAGCGAAGTCAGCAGAAAAGCCATGGAAGTTTCCTGGGTAGGACTTTTAAGCCAAGGCATTAAATCCACTAATGGGACACACTTATCTCTTACACGCATTATTAATTTCATAAAAAGGCTGTGCAGCTCTATTCAGCTGGGGGTTATTTGGCTGGATCATTTCTGTGCAGCACCATTAGGGTGACGTCCTGTCCCTTCTTCAGGGCTTCTCCATGGAGAGCTCCTCTGGGCTTTGTCCCACACCACCAGATCAGAACCAGCCCTTGGAGTGCATTTTTCCCACTCACGGAGGTTTTTTCCAGGTAAAAAACTTTTTTTAATCAGTTGCAGGTGTTTTGTTCTGCGACTGGGAAGGTTGAAAATGTCAATTTTTGTCGCCTGCAGTGACCAGTAAGAGTTGCTGGGAAAGAGATGGTTGGCTGCAGGCAGGGAAGAGGAAGAGGAGGGCTCAGCCTTCAGGACTCTGCTGAGGATGGAATAGCCCAGAAGTCACTTTTCCAAGGACATGGAGGGATAGGATAAGGAGGCATAGATTTAAACTGAAGGAATGTAGATTTTTAATAGATATTAGGGAGAAATTCTTCCCTGTGAGGGTGGACAGCCCTGGCACAGGGTGCCCAGAGCAGCTGGGGCTGCCCCTGGATCCCTGGCAGTGCCCAAGGCCAGGCTGGATGGGGCTTGGAGCAGCCTGGGACAGTGGAAGGTGTCCTTGCCCATGGCAGGGGTGGAATGGGATGAGTTTTAAGTTCCTTTCCAACCCAAATGAGTCTGGGATTCCATGAAATAAATGTCAGGTCTGTGGGAGCCCTTACCTGATCCATAATTTGGTGTTGCTTTTGGCAGAGAATTCAAAATGCACGTTTTGGATCTTTGCTGAAAGCAAGGCTCTGCATTTAGGATTTGGACTCTGCTGCCAAATAATAGCAAAAATAAATGAATTATTCTTAATGCATCCACAGGGTTGTTTCTGGTGCAAGAAAGGGGCAGCTGGATTAACAGAGTGTAATTTTTTCAGTGGAAAATGTTTTCCCATCTTTCTGTGGCAGTGGGAGCTGGCTCCAAGGCATACACCAGGGGTGTGCAAGGACCACATCACCTCATACCTCAGGGAATTTTGGGGGAATGGGCGGGATTCCTAGCCCAGCAATAAACCTTTTTTGGTCTGTGATAATTTTTCTCCACAGGGACTTGCAGGAGGAGACTCCCTGCAGTTTGCCAGGCTGAGGAAACGTGCTCAGGACAGCAGGCACTGCACCCCTGCAGGGCAGAGCTGACCCGTCCCCTGCGCCTCCCCACTGCTCACAGCTTCCTCCAGGATGTGCTCTGAGAGCCTGGATGCTCTCTGCAGGCTGTGAGGGACACAAGCTGCTCCCCCAGGACAGCCCTGACACCTTATCCAGAGAGCAGAGCCCTTCCCCACGCTGCCTTGGCCAAGGGGGGCTCTGGCTTTTCCCCCTTTCCCCCTTTTCCCCCTTTTCCCCCTTTTCCCCCCTGTGCTCCCTGCAGTCACAGCAGCCCCATGGCAGGCAGTTTCACCCCCAGCCTTTGCTGCCCGTGTTCCAGGCTTGCACAGAATTAAATCTCTGCTCCCTGTCTCCCTCACTTTCTCCTCTTCTCTTATCAGGCTGTCGGTGAGGAGGGAGGGGAGGCTGAGCCCCCAGAGTGAGGATGGAGCACCCCAAAAGTTCTGTGGGTCACTGGTCCTACAGAGCTGCCCCCTCTGGGTCCTACCAGGGGCTGCTGAAGCCCCCACACCTGCACCCCCAGCTGGAAAATGGGACCAGGACCAGCTCCTTGTGCAATGTGATGTCAAATATCTAATTAACAATTAGCTTCTGGTGTTAATGAGCAGCTACTTGGAGAGGAGGCCTTGTGGGTGTCAGAGCCTTTGGAAAATGTCTTTATTGGAGAAGTGGACACTTCCAGGAGGAACAAGAGACCGGCACAGGGAGAGTGGCTGTTCTGCTCTGGGGGGTCCCCCTGCACCTGTGGTCACCTTGGGGTGGGCTGGAGATGCCAGCAGGAGGCTTTGGGGACAATGGGAGGTGCAGGCAGAGGTGTGGGCACAGCTGGCATGGCCACCCCCCTCTGGCTCCCTCCTTCCCTCCTAACTGAGCCTTGGCTGCCTCCCAGGTTTTCCCCCAGCACTGATTTCCCTGGGAGGACAAGATGAAGCGTCCCAGTTTCAGATTTAAACCCCCTCCACTCGTGTGGCCCCTGCTGACTGCAGCAGCTCCCAGCCCTGGGTAAACAGGAAGGGTTTTCCACACATCCCATGTCACTCCTGCAGTCCGTGTGGGCTCAGAGGGGTGGGTGATGGTGTCCCCACTCATCCCAGGACAGATGGCACAGCGCCAGGCAGGGCTGCTTGCAGAGCATAAAATTTGGGTGCAGAGTTTTAAGGAGGTGTTCAGCATTGCAGGGCTGAGCCTGTGTGTGTGCGGATGGTGGGGAGAGGTCTCAGCCCTGCATCTGAGATCCCTCATCCCACAGTGACCCCTGAGCCTTTCCACGGGGAGCTGCTGCTTAAAACCCATCACTGAGAGGAAAAGAGGGAGACTGAGCTCATTTTTGCTTCGGGGACAGCTGTGCTCCCAAAGATTCCCTCAGCTGGGAATGCTGCACACTGGGAGCACTCACACACAGGGCACACCATCACCTGCTGCTGGGGAGGGTGATGGGCAGCCTCCAAAACCCTTTCTGCCAAGGAAAACAAGAGGGGGCTTTCTTTAGCCATGCATTTATATAAATAAACACAGGAATATTTTGCGGCTCCCAGGGGATTTGCCCAGAGCTCTGTTCTGCTGAATCAGGGTGGGAGTAGCTCTGTGCTCCCCGTGAGCCTGCGCAGGAGCTGCGGCACGAGCTGGGGACACAGGGGACCCCAGGTGGCACGTGGCTGGCCCTAAATCCATGCCAGGCACTCTGCTGGGACAGGAGCAGAGCCCACAGGCTGCTGTGGGGGTCTGGAGATTAGAGAAATGATTGCCACTGCCACAGCCCTCACCCTCCAAAACGCCTGTTTTTAGTCTGAAGTTCCAAAATCCTGTTACAAACTGTGTTGTTGCTCCTTTGGCTGCCCAGAACCGAGGTCACACACACACGGAGAGATTAAATTTGGAATACTATCAAATTTGCACACAAATGGGCTTGAAAATTAGGGCATCAGGGCAGTTGTTTCCACACTTCTGTGCTGCCTGGCCCTGAAGAGAACACCTCTGTCAGGTGATGCCCTGCAGGTTTAGTGGCCCAAACCACGCACCTCTCTCTTTCCCAACGCAGGCACGGTGTGACAAGGTGACAACAACCTGAGCACAGCCTTGTATCCCAAATTTCGGGGGGTCACAAATACCCCAGAAGGTGCTCCAATGATGGTCAACATTGACGTGGCCCCTCTTGAGGAGGTGGCCACCAACCCTGCCATGCTTGGCACAGGTCCCTGGTGCTGGGGGGGGTCCCCAGTGTCCCCCTTTGAGGGGGAATGGGAGTGGGAGCTGCCAAAATGTGCCCTAATGGGGTGGGATGTGTCCCACTGGGATGGGTCCCAGCCATCTCAGGCCTGGTGTGAGGCTCAGGAGGGAGCCTGGGCCAGCAGCCCTGTCCCTCCCCGTGTCCCCAGGGACTGGTGGCTGCCTCCTGTCCGTGGTGGGCTCGTGGGGGTCCCGCCCCGTGCCCCTCTCCCCCTCGGGGCGGCCGTGTTTGTTCTCCTCGCGGCGCCCCTTATCAGCTCACAACACACACAGGAAGTCCTGTCTGGGATTGTCCATCCCCGGCCTGATTTATACAGGAAGAAAAGCATAAAAAGCCGCCCTTCCACCTCGGCAGCCACCTCCTGCCTGTGCACAGCCGGCGGCTGGGGACAGCGGGGACAGCGGGGACAGCGGGACGGGGCTGCTGGAGCCGGGGTGGCCGGGCAGGGATGGCCACCAGGAGCCACCTGGAGCACAGCGGGGGACAGGGGGGCACCCAAGGTACCACAGAGCCCCTTAATGTAAAATTTACAGCGATTCGGAGGGGGGTGGTGGTTCACGTTCTCCGTTTCAGGGGAGGCTCCTGCCTTCCTTAGCAAACACCTGTCTTTCCAAACCAAGACAGATGGGATGGGATGGGATGGGATGGGATGGGATGGGATGGGATGGGATGGGATGGGATGGGATGGGGAGCTGGCACTGCGGACAGCTCCTTGTGAGCTCTGAGTGGGTTTTGGCCTTGCTGGTGATGCTGGGAGCCTTGGGGATGGTTGAACACCCAGCACGGAGTGAGCAGGAGTGCAGAGCATCCCTTGGAGCATACAGGGGTGCAGAGCATCCCTTGGAGCACACAGGGGTGCAGAACATCCCTTGGAGCACACAGGTGTGTGAGGCAGCCTCACCTGCTCCCGGCAAGGCTGGATCTGCTGGCAGCCACGTGCTGAGCAGGGCTTTGCTCTGAGCCCAGCCCAGCCTCCAGCACTGTTATTTTTAAGTCACCCCACTGGCATTCAGGCTGTTTTCATGGGGAGGGGAAGGCAGTGGGTAAATTTTACCTCCTGTGCATGTAGAGGCTGCAAACACTTGCACAAATTCCTGTGAGATAACTGGAAATTCTTAGCTAATCTCTTTTCTTTCTGTAACTCCCTCCCTTTTCCCTCTGCCTGCTCTCTGGATACCTCTGGTACATCACCAGGCTGTCCATCCTCCCCACTCTGCTCCCTGCCCTCTGCTCTCCTCTGTGTGTTGCTGAATTCACCCCAGACCCAGGTGGGATGTGGGGCAGGACAGGGATGTGGGCAGGACTGTCCTGGCTCTGCCACCAAGGCTTGTCCTGACTAACAGCCGAGCCTGGATCCTGCTGGGTGTGCACACCAGGAGCTCTGCAAAGCCTCCCAGATTTATAACCACGGTGCTGGGTGGTTTTCATGCTGTCTGCAGCTACCTGTGGGTCCTGCTGTCCTCGTCTGTGACATTGCACAGTGCAGGCAGGAGGCTTCCAGTGAGGCACCCAGGGTATTTTGGGATAAAGGAACAGCTGGGATACCCAGGCACTGCCTGGCTGTGCAGGAATACGAAGCAGAACCACGCCAGTGAGGGGCTCTTGGTAGAAATAACCCAGCATATTTTTCCCCAGGGTCCAACATTCACGGAACCAACTCCCCGAGCAGAGAATCAAACACAGAAAGCAACAACAAGGCTTTGCCAGTGATTCAATTCATTTCAAGCTGGATTGGGAAGGTCTGGCAGTGCTTGGGAGGCTGTGGAAGGCCGCTGTGGCTGGAGCTGGAGCATCCTCAAAAACTCACCTCACCTCTGGGCAGCAGTGGGAAACAAGGATCTGCCCCGGCAGATTCTCACTGTCCTTCCCTGGGATCTGCCGATGGAGCTACTCCCCCTCTCTGCTGTTCCAGCTCTCCCGAGTTTCCCTGGAGGTAAGGACGAGAAACTGAATCCGGTGCGGAGGCTCACTGCAGCCTTTTCCCAGGCTCGGCTCTGCAGATGGGGCTGGCCCCGGGGAGGCAGATTTACAAACTGCAGCAAATTGGGGTAAACGAGCCCGCCCCACTGCCCCTGCCCCAGCAGCAGGAGGGCTGGGAGAAACACCGGGAAAGAGGTCCCAGACCAGGCAGGAAAACAAAAGTGCCTCTGCAAACAGAAGCGGGGATCAGAGCTGTTCTTTCCTCTCTCCCAAAGTGAGCTCCGGGATCCCTGTCCTGCCTAGGGCAGGTTCCTGCAGCTGGAAGCTTCCCCCTGGAAGAGAAAGATAATCAGAGCAAGAATTTCTTGTGTGAAAGGCTCTCTGCTGAGCTGTTCCCTGGGATGGTGGAGGGGCTGAGCCATCCTGCAGCTCCAGCTATCCCACCACACTTCCCATGTGCTGATTCACTGGGAAAGTGGGGCAGGGCACCACTGCCAGGTTTTGCTGGGGAAATTTTACAGACAGCCGCAAAATTCAGTTTATTCTTGGGTGGGATGAATCATTTCCCAGTTTTTACACTGCAGCCATTGCTGTGTCCTCTAAATGTAAATAAAAATTCAAGTGTGCGTGTGAGGGAAAATAAAGCTGGCTATGGGATGTTCCTGCATTTGTTTTTGCACAGCTCCAGCTCAGCTGCTGGTTGTCCCCATGGGCACCTTAAGTTATAACACACTGGTCCTGAGACAAATAATGCTTGTGAGTCCTTACTCAGGCCAAAAAAAATCACTTTGTGGGGCTCAGGTCTCAGTTTTAATATGCAGAGTCCTGAGCCACTGGTGGCAACAAGAGCAAGAGTTATGGGTCAAGTCTTTTTCTTGGTTTGACCTGGTTTTATCCCACTGCCATGAGTGGACTCTTAGATTTCCACTGAGATAGCTGGAGTGCAGCTGACGCAGCTGAGAACAATATGGGCCAGAAAAGAATAGTGGGAGGTCATTTTCCTCAGAGCTCTGCAGAACAGGGGCTGCTCCAAAGCTTAAAGTGAAGTGTAAAGTTTACAAACAGCCTCATGAAGTCCTGGGCAGAAGAATTTGTCCTAGAACAGCAAAAGCCATTCCTCCTTTTTCTATTTTTGAGAAGCACCAAAAATTCCCTTTTGCTTTAGCAAGTGCCTGCAGTTCTGTGCCAGACCCCCGTGGAGACCAGTGAGAGCCCATTGTGCACCGTAGGTATGGGGTCAGCCACGGCTTGTGGGGGCTGAAAAGTTTTGCATCTGTATGTGTGTCACTCTCCTGCCCGTGTCCCCATCCATCTGTCACTCCAGCACTCCATTTGGGGAGAGCTCGTGTGCCTGGGCACGTCCTGTTTTCTGTGAGGGGCTGGAAGTGCTCCTCTCTAAAGAGCAGGTTCCTGATGTGGGACTTCAATTCTCCACTGTTAATCCTTCCTTCTTCATGCCCCAGATGCCTGCCACCCTCCAGGCTCTCCTGGCAAACAGGGAAGTGCTCCCAGCCCTCAGCTCCAGCCCTCAGTCCCCCACGGGTGCTCTCAGGGGTTTGCTGGATGCCCAGGCAGGTGCAGTGGGCTTGGCAGGCTCTAGGAAATTGGGAGGTGGGTGAAAATCTCACCTGCACAGCCAGCCTGGTGCTCAGCCTGAGATCTGCTCGGGGCCAGCACTCGCCGTCCCTCCCAGCTCGGGCTGGTGGTAACGCCAGTGGGAGACAAGGAGGTTTTGACATTGTTCAACCCAAGAGGGAGGTTGGGCAGAAACATTTCTTTGCTGGCCTGGAGACAAGCATTAATATTAGATGTCGTGGGAGTACACTTCTGGTGTGCAAGGGAGAAAGCTGTGGGGGAAAAATGTAAAACATGGGGCAAGGGAGGACTTTGAATTCAGGCGGCCACGCAGGCAGGAGCCAAAAATCCCCTGCTGCCTTTGTCAGGAGCTCATCACACTGACATTAACAGTGCCAACAGATCTGATCTTCCCCCACTCTGAACTGGCATAACTCCTCTGCTTCCAAGGGAACTTTGCCAGGCCTTGTCCTGCGGGATTTCCCTCCCAGCATAATGAATATTAGCACAGAAGACACAGAACCCTCCCTGAGAGAGGAGGATTAAATGCTCTTTTAATGGGCTGTGTGCAGCTCTTTAGCAGCTGACACGGGCACTTGCTTGAGCAAAGATTTGACCCAATAAATGGAACTGGAAAGGAAAGTTTCTGCAGTTAAAATACTGGCAGAATTTTAAAATGCTCAGTGCACTTGGGGAGTGGCTGCCTGTGGCTGACAAGGCTCCAGTGGGGTCCCTGGAAGGAGCAGGCTCGGTCCTGTGCTGCGTGGTGGTGTCCTCTGAGGAGCTGAAGGATGAATCCATCCTCTTCCTCACCATCAAATTTGCACTTGGAATCCCAGGGATTCATGCAAAGGTTTCCTGGGCAGTGAGGGATGCCTGTCCTTAAATGAGGGTAAATGGTAAAATAGAGTGCAATGGTAAAATAGTGTTGGGGAGGGGCAGAGGGGATCACAAATGAGGGGGTAAGCTTGGATACACCTGGGAGAGTGTGCCAGGTGCTGTTCTCCTGGGTCCTTGGAAAATCCCAGCCCTGAGCACTGGCAAAGCTGCTGGAGGGGACAGATCCTGCTCAGCAAATCCCTCCTGCTCATCAGCCCCTGCTCATCCACCAGCCTGCTCAGCCCTAAAAGGTGCAAAGGCACCGTGGCTCTGCCTGGATTCCCGCTGGGATCACAGCAAGGTGAGGGAGGATCAGGGCCATGGGATGCTCCTAAAACACCCCCTGTGGGATGGGATGGGTTTCCTGATGCCCTGCCATGGGTGTGACAGTGTCTGTGCCTCTCTGGCACACCAGAGGTGTGAGCTCAGTGCCACAGGGGCTCCGTGGCCACCAGCCTGCAGGGATCTTTGGGAGTGTCCAGGGAACACCAGCTCCATGGTGGGTGAGGGCTGGGTCACTGCTCTCTGTCTGCCTGACAAGGGGAGTGTAACCCTGTGCTTTTTCTGTCCTCACAGAAAGAAACCAAGATGCTCCTCAAGCAAAGGATCCCTTGCCCAGGACACGTGATGGAGCACCGTGGGTGAGGTGAGTTGTCTCAGCTGCAAAATGAGATCCTGTGTTTTCAGTATGGCCACACAGAGAAGCTCTGGCTTCCACGTGCATTTTGCAATTATTAGACAATAATTCAGGCTCTGTTAATCTCCCCTGTACACCAGAAAAAAAACCCAATAAGGCTCTCTGCATAACAAGATAATTACTGTTCTTCCAAGGCTCTTGGGAGAAGTTGCCTGTGCTGATGAAATTAAGGGAACTGAAATAATTCCCCAGAGGTAGGATGGCTCCAGAGGGTGAACAAACCCGTGTGAGATGCTGTACAGCACAGAGCTGCACTTCCCCCAGCACCAGCAAACCTTTCCCTGCTGCTGGGAGGGATCTCCATCTCCACCAGCACTTCCAGAGAGGATTCCCCTCTGTTCCCTTCCCAGGGAGGATCCCACCAAAGCTGCTTTTTACACTGGGAGCCCCAAGTACCCATCAGCTTCCCCAGAGGGTGCAGCACGGCCCGGGGCATCTCCAGTTCCACCGGCAGCCCCAGCATATCCCTGAGGAAACAGAGGGGATGGGCCAGTGATCTCAGTTGTTCTCTTGGAGCCATTATTGTTGAACTGGTAAATATTTCCTTTAAATGCTTACATGCTTTCAAAAAATGTACAGGGCTTAATGGGAACAAATATTCCCAGGGGGCTGTATCCTGCCATTCATTTGCACATCAGATCCCTGCTATCTTTAAGAATGGTTCTGTGCATGGGCAGGCGCCTAAGTCATTTGAGAAACAATAACCCTCTGTGCTCTAATTTTCCAGACAAAAATGTAGACAAAACAAGTGGCAATTTGGCACAAACCGAGCGGCTTTGATAAATAACTGGGCATTTAAGAGGAGAAGCCTGTAGGCAGCTGGGCTCGGGCTGTCCTGGGGCAGGTGTTGGGCAGCCGGGGCTGAGCCCCGGGTGTCACCCAGGAGAGTCCCTCTGCAGCTGGGGGGCTTCCAAGGAATTCTCTAAGCATCCTTTATGATTTGTTGAAACCTGGTGGTTCACCGCCGGCTCCTGCAGGACTTTGGGATGAGCCCAGGGGATTAGCGGGAGGGTCTGGAGCAGGTCTCTAACCCAGGGAGAGGTGATGCCTCCTCCTAAAATCCTCTGTGCTCGTGGTGGGGGGCGCGGACCAGGACAGTCATTTTCAGTAAAGAGAATTCAATTTGCCCAGGCCGCTGCCCTGGGGATGGACCATCCCCGCGGGGAGTCCGAGCAGCCCGGGGCGAGGGGCCGGGGCTGAGCCGCGATCTCTCGCTGTTAATCCGCTGCCCACCCAGCCGGGCTGGGCCTTTGGGGGGCCCGGGGACCGCGTGTCCCGCAGCCCGTGCGGCTCCTCCGGCCCTGGGGTCACAGGTAAGGCTCCTCATCCCCCGGGACAGGGGTCCCCGCAATCCTGCCCCCATCAGCGACGTTTGGGACGCTACAGCAGCGTGTCCCCTCACCCGGGCGGGACATCTCGGGGGTCCTGCCCTGTCCCCGCATGAGTCCCCCGCGGGTCCCGGTGGCTCCGCGGCGCTGCCGTGTCCCGGGGGCAGGTGGCGGCCGGCGGGGACCGGCAGGGCGGGGGCAGGCGGAGATCCCCGGGCCCCGGCGCTTCCCCCCGGCCGGGAGGCTCCGCTTTCCTCCCCGCCTGGAGCTCATTGGGCCGGGGCGGAGGGACCGGCCCGGGCCGGGGGAGGAAATGCGCCGGGGGCCGCGGCGCGGCGGCGACTCCGCGGCTCCGCCACCGGCACCGGTGAGTCCCGGGGGGCGCCGCCCGGGGCTCGGCACAGCCGGGGGGGCTCGGCACGGCCAGGGGGGCTCGGCACGGCCGGGGGGTCCGGCCGCATCCCCGGCGGGGACGGGCGGGGGACGGGGGTGCCGGCGGAGCGGGGCTCGGTGCCGCAGCGCGGGGGGCGGCCGGGGGGGCCCGGGCTCGGGGATCGGGCTGCTGCGGCCGCGGGAGCATCCCCGGGACAGCCGTGTCCCCGCCTTCCCCCGGCGACACCCGTGTCCTTACGGCCCCCCGGGACACCCGTGTCCCCGCAGCTCCCCGGGATATCCGTGTCCCTACAGCCCCCCGGGATATCCGTGTCCCTACAGCCCCCCGGGACACCCGTGTCCATACAGCCCCTCGGGGACACCCGTGTCCCTACACCCCCCGGGACACCCGTGTCCCCGCAGCTCCCCGGGACACCCGTGTCCCTACAGCTCCCCGGGATATACGTGTCCCTACACCCCCCGGGACACCCGTGTCCCCGCAGCCCCCGGCGGTGCCGGTCCCTGCCTGGTGACGCTGTCCCCGCAGCCCCCGTGTCCCCGTGCCCCGGCGGACAGTGTCACAGCCCCCTCCGCGGTGTCACCGTGCCCGTGTCCCGCTCCGTGCCGCATCCCAGGCAGCGCCGGCAGCGGCTGGAGGTGTCTGCGAAGGACAGTCCATCCCCTGCGGGTGGCACTGAGCCTCTCCGGCGGGGTTTGGCTCTGAGGGCGCAGGCCAGGGTTGGAGCCGCGGGTTCCCCTGCAGACCAGGCCGGGCTGATGGAAAAATGCAGCTCCAGGTCCCGGGAGAGCCGTGGCATCCTCGCCAGGGGCTGGATTCTCTCATCCCTCTGCAGCCAGAGCACGATTCCTCCTGCTGCCGTCAGCTGGAGTTTTGGCCGTGGTTCCGTGGGCAGAGCTGGAGAAAGTGCTGCTCACCTGTGCCGTGGGTTGTGTGTCCCCTAGATCGCTGTGGCAGGTGAGGAAAGAGCAGAGTTTTGGGAATTTAGGAGAATTTTGGGAATGGTTCTGGCTGGTGGGACAGGGACTGCCAGACTCGCAGGAGCACGTGGTCAGCCAGGAGGGTTTGCTGACCCCTAAGACATAATTTCACTTGTCAGACCACAGGGTTTCACCTCTTCGTTTGAGAGGCTTAAAAGGCAGAGACAAAAAAAGTATTTATTTATCCTTGAGCATAATTTTTTTCTTCTCTAAGTTCTGTGCTTTAAAAAAGCATTGAATAGATGGCGTCAACAGGTTGGAGGATCCTCAGCATCTTTAAAGAGGTTGATTTTTGTAAGCACATAAAAAAGACAAGTCTAGACGATGATATTTTCTACTTTTACAGCTTTTTCTGGTACAAAGCAACCATAATTTTGTGGCCCAGAGGGATCCTTGAGGTAGGGCAGTGCTGCTCCAGTTCAAAGTGAAAAAACAAACTGTATTTTAGGCTCGTGCCCTGTGCTTCTTGCAGTCCCCACAAGGAAAGCTCCCATGGCAGCCACGGGAATCCTGTGGGAGGATGGAGATGGTTGGCAGAGTTTGACTTCCAGACTTCAGGATCTGGGATTGTAGGGAAGTTTTGTGTCCCAGTATAGCCCTGGGAAAAGCTGGCTGATGGAGCAAAGGGGAGTTGGTGTGTGTCTGAGCACCAGTGTCCTTGGAATGTCTCCAGGAGGACTGGGGAAAGGGAAAGCTCTTTCTCTATTTTTAAAAAAAACTTTTCTGCAGGACAAGCAAGATTTGCTTTCCTGATGGTGGAGGTACCACAAATTCTTCATTAGGAAGTTAAATTCATTGCAGTGTTTGAAGAAGAATGGAGGACTGCAGGCTTCAAAGCAACAAAATCCTCCTTCCATCCTCAGGGCTGGGTTTGCATGGAAATCTGCTGGGATATTTGATATTTGACATTTGATATTAAGGGGCAGGAAGGCACCAGGCTGGTTTCTCTCCAGATGTGAATCTCCATTTCTCCCTGCCTCAGATTCTTCTCCTGCACCAAGGAAAGGATGATCCTGAGTGCCTTGAGAAGGGCTTGGAGACCTGCAGGGTCTGCAGATTTGCCATGGTTGTTTGTAATAATCTGTCTCAGAGTTGGGATTTCCCAGTGGAGTTTGGGGATCAAACTGCAATTTTCCAGTCCAATCCTGCCCCACAGCATGTGGAGATTTTAGAAAGTTGATTTGCAGTTCACCATATCTGCAGTCTCAGAAGGAGGTTTCTTGTTGTGTAGTCTCCCCTTTCAGAAAGTTTAATTCTTTCTTTCATTGGTGCATATTTAAGGTGGGTTTCTTTATTTCTGCTGCCATCCGGAGGCCAAGTGGTTTGTTTAAATGAGATATTGTTTCAACTGGATATTGTTACTGACCCTCTTCAGCCTGGTTTTGTATTTGTCCTCTGCTAGAAAATCAAAACCTCTGGGTTTGTGCCTCAGAGCCAGCTCTGCAGATGGTACATACAGCCCTTGCAGCACTTTTCCCTGTCACGAATTTGTGTTTTAAAGAGAAGAAGATCAGATTTCAGTGTTTAATGTGGTGGGAAAACACAGCTTTACAATGCTGTGTGCATTAAGAAATGACAGGCCATTGTTTTGCCCTCGCTGCCTGGAACTGGCAGCGAGTTGGAGGCAAAACACAGCCCCTGGTGCCCTGAGAGCATCTCCAGGCATCCCCCGGGGTAAATCAAGGATAATTCCTGAGTTAATATTGTGCACAGTGATGGGATGAGCGGGGCAGGGTGGGTTTGTGCCTGGAGCAGCTCCCACCCTGCCAGGGCTTTGTCCCCACGGCTCTGCTGGGTGTCACCAGCTGGGCAGGGACACCTCATAGAATCCCAGACTGACCTAGGCTGGAAAAGACCTTTGAGATCAAGTCCTTTGACCTAACACCTCCTTTCAGTTACACCATGGCTCTGAGCGCCATGTCCAGTCTGTTTTTAAACACATCCAGGGATGGTGACTCCACTGCCTCCCTGGGCAGCCCATTCCAGTGCCCAATCTCTCTTTCAGTGAAGAATTTTTTTCCTGAAATGTCCTCCCTCTCACAGTGCTGCCCTCCTGCTTGCAGGGATCCCCACGGAAGGACGAGCCATGCAGTAGGAGCCAGCACATCCCACAGAAGAGCAGGACCCAGAGCTGCAGGAGGGACGGGACATGTGGAGCCTCAGCTGCCTCCTCTGGGGACTCCTCCTCATCCTCAGCACCAGCAGCACGGAGGGCTTTGCCCAGGCAGGGTAAGAGCCTGTTTTGTCTGCACCTCTCAGGTGTGTTCTTCACCCATCAGGGTGAGGCACGTCCTCTCTGGGGGGGAACAGCCCTGTGTGGCTCTCTGGGTGGTGAGGAGGTGGAAAAAGCTCTCCCAAGGCTCAGCAGCCCATTGCTGGTTGTTTGCTTTCTCACTGGAGCTAAAACATCTCTCAGAGGAAATGTCCCAGCTCTGTTTAACTCTGTGCAGGGCCACAAAGACACTCTGGGCTTTTTGTCCAGGAGAGTCAAAAGCTCATCAGGCCCTGAGCTGTTCAGGAGTTATTACAGTCTCTTTCAAGCATATCCTTCATGAAAATATGTGTGAAATCCTGCTAGCACACAAATCAAGCCTTGTGAACAAGCTGTCACTGAAGGATGCAGCTCCATCAGAGGATGCAGCTCCCAGCTCTGATGGACACCCAGGGACAGAGGTGTGGGAAGCTCTGGGCTGGGCTTTGTTCCCTCCTGGGCTTTGTGCCCCCCAGGATGCTGCTGGGGCCCATGGTCCTGCCAGCCCAGCACTGGCAGCTCCAGCAATTCCCCTTCCCTTCCTGGGAAATGGGTCTGGGAGGACTCCCTGGATCCAGCACAGCCTGGGCAGGCACAGCTCAGCTCCTGCTGGGTCTGAGGAAGCCCAGAGCTCAGTGCCCCAGTTTCTTCCTGAGCTGAGAGGAGCTGGAGCTCAAAACCCTCCCCCAGACACAGCTCACATTTTCTACAAAGTTTGTTTTTACACTGAAATGCTCCTCCAGTGTGAAACCTTTCACATTCTGTCCAAGACTGAAACCACAGCTGAATTTCTCGCTCTCACACAGAGGCTGCAGCTAAAACTTTGTTCTGAATTTTACAAAGCAAACAATTGCCATTTAAAAATTGCATCTTCTATAACATTAATCATGAGGCTGAGAGGAGTTTTCTGGAGTTAATGGAAACCATCTGATGTCCATGCTAATTCCCAGGCTTTTTATTTTAGTTTCTAATTGAACTGGGAGGTTGAGACAAGTAGATGGGTTCCTCAGTGGGACTGACCTGCTTGGGCTGGAAGTTGTTGAAAAAAAGGATGTTTAAACAAGACCACTTTGGCTGTTAACCTTGGGAAAGTTTTTGACTGGATAACACTTATCTTAGGAAGGCTGGGGAGTGCCTTTCATCCAACCTCTAATTTTTTTGCGGTGAGCCTGACCCTTCCTGTGAAATCATTAATTTCTTGGTGACCACAGGGGCATCCGTTTCAGGAATGCAAAAGTCTCAGAAAGGAAAAATCCGCCCAGAAAGTGAGTGATTTTAGGGGAAGGGAGACAATGAATGTAGTGAGTAAATCATCCCTAAATCTGGGTCCAAACTGCTCCCTCGGGACGGGGGAGGAAGCGCCCGCGCCGCTCACAGCGCTCCAGAGTTGTGTCACTGACCCGAAACAGCTTGAAGTGGCTTTCCCAGGTCGCTGGGGCAACCAGCCACTGCTGTCCACTAGCCCAGAGCAGGGAGGGGAGCTCAGGCCGTGTCCTGGCTGCGGCACTGAGCGATCCCTCTGTGCCCAGGCGCAGGGTGTGCTCGAGCCGCCTGAGCGCCCACGCCGAGTCCCACGTGCAGCCCGTGTACCAGCCCTACCTCACCACCTGCCAGGGCCACCGCCTCTGCAGCACCTACAGGTGAGCCCACCTGCCTGTGCCACGGGCAGCAGAGATCCTGCTGCACCCGCAGGGGTGGGGGTCCCAGCCCTTGGGAGCGCCCTGTGCCACTGTGGGAGCAGGAGAGGGGTTTGGGGTACCCTGCTCAGCCCAGCCTTGCCTTGCAGGACCATCTACAGGGTTGCCTACAGGCAGAGGTACAGGCAGCTGCCCCAGCCCGTGGCCTCGTGCTGTCCTGGATGGAGCAGAGCAAACGGCCACACGCTGGGCTGTAACAGAGGTAAGGAGCTGCTGGGTCACCCCGGTGCCACTGCCTGTCCCCAGACCCTTCATGTCCCTGGAGGGAGCCCCAGGACCACATCTCTCCTTTACCAACCCTCTGCCTGTCAGTGGATTCTCCCTGAATTAAATTTGCAGCATCACAGCCAAATGTGGTTCAATATCTGATTAATTCCCAGCTTTTCTCTGCTGCCTCTTGGGCCTTTTTCCTTTGGGATCACTTATTACCTTTATGGTTACCAGGGGATAAATAAAACAAGTCCTTCCCATCTAAATCAGCAGAAATGGATGAGAAACACTTTCAGGAGGCAACAAATACAAACCACAGCAGCAGCCAGTCTGTTCCCAGTGAGCTCAGAGCGTGGCACCAGGGGCTGCTGCTGCCTGCTGCCCTCCTCCTTCCCATCTTTGCTGCCTTCAGGCCTCTCAGCTTCTTTCCAGCTCCTCTTCCTCTTCCTTCCACCCACCCTAAGTCCTGTTCCCTCTGGGCAGCTCAGCCCTGCTGTGTGGTGCTGGTGTGTTTTGGGGTGTGCACACCTCCAGGGGGCAGGGAGGGAGCTGGGGACCCCCGGAGCAGCTGGGTGATGCTGTGCTGCTGTTCCTCTCACAGCTCTGTGCTGGGAGCCGTGCCAGAACGGAGGGAGCTGCGCCTTCCCCGGGAGATGCTCCTGCCCCCCTGGCTGGACAGGGCCAGCCTGCCAGACAGGTACTGGCCATGTCCCCCCTGTCCCTGCTGCCTGTGTCATACCTGTCCTGCTGCTGTTGTTGGGAGAGCTTCTCCTGGGAGCATGCCAGCTGCCATGGGGCTCTGGGTGTCCTTTGCCCTACACCAACCCCTCAGGGGGGACAGGACCTTGTCAGACCTTATCAGACCTTGGGCCGTGTCTGATTCCGTCCCTCTGCACACACATGAACACTTGCTCCAGGGAAGGATGGGAAGTGGGGTTCCCAGGGGAGGTCTGGCCTCCCTCTGGCTGCCTCAGTTCTCCCTCCTGTGCAGCTCTGGCACCCCCATTTTCTCTGCCTGCTGCTCTGTGCTGGGTCAGTGTGAGCAGAGCTGTGAGCCTCTCTGCAGCACAGAGCCTTTGTGGGGCCAGCCTGGGATTGTGTTCATTTGTGTTCATTTGTGATCATCCCTCCCAGGCTCTTGCTGTAAACTAAAACTCCCTTTTACTGCAGAGACTAAAAATCCATAACCCAAAAATATCTGGGGGTGGATGAGAAGCCTGGTGATGTCACAGGAACAGCCCCAGTGCTCCTCACAGCATGGAGAAATCAGGCAGTGTGGTGCCCACCAGTGCTTCAAACCCCTGCCATGGCATTTCCCAGCTTTTCCCAGCTTTCCAGCCTCCTGTAAGGCAGAGGAGGAGCGTGTGGCATTGACCCATGCTGGGCCAGGCAGGGCTGAGCCCATCCTGACAGCTCCAGCTCCGACGGAAAGGATTTTCCCACTGCCTAAAACAGATTTGCCCGGGCGTGGGAAGAGCTTCAGCTCTTTCTGCTTTGTGGGAACAGCTTTAATAACTCCCCCGTGTGAGGAGAGGTTACTGGGTTTTGTACACACTTGAAAGGCTGATAGCTCCTCGCCACAGCTGGCTGGAACCAAAACCCCGGCCGTAAATCCGGGATGAGAGCCGAGCACTGCCTGCGCCCGCCTGGCCAGAGCTGGGACATTTCTGACCACAGCTTCTCCTTCTGGCTGTGTTGTAGGGGGGGCAGGAGGAGGGGATGAGGCCAGACCCCTCCAGCTTAGCCTAGGTTTTTCCAGGGCTGTCCCAGGCGCTGGTGGTGCTGAGACAGCCAGAGCTGTGCCTGGCACAAACACCAGCTCACTTGGGGGCACTCCCTGGGGTCCATTGCAGCCCCCCTGTGTCCCTCGCCCTATCCCCTCCTCACTGAGCCGTTCCTGTGTTCCAGACGTGGATGAATGTGCCAGCCAAAGCCACGGGTGCAGCCAGCTGTGCATCAACACTGCTGGGAGCTTCCACTGCGCCTGCCGGGACGGCTTCAGCCTGGCTGCCGATGACAAGGGCTGCCAGCCCCTGGTGCCAGCACCTGGGACAGACACCTCCAGCCACACAGGTATCCTGTCCCCACATTGAGCCCCAGCTGCTGGGGGCCTGCAGTGAGAGCTGAGAGAACACTCCCAGGAGATGGGAGAGGGGACAACAGCCAGAGCCCCTCAGCTTTATTCTCGCGGACCCAGGAGTGCTTCTCCCACCCAAACAACTTCCCCTGAGCACAAATCCATCTGTGAGGGTGACAGGGCCTGGCTGTGGCTGGAGCTGTCTGGGATGTGTCTGTTCTCTCCCTCATCATCCTCGTTCCTGCAGGGCAGGTCTGGAGCCACGAGGAGCGGCGGGCGCCGCTGGTGACGGCCCATTATTACTTTTGGTACGCGCTGTGACACTTCAAACTCGTACCGTGAGTAATAATGCGCTGTGGCCAGCACGGGCATCACCAGCAAACATCTGGGACAGCCTGCACGTGCCCCACCTGCCTCTACCCCTGTGCAGGATTGTCCCCTCAGCAGGGACAATCCCTTGTGCCCACCACAGCACAAGGCAGAGCTGGGTGGTTTTTGGCAACATAAGGCCAGGATCCACCAGATCTCTTGTTCTTTAAGCATTGCCCCACTGCCTGAAACCCTCCCCACTTCGTTGCAGGTGCTGCAGCAGGAGGAGCAGCCTGTGCCTTTAGCAGCTGGACTAGATGCCAGCAGGTCCAGCTGATGCTCTGGGGGGTGATCCCAGCGGGGTAGACCCTGGGGGTGGAAAGCAGCAGAGCTTGGCCACAGCCCTGCAGCCATGTCTTCCTCCCCAGCAGCTTCCACCTCACCTCAGCAGTGAGCTTTTACTCACTGGCATTCCCTCGGTGACTTTTTCAGGTCCCTCCAGTGAAATGAAGGAAGAAATGAAGGACCTGAGGAGCAGAGTGGAAGCGCTGGAGCAGGCGAGTTGCAGCACATCCCCTTGCCCTGTTCCTGCTCGGCCAGCTCCCACCCGGGGCTGTTTGCAGCCAGGGTTTCCCTCTTTCCCGGCTCTATTTTTAACATCCCAGCAGCAATCCCAGCTGTGCTCCCCGCAGCCGCCGGCAGCACCCACGCCACGGCTTTTCCAGCCCTTTGAACACAACCACAGCCCCTTGAGCCCTCCCTGGTGGGTGCTGCATCCCCCCGGTGGTCCTGCTGCCGGGGGCGATGCACTCACAGCTCCCCTTCTCCCTGCAGAAGCTCCAGCTGGTGCTGGCCCCCTTCCACAACCTGATGCCGCCAGAGGATGTCGGTGCAGACCCCATCAGCCGCCTGTCCCACTCCCTCCAGCAGCTGGACAGGATCGAGTCCCTGAGCGAGCAGATCTCTTTCCTGGAAGAGCGGCTGGAGACCTGTAAGTGCCTGGAAAAAGCAGTGGGGAAGGATGTCCCTGCAGCCATGCTGGCCACGGGGAGCAGACGTGGGCCAGCGAGATCAGTAACACATATGCCACTGCTAATCTGGATCTGCCTCAAGCTCAGCAGCCTGTAATTAATAAAGGATGAACACAAACAGCCCATTAGCTTCATTTCAAAGCTGTTTCTATGGCTGCACCATCTGACTGCCCTTGTAGCAGCCAAAAGTTGTAGGATTGGTACATGGAAAAGTGGCTGTGGGAGGCACTGGGAGCAGTGGGGCACCTGTGGCAGGCAGCACCTCACAGCTGCTGTCCCTTCCTGATAGCTCAGTCCTTAGGAAAGAACCCCCAACTCTTAGAAAATTAACAGTCCAAAAAGTCAATCAGGGAAGTTTAGGGAGCGTGCAGAAGTTGGCAGATTTATGAGCCTGGGAAGGTTTAGGCATTTCTTTTGGAAGTTTACAGACCAGTAAGGGCACCAGAGAGGGTCTCTGAAGTAGCAAACTGAGGGAGGGACCCCAGTGGGAGCTGTCATGTGTGAAATGAGGTGGGGAGGTTCTGCCTGGTGTCCCCACCACGCAGAGGGACAGCACCCCTTGTGTCCCTGTGGTGCTCACCTGCACTCCAAGCAGAACACAACCATCTAAACTCTTTTATTTTGATAGGCAGCTCATTTTCCCATCAAATAATTCCAGAAACTAGGCATGGCTGGGGTGTGCAACGGCAGCTTGCTGAGTCTTGGAAAGACTCAGGAGAAACTGGTTCAGGGCATATTCAGTCCCAGTTCAGTGCTTGCAGTAATGGCTGAGAGAGAAAAAGAATTCAAAGAACTTGTCTGAAGACAAAGTAGCTGCAAATAGACACTTAAAAATCATCTCAGAAAGGGGTAATTGCCAGAACCACTGAGTGTTCCAGCAGGCTGAGTTTTCCAGTAGTGCCCTGCACATATTAGTGACAGCACAGAGAAATGTGAGCAGTATCACAAGGTAACATGGATTCATTCCAAGGGATGACTCCAAAGTCCTGAAATTAATTTCTGCCAAGTCTGTCTCAGCAAGCAAAACCTGTTTTTGTCTCTTTTCATGGTCCCTGTAGGACACAAAGCTGTCCTGTCATACCCCAGCAAGCTCTGGGGCTCACAGGGCATCCCATGGAGTTACTCAGCCATCCCTGTGCCTGGTGGAGCATTTCCCAACTGAATGCTGTCCTACAACTGCACTCCCCAATTTACTGCTCAGTGGGGATGTGTGCAATGACCAAAAACCCATTTTCTCTTCTTTAAACCACCAGCAGAGGCACCAGGTCAGAGCTCTGTAAGCCATAATGATTTTGGCCTCTCTAGGTCTGAATTACCCTGATCCAGCACAGACTGTTACTGTCACTGGATTTGGGGACATTGTGCACAGGGCCCAGGCAAGGACTGTGACATGCCAGGGAGGTGAGAGTGACACTCCCGAGTGTGGGGGGATGAAGCCAGCCTGGGGTTATTTGCCAAAAGGAAAGCAGCAAGTGTGGGTGACATTCCCAGAGGTTCAGGTCAGTTCGTTTTGCCTGGGAAAGTCACAAACCAAAGCCAGGCTAATGACTGAATTTATCTGGCTGAATTTATTTTTTTTTTCTAATCTTCCCAGGTTCCTGCAAGAACGAACTCTAGCAGAGTGCCTGGGGATCTGGAGCAAGCTGAGTGCATCCACAGCTCTTATCACCCTCTCCAGCCCCAGGATGGGGATGAAGCTACACCATCATAGGAAGGCACAGGGTGGCAGGAGAAGGCAGGAGAAGGCTGGGCTCCCATCAGCATCTCCATCGTTCTCTCTTCCAGCTCACCTCACCAGAGGCCACGCAGTTCCTTCCAAACTGGACTCTGAGCCCTCTCCCTGCTGGAGAGGCAGCAAATAAATGCCTTACCTCGTGCCATGAGTGCCTGGCTGTGCCAGACTGGCTGTGTGTGCCCTGGCGGGGGGTTTAGCTGCCCCTGGCTTTTCCTCAGCATTATCCTGGGATAACAGCTCCCAGGGAGCAGCAAGCACAGACCTGGCCCAGGCAGGGCAGCTGCCTCCCCACACTCCCTGTGCTTGCTGTCACAAGTCCCTGCAGCCCCAAGCCAGGTGTCAGAGCAGGGGACAGGAGCCCCTGGTGCCTGCAGAGCTGGGTACAGGAGTGGGTGCCCATCCCTGCAGCTCCCATTCTGCTCTCCAGGAGCCCTGGAGTTGGGATGGTGCCTCACCAGTGAGGCTGGGTGAAGCACAACCCTCCTGCCTGGGGGGAGCAGAGTCACAGAGTGGGGACAAGGACCCCTCCTGCCCCTCCATCACCAAACCCACCCCCTGCAAGAGCTCAGGCCTCAGCACCCCCATCCTCCTCCCTCACCCCCCACACAAGACAAGGAGGCTCCTTTATTTAAATAACCAAAGGTGTAATTTCTTTTCTTTTTTTTTTTTTTTGGTGATTTTTTGTAAAGCACATAACATTCTCAGCCCAATTAAAAGTGAACAGCAGACAACTGCACATAGAGGCACTGCTCCCTCCTCCCAGGAGGAGTCAGACATGGTTCTCCTCCCCAGGAGCCCTCTCAGGGCCCTCCTGGGATGACCCTCCATGACAGCCCTTTATCTGCCACTCTCACAAAGTGCTGGTTTGGTTCCCATCCTCCCACCCCGACCCTTCCCATCCCCTGAGTCTGTACTGTAAGGCCCCTCCAGTGAAGCCCCTGGCAGCACCATCTCGGCCCAAGGGCTCCTTCCATGGAGCTCCCTGCCTTTCCCAGCTGAGGCTTTAGCCCCAAAATGCCAGATAAGCACAACTCCACCAACGCAGGCTGCAGGAGCTGGGTGTGCTGGTTACCTGAGTAGCCCCAGCTGGCTCATCCCAAGGTCCCCTGTGCCATGAACAGAAGAGCTAAAGCTAAGGAACCATGGACCTGACCCAGCCTCCACGGGCATCAACATTCCACAGCTCCCGGTGAGGGATCCAGGAGCTCTGTTGGTCCACCACCCCAAAGCACAGGGGAGACCCTTTTATCTGACTGGGAAAGCAGTTTATATCCCCCAAAGGGGGAGCTGAAGCCTTCCAAGCCTTCCCAGCCCCTTTCCAGCAGCAGCTCACCCACCCTGTGGCTCTGCAGGGGTTTTGCAGGCCTTGGAGAGCAGCAGCTCCGCCCCGCAGATCAGCAGAGACGCGGGACAGGCACCATCTTTCGGCCAGTGCTGACCATGACAAGTGACAAAACGAGCACGACAGAGCCCTTTGCCTCCATAAGAGGCATTGCAGGCACCGGGATGTGACCAGGCTGAGCCACCACCACGGCGGGGAGCTGGCAGCAGTTTCCCAACGTGATGCTGTTGTGACAAAAGGGCATCTCAAGGGGACAGGCTGTGTGTCCCACTGGTGGGTGGGAGTGCTCTGGGTTGTCCAGGGAGGACACCACACTCCTAGCACTGCTGAAAAGCCAAAATCTAGATTTTTCACCCCGGTTCTCAGCCCTGTTAGAGCATCAAGGTTGTGCTGATACAAACTGCTGCCTGGTGGTTTCCACCTGGGACATCACAGGGCCACCTCAAGAGCTGAGCCTGCAGGAACACAGGTGCAGGGACAGTCACACGAGGCAAAGCTCCAGGCAGGTTTTTTCTGTCACCCCAAGCTAGCTGCAAAAGCTGGGGGAATTCACCTCTCTGGTCATTGAGCCCTTTGGTAGCACAAGTTTTTTGCCTGAGAAATTCAGATAAAGGAGATATTTCAAAGTGAAAAAATGAACCCATAAGAGAAATCCACTCAGAGGGGAACCTTAGTGCTGGCTTGACACCCTCTGTGTGCCAGTCTGTGGTGCTCCCAAGAGCTAGAAATCACTGCAGAGGAGAAGAAGATCCTTCAGTATTTGGCAAGAACAGACAGGTCCCTTCAGCCACCACCACATGGTGACACCACTGGAGAAGCCTCTAGGATGAGTCCTTTGCCTTGCCTGGATGGCCTGAGAGCTTGAAGAGGGTCTCCCTCATGGTGCTGAAGCATCTGTCAGAGAGGTCGGTGACATCGTCTGACGTCAGCCCTTTGGTCTCTACTGGAGGCAGAACCTCAACCTTGATTTTGCCTGGGGACAAGAGAGGAGCCTGTGAGAAACCCACACACCACAGGAGCTCTGTTCTCTGCCCTGTTCCCCACCCTGGACAGCCCCAGCACAGCCCTCAACCCCTCCCAGGGCTTCAGGCATCCACCCCTGGAGCACAGGCAGAGTTACATCCCAGCTCCAACAGCTGTGCCACCCAGAATAATCCCCTGTGCCCCAAACTGCCATCCCAGCCAGAGCCTGCCCAATTTTTAATGAAAACATCCCTCAGTGTATTTAATTACAGCCCTTCCTGAGTTAACCCAGCCCAGGCTCTGGTGCCAAGTGCTTTGAACTGCCTCCAAACATCTCCCAGCGGGGCTCCTCCTGCTCACCCCAGCTCTGTTTCCCTCCCACACCCTTGTGAGCCACATCTCCACACAGGACAACAGCCACCCTGTCTCCAAGTGACTCTTTGTTACCTGATGTAAACAGTTTCGTCTTTGGGTTATAGAAGGTGGTGAAGGAGGAATATACCACAGGGATCACTGGGACCTTGGGGAAAGGGAAAAAAAGAGGAGTTACTAGCACTTCAGAAGCTCAGGGCAGGCCAGAGACAGGCAGCAAATCCAACACTGCAGAGCTGACCTGGCCTGGCTCTCAGACATGCAGGGCACACACAGCCCCACAAGCAACACCCACTTCCAAAGGGTAGAACAATCAGCAGCCAAATGGAATCAAAACCACTCCTCAAAAACTCAAGGCACAGGGATACTCAAGGAAACAGGGACAAGTTCCACTCCAGCCTCAACTCAGCACTGTCTTTTACACCTCCTTGACCCAAGTGAGGCTCCAAACCCCAGGTACTTTCTGTCCTGTAATCAAACACTGCAGGCTGCCTGTTCTGACAGGCCTTGCCTGCTGTACAGGCACGTGTCTGGGGCAGGGTGGCTGCTCTGCTTTCAGTTTCTAAGGAAAGGAGTCACCAGTTGTTATCAATTGCTCCCGGGGAAGCTTCAGACAGACACAGGGCCAGGAAGGCAGGCAGAGCTGTTATTCCAGTGCTGGTAACACAGCCAGGATCTACAGTTGGTGACTCAGGGGGGTGTAGCAGAGGCAGGACCAGTTCCATGTCATCCTTTCCTCCAGCAGCTGCCAGGCTCTGCCTTGGCTGCATCACCCAGGCAGGAATGGGAATGGTACAACACAGGCTACACCCTGGGCTTGGCCAAACGAACCTAGTGAAAGAGCTGGCATCTCTTCCCTTTCCCAAAAACCCTGCTGTAACACCTCTCCCGGGGAAACCAGTTTCCCCTGAGGCCTCGAGTCATCCCAGTCTCTGGCACACTGCCCCAGCACTGTGCTCAGGCAAACACCCTGCTCCTGAGACAGCTCTGGCTGGCTAAAGCTGTTTGCCTGCTCCCCCACTAACTGCTCGTGGATGCTGTCATTTTGGAGAGAAAAGACATATCAAGAACTGCCATATGGCTGCCAGGGAGGCAGCAGCTATTTTCACATAGAGCAAGCCCAGATGTTGCTTTAAAGGATAAGAATTAACAATCCTGAATCATCACTACACGACTGAGACCTGGGGGATTGAGAAATGAATTGTCAGCTTTGGGCTTCCCCAGAAAAGAACCCACTGGGCTCCCTGCCAGGAGCAAGCTCTGGGCTGCAGCCATGCCCCCAGGAACCCCTGGGCACTGGCATTGCCCTGCCAGGCTGCCAGGAAAGCCTGGAGAGAGGGATCAAGTGTGCTTGCCCCTCACACTCCTCCCTCCAGAGGAACACCAGGGCTGAGGCAGGCAGGAGAGAGGACAGGGCAATTCTCCACTGTCTACAGCCACTCATGCCCAGGGTCAGCTCATTCCCAGAGGGGATGGAAAAGGCTCTTGGCTGCTGCAGGGCAGCACTTCTGACACCAGTGGTTTACCTGAGCAGGTGTTACTTGGGAACACAGCTCATCTGAGAGCAAACAAACCACACACTGCATGATCAGTGTGCAGTGCCACTGCAAAAGCACTCAAGGGCTCCCATGCAGGGGAAAAGCACCATTACCTGTGCCTGGACAGCGAGGTGAAATGCTCCTTTCTTGAATGGCAGCAAGTCCCCAGTGCAGTTCCTCGTGCCCTCTGGATATACCCACACCTTCACCTGCACATGGAGAGACAAGGCTCTGCTCCAGAAATCCACTTGCAGTGGTGGGAGACAGCAGCCAGCTTTGCCAAGCTGAGCCAGGAGCACCAGGAGTGCCACAATGCCCTCATGCCACCCCACCCGTCTCCACAGTGACACTCACATTCTCAGCCACCATAGCCTTGGCCACCTCTGACATCACCATCTTGGCACTGCTGGTGCTCTTCCTGTTGATGAAGATGACGCCACCAAGGTACATGATGAGCCCCACGCTGCCCATGTACATCAGCTCCTTCTTGCCCACCTGGACACAGTTGTCGGGCAGGACCTCCATCAGCCCTAATGGGATGGCAGAGGGCAAGACCCAGCAGTCACCCCTGGGACAAGGACAGGACGAGGACAAGGGCTCCAGGGACAGGCTGGTGCCTTGCTTCTCTCCCAGCTTCTGAGAGCAGGAGGCTTGGCACACAGAAGAGTTAGTGGGACAGAGTGGCTGCAGGTGACAGCAGGACACCCCCAGAGGCAGTTCATTCCCCAGCCCCAGGGAGTCCAGCAGGGCCACTGGCACATGTGCTGGGCCAGCACCTCAAGGACAGCAGGACCTGGGGTGCTGCACAGGTGTGGGATTGCTCAGAGTGACAGGAGACCCTTCCCACAACCAGCACTGATGGGGAAGCTGCACCAGGGGCTGCTTGTCCAGGAGGTACAAGCAGGACATCTCCCAGGGGTGAGCAGGAGAAATGTTCTCTTCCCTCCCACCAGCTCCTCACCCATCATGTCGAGGACGCTCTGATGGTTGGACACAATGACAGCAGGGCCCTCCACCTTGAAGTTCTCCAGTCCCTTCACCTCAAACCTCACGCCGAAGAAATACTTGAAGGTCCTGACAACAGCTTTGATGATTCTGCAGAAGGAAAAAAAAAAAAGCAGTCAGCAGCACAGCAGGGAGGGCAGGGGCTGCTGTACCCAGTGGGGGTGGAAGGAGACAAGAAGAGCTCTAGGACAGAGAACCTCCAGACTTATTTGTGCTGTGGTCCACCCAGGTGTCTGCCCTGCATGGTCTCCGTGCTCCAGGAGTGCTGTTCACTTGCCCTGTTCAGTGCCATGGTTCTGGGCTGCCCTGGTGCTACCAGGCTCTTCCTCCCACAAGCAGCAGGGCCCCACAAGTTGGTCAAACAATTCTCCCAGGAGCTGCCACTCCCCAGCACACCCGACACTCAAGGAAGGCTCTGCCAGGTCTGCTCCTTGCAGAGGTGGAAGATGGTGCTCAATGATACAAACAAACCCGGGATGCCCAAGGAAGGAGGGGAATGAAGGTGAGAAACACTTCCCTGCACAAGGCAAGGATGCAGGCAGCAAACAGGATGCTCCCCACATGGCTTGGCAGAGACTGGGTGCCCCCAAGCAAACCCATGCTGAAGCTTCTGCCCTTCCCCAGTGATCTACAGGTCTGACAGAACTCCAGCTTTTCCCAGCTGGGACACTCCAGCAGCTCCACTCAGCCATGCCAGCACTGGAGCACATTTCCTTGTCAGCCCACAGGAGCAGGGCCCATGGAAGCCACCCCCTGACTGGGGGACTTGGGGACTCTCCAGCTAGGCCAAAGGACACAGGCAGAAGCTGGCAGAACACAGGGGCTATTTTGGGCAAGGGAACAGCCATTTACCAGGACAGGTGGCAGAGGAGCCAGCACGTGAACAAGGCTCCCAGGAACAGCCACCAGCTTGGATCTGCTCTCCCCTAGAGCTGATTCAAGCTGACCTGGCCTCCAGCAAGCACCTGGATGTCCTGCCTCAGGGCCACCTTCTCCCTGGCAGACAGGGGATGGAGCTTTCCTTCCAGCAGCAGGAGATTGAGGGACAGCCAGCTTTGTCCCCACCACAGGGTCCAGCTTGGGAACTGTGCAGCACCATCCTGCTCAGAAGCGTCCTTGTCACTCAGGTGGGAGGTGAGCACCTGGACAGCATCTCATCCTGGCTTGGCAGCAGCTCCCAGCATCTGCTCTCTAAAAGTCTGCACAAACTCTTGAGCCACAGCACTTCCCCCAGCTTGCTCCTACCCACAGCAGGGCTCACATCTCCGTGGGGTGTCCCCCCATGCAGACCACACGAGCTGGCTGTGACACTGGAGTTCAGGCCAGGCCAATGCCCCGAGGTGACATTGCTATCAGTCCTCATTTCAACTTGCTGCAAAGAGCCACACCCAGGGAAAGGACACAGGGAGGAATGCAGAGCTCCACAGCCCGCTGCAAGGTTACAGGGGTGCAGTCCAGGTGGAGAGATGGGGTTACAGGTGAGACAAGGCAAGGTGACACGAAGCAGGGAGGTCATGGGGGATGCCATGCCACCAGGGTGACCTAAATCACACTTCTCCTCCCTTCTGACTGCCAACCAAAAAAGAGGTCACCGCTCTGGAAGTCACAGTGCTCACTGGCTGCTGGGAGAGGCTGGTTACACATTACTCAAGAGCAACCATCCAGCTTCCTCCTGCCAGCCTGGGGACAGACTTTCCTTGCACAAGATGTGGCGTGAGCCACTGAAAGAGGCAAAGGGGCAGAGCTCAGAGCAGGCAAAGAGCAGGGGTGACCTGCTGGGCTGGCCACGTCACCCACAGGGTTAAAGGATGGTTCTGAGTCCCCTACAACACAACAAGTGACTTCTCTGCTGGAATCATCGACTCAGACGTGGTGCAGCCACAGCTGCAGAGAGCTGTAAAACCAGTGCACTTATTGCCAGAGAAAAAGAGCACAAAAATGACAGGGAATGGGACTTTTCAGTGCATCCCTAACAGTCTGAGTATGAAAGCCAGCAGCCCCCAGATTCACGTGCTCTGCTCCACAGCCAGTCACAGAGGCTTGTTTAGGATACTCTGATTTTCAAGGACTACTGAAATCTGCTTACCAGATTGGGAGCTCGTGCAAGATGTTTTACCACAGATAAACAGTTCTATCTCTATCAGACACCCTGGGTAACCTCTTCCAAGTCATACCAGCTTGACACTGAAGCCAGCAGCACAGCAAGAACGGGGTGTTCTGCGCCAGGCAGCAACACCATTATCACTGTCTGTCCACCAGCACATGCTCTGCTCCAGCCCCCTTTCCCAAGCTGGAATAAGCAGCCTGGGATGTTGGAGAAATAAGGAACTCACTGGATCACCTCAGCCATGGACCTCCCAGGGGCTGGGATACATCACCAGGATCTTCAGCCAGTACCACTACAAGGAAACAACAGGCTTAAGTTACAGGAAAAGGGTGGTTCTGGCCAAAATTCAGCCCTGGGTTCCAACATGAGGAGTTATCCAATGCAAGTTCTTATTCCCAAATAATTCCTTGAAGTTTACAGAAAGTTTAGGGGGTTTATTTTTTGGGGGAAATAAAAGCGTCTCCATCACTGACATCATAAACTCTCCCAGCTGCAGAGCGGGCTGAGCGTTGGAAAGCTGCTCCTGAGTGAGCCAAGGCAACCAAAGCCGGAGAGAGAGCCAGGCTGGAATCACAGAGCAGACTGCCTGGGGCCATGGCACCAGCTGGGACCGGCAGGGCACAGCCCTCGAGGCAGCACATCAGTGCCCTGTGCCGGCTCCCTCCGCCCTGAGTCCGACACGTGAAAGCCACACTGCAAATCAAAGTCCAGCTCCACCTGCTCAGATGCTGCCAACCTTTGATCCTAAAGGATGTTAAAGCTCTCCTTTCCCCTGCATCCATATGACATGCTCACAGAGGTAAAAAGCTGACTAGGGGAGAGCAAAACCAGGAAATAAGCTGTCCTGTGCTGCCAGCAGAAGTGCCAGCTGTGCTTGTAGAATGTACCTTGGCATGGAGAGGAGGTGCTGGATGACAGCAGCCCCTTGGCCCTTGTCACAGGTGTCCTGTCAGGGGACACAGGGTCACACAACAGCTGCAGGAGAGCTGTGCCCCAGCAGCACATGGCACACAGCCTGCCAGCCTCTGCTCCTGGGGCAGGAAACACCCCAAACACAGCCACCCCACTGTTAGGCTCAAAAGGAACCTTCTAGAGATCAGCTCCATCTCCCATGGCAGGGTCACCCAGTGACACAGGTGTGTTTGGAATGTCTCCAGACAGGTAGATTCCTCACACTCCCTGGACAGCCTGCTCAAGTGCTCTGCCACTCTCAACAAACACTGCTCTCCCGCAGCTTTCCCTAAAAAAGCCACCACTGCCACTTTCCAGGCGCTTCATCCCAAACGTGCCCTGCCGAGGGCTCTGCCACGGGCTAGCCAGGACAGCCACCCCTGAGCCTAGAGGGGACCCCCAGGGCTACGATACCACCGATGTGACAGAGGCTGCCACCACCCCAGGGGCTCCAGGCAGCGGCGGGGGGGTGACACCGCTGTCCCCAGCGCCCGTTCCCCCCGTTCTCCCCTCACCTCATGTTCTTGACGGTGCGGCCGCCGTTGACCAGCAGGCAGGCTACGGCCGCCACCGCCGAGGCCACCAGGCACAGCAGGCAGTAGAAGCCGATGCGCAGCGCGAAGTTGACGGTGGGGCTGAGCTGCATGAGGACGTGGAGCAGCAGCAGCACGGCCGTGCCCCATAGCAGCCACCCCATCTCCATGACGGCTCCACCCGGACCAGCCGCTACTGCCGCCTTCTCCCCGGGCAGCCCGAGCTGAGCCCGCCTTATGTGGGCGGCCCGGCCCGCCCCGCCGCTCCCTTGGCGGGGCGGGACGGGCGAGCGGGGAATGTTCCCTGTGGAGCGGGCATTCCTCGGGCTGCTGGGCGGGCCGCGGTCGCCATGGCGAGGGGAGGAAGGCGGTTGGTTCCCTCACGGACCCCTATGGGGATTTGGTCCCCTCACGGACCCCTATAGGGATTTGGTCCCCGCATCGAGGGTTGTGGAAGTTTGGGACCCTCGTGGAACTATGTGGAGTTTTGGGACCCCCATGGTGCCCGGGGAGGGTTTTGTCTCCTCATGAAGCCCTTTGAGGGGGGTTTGGTCCCCTCGTGGAGCTCTGGGGGTGTTTTGTCTGCTCATGAAGCCCTCGCGGGGGGGTCTGGTTCTTGCCTCGATGGTTGTGGGAGTTTGGGACCCTTATGGAATCGTAGAGTTTTGGGACCCCCATGGAGCCCTGGGGGGGTTTTGTCTCCTCATGAAGTCCTGTCTGGGGGGGTTGGTCCACTCATGGAGCCCTGTGGGGGTTTGATCCCGTTGTGGGCGATTGGGACCCTTATGGAATCGTGGAGTTTTGGGACCCCCATGGAGCCCTGGGGGTGTTTTGTCTCCTCATGAAGTCCTGTCCGGGGGAGTTGGTCCCCTCATGGAGCCCTGTGGATGTTTGGGACCCTCATGGAGCCATGTGGATGTTTGATCCCGTCATGGAGCCGTGTGGGTGTTTGATCCCGTCATGGAGCCCTGTGGATGTTTGGGACCCTCATGGAGCCCTGTGGATGTTTGATCCTGTCATGGAGCCGTGTGGGTGTTTGATCCCGTCGTGGAGCTGCGTGGGCCTTTGGGGCCCTCATGGTGCCATGTGTGGAGGGTTTTCACTGCCTGTGTGGTGCCATGGAAAGGCTTTGGGGTCCTCCATGCTGTGTGGGAGTTTGTGTCCCTCAGGGAACCATGTGAGGTTTGGGGACCCTCATGGACCGTCACCCACCTCCTCTGCTGGTGCTTGATGCTGGTTTTCTAGCCCACAAATGTGCTGAGCAGGATGGAGCTTTCCTTGCTGGCGCTGGGGTTAGGATAGGATCAGGCCCTGAAGCTCTGTGGGTACAAAGCTGAGATGGGAGATGAAATGTCTGCTGGAACCAACACAAACCATTCATTGAGCTCAGCTGGTTTTGCAACAATTTTTATAGCAAAACCCAAGTCCTGCAAGTCTCTGTGGAGACTGCTCTGGGGTAAGATGTGGCCCTGTGGTTCTGAGCATCCCCTTGGCATCCACAGCTTTGCAGCTCCTGGAAAAAAATCAAGGAAAAGTGTTAGCCCTGTTAAAATAACCGTTGTTCCCTCAGCTGTCCTTGGATTCACCAACAGAGGTTGCGTGCTGTTCCCAAACGAGCTGTCACCAGAAAAAGGAGAGCTCACTGCACTTTCCCTACCTCACAGCAGCTTTAGGGCTGGGAGCAGGAGACAGGCTCCCAGCTTGTCTACACAGAGCTCCTGGCTGGCACTCCCTACGGCTGCCAGGCAATGACATCTCAGAGCTGGTCTCATGATTCCAGCTAATGCCACAAAGAACCCTTATTGTATTAGCATCTCCACACAGCATTAGATTAATCCCCGCTGCCTGTGTCGTGTGGAGTGTTCAGGGAACCTTGCTCCAGTGCCGTGCCAGCCAACATATGCCTGGGAAGTCACCGAGACCTTTGCAGCTGAGCAGATGCTGGGCCCGGAGCGATTCTGTGTTATCCTCGTGACTTTTTGCTTTTGATGACACGGGAAGAAAGCCCCTGCTGATCTGTCGCTGGGGCGTCGTGCGGGCCGATCCGCGGAGCTCATAAACGCTGGCTGACGTTGGGAATCTGAAATGTAAATTCCGGCAGGGCCGCGGTGCCGGCGGCAAGCGGAGTGAGCAGATCTGGTGTGGCAGGGTTGGTGCAACGCTCCACGTGTGGGCTCCTGGAGGAGCTTGGCTGCCATCCCCTTCTCCCCATGATCTCCAGCGCTTTATCTGGAGTAATGCAAATGAAACACGTAGTATTAGTCTGCGGCTCAAGGAAGGGGAGCGCTTTCTGATGCCAGATTAGAAGCCAGACATGGGCCTGCCTGCGAGCAAGCAGAGCTGTCATGCTGAGTTATTTCATAAGGCAGGCGGTGGTGCTGCCAGATGACGACAGCCTGTGCGTTAACATTTTCATAACAAACTGCCTGATGGAGGAGGCCCGAGAGCCTCTGCCCGCTGTGCAACACAAGGATCACCTCATCACCCTGAAGTGTGGCCATTTTGGGGTAGAGGCAAAGGTAGACCCCATCCCTGTCCTCCCAAGCTGCAGCAGCCAGGATGAAGCAGCTCCAAATTCTCAAAAAAACCTGGTTTGCTAGATTGTGTAGTGTGTTTTGCATGTTTAAACTACTGACTGGGTTATTTAAACATGGTAGAAGGGTACCCTGCAGGTAATGTACCTGAGCAGGGCCCAGAATCCTTGGCAGGAACAAGAACACATCAAGTGCCAAGCAGAAGGGTCCACCCAGCATCACTGCTGGTGGGATTTCTGTGCCTGGGTCCATGAAGAGCCATGAAGCATTACCCTTGTCTTACAATAATCATCAAAAGCATCAAAAGCATTACCCTTGTCTTACAATAATCTGACTGTGTTCTTTTATCTTTTATTTGCCTAAATTTATTTCTTCCCTTGGCAAGAACATGTGACCTCCCTGTGGATGACTAGCTTCTGACTGGAAAAGAAACAGAGCCAGGGAGAACATCTCCCACATACGGAGAAGGGAAGAGAGGGGTAGGAAGGAAGCAGGGATGTGTCCATCTCCTGGCTGAGCAGGCTGTAGAGCAGCAGGAGACCAGAGGCTGGGTGGGTGCTGGGCAGGACCCTCTGGAGATGCTGGCTGTGCCAAAGGAAGGCTGAATTTGTGGAGAATCTCACTTGAGCTGCCTCGCCCTGTCTCTGCCCTTGGCTTCCCACAGCACCTCTGGCAGCTCTACCCATCGGCCTGCTTCCCTTTGCCTCCTGCCAAGGGCTGTGTGTTGAAAGCAGCAGCTGGGGCTGGTGACATTAAAGTGGGGGGGAGGAGGCAGCAGCCAGCCAAACATCCTCGTTTGTGGCCTTTTCGTGGCACGCATGTGTGAGGCTGGGAGCCCTCACAGGAAGGGCTGACAGCACGAAGCCATGGGCTGTGCAAACTCCTCAGCACCTCGTGCTGGGTGCTGCACGGCAGCCTCCATCGTCAGGGGCTTGGGGACAGTGAGGTGCTCCACACGTCTGCTATAACTCCTTCCAGACCTCTGTCAGTCCGTCCATGCACGCATCCATGCATCCATTGATCTATCCTCTTCCCTCTTCACCTGTCTGAATTAGCAGCTGGCTTTGGGAGATGTGTCAGAGCCTGGTGTCACTGTGTGTCACCTCTGTGTAGCTCAGGGTACACAGGACAGTCCAGCATCACAGCACTGACGTGTTTACCCTGTGTAACACTCCCACATGAGCAAGGCCTCAGGCTGGGAACCTGGACCTTGTTTGTATCCATAAGCAAGGCTGTCCCAAGGGCTGACATCACTGGCTGGCATCAATTTTCCTGGAAGTGTTGCCCTGGCAAAGACAGAGAAGAGGTTTGCCCTGGTTGGGAACACCACAGTTTGCTTGGTGAGGATGGTGCTGAGAGCAGTTTGTGCAAAGGATGTGGGTGAATCTCATTTCCTTGTCACCTAAAAGGGCACATGGGAGGTGAAATTTTCCTGCTGCTCCTTGTGTGGGCAGCAGGGAAGCTCACGGTGAGCCCACAGTCGCAGGGGCAGAGCTTCAGCCTGACCCTCAGCCTCCACGCTGGCTCCTGCTGCTCCATGGCCACGCTCCCTGTGGTTGCTGGGCTCCTCAGTAATCACACGTCAGCGCTCTGGTGACAACAGAGTAAACACTGGGGAGGAACCGGCTGGTGACTCAGCGTGGCTTCAACGGAGCGCTGCCGTTCCCTGCTCACAACAGAGCCTTGCACAAGAACCAGAAGCATGAGACTGCTAAACTGCCCGGCAGGCACAGCCTCCACTGGCCTCTGCAAAGGCAAAGAGCCCAAAGGACTTTGACTCTGGGAACATGCAATTAAGAGAGAAACGTGTTTTAAAAGGCTATTAAATAATCTGAACCTTCCTTCCTTCCTGTAACCTTTACTCACCTACAAGTAACTCTATTAGAAAAGTGAGACATCATCCTCTGGGATGTCCACACCAGCCCGGTGTGGATTTGAATCCACGCAGGACACCAGGCAGGATGCTGATCCACAGAGGAATGCCACACCAGCACCCCACAGAGCGCCAGGGCTGTCAGTGAGGCTGAAGATTGCTGTTTGCAGAATCAGTGCACATCAGGCAAGGATTGCACCTCGGGTTAACACACCACCAAGCCCCCCAGCGCTGACTTTTATTTTTTTGCTCCTGGTAGACTTTGCCAAAAACAGGAGGTAGCAAAAGCACGAGACTTCCAGATCTTACTGTTACATTTACGTTTGTAACCACAAGCTGGAAATCCCCCTGCGCCTCACGGTCTCTGCACCGTGCTCGCTCGTAAATGAGGGTGTGCCCAGTACAGGACATCTTGTCTGGCTGCAGCTCTCAAGCTCTTTCAGGCACAAGGATGTAAAATTGGAATCACTTTTTTTTTTTTCCAAGTTGCAATATGATTAGGCTTTCTCCTAAATGTCATGTGTAAATAAAGGAAATCGAATTGTTTCTGATGGATTTTGTGCTGGTGGAAGGGACTGGGTTGTTGACCTGGAGACTGATAGACTGAGCAGGGAAGGCAGAGCTGTGAGCCAAGAGCTTCTCTTGGTGGACAACCTGGGACTGGAGAGGGGTTTTTTGCATCCCCCACATCAGGGGTTCTCAGCTCAGGGAGCCCCTGCTCATCATCATCATCATGTGTCCCACCTGAGCTGGATTCCCATAAAGAGTCTGCCTGGTCTGGATTCCCATAACAAGGCACACACACCTGGTCTGGATTCAGCTGTTGGTGCTGAGCTCTGGGTGTGTCTCCAGGGCTGGACTGCCAGGTATTTATGGGCTGTGTGTGCCCCACCTGTGCAATCTGAGCCAGCAATCTCATCCCCTCCTCTCCTGCAGCCCTGGATCCCTGTGCTGCAGATGTGTGGCTGTAATTCCAGGAACGAGGAAGATCCTGTTTCCCTGGGGATCTGCAGTACTGACCACTGCAAAGTGGGACACTGGGGCTCTGGGAGTCGAGGCAAGGTGTGCCCAGAAAGGGACACTGATTCCACTGGAATCTCCATCCCCACCTCCCAAAGGACAATTCCCTTACTCTGCAGCATCCCATGGCACCTCCTGGGTGCAGGCCCTGGTGGCTGAGCCATGCTCCCTCCCCAGGCTGAGCGTGGCATTCCCGGTATGCCAGACCTGCCAGCACTGTGCCGCAGGGTGTGCCAGCTCTGTGACACACAGCAGGACTAAAGGGCCTTTGGGCTAAGTCCAGGTGTGCCATTGGTGTGAGTCATGGGGCTGCACCAGCACCTCCCCAGCCCCTGATCACCCCGAGGCCGCTGGTTGTTCTGCTGGCACCAGAACCACCACTTTGAAGATGATTCCATCCTCCTGGTCCTGAGCAGGTCTCCTGCCCCCTTCTCTGCCTCTCCAAGGGAAAATGGGCTCCAGCACCTGCACAGACACTTGCTGGGGCTGAGCACAGGAGCTGCTGGAGAAGAAAAAGGCGTGTTGCCACCACAGAGCAGTGGAAATGTACTGACACTGCTGGGCAGGGCGGGAGGGAGCGGAGCAGCCTGGGGTGCTTTCAGCACAAAGACCGTTTTTCTTGTGAACAGCTCCAGTCTTGCCACAGGAATGAATTTGGGCTGGGGCTGAGCTCACACAGGGTTGGATCCTGGAACAGGCTGCTGGGATTGGCTGCACCACAGCCAGGCAGCAGCTTTGTTTAGTTTTGGTAGAAGCACAACGTGAAACCAGCACCCAGGTCTTTGGGCATGTGAAATCAGTGCCCATCTCTTCTAGCGCTGCCTGTGTGGGAACAGAGGGTCTGGGCAATTGCTGGGTAGGATGCTAGGGTACCTGGAATGGATGCCACAAACTCCCCAGGTGCTGCCTCTCATTGCACAGCCCTGCTGGAGCTGCCAATGTGTTGCAATTGGCTCAGGATCTCCTCCAAGTGCCAGAGTCCAGCACAAGGTGAATTCTTTTCCTGGCAGACCTCCCTGGAAACCACGCACACCTCAGCGGGCTAAAATCCACACGGGGAATATGTCTGCATGAAACAAACAGTTGCTCTCTCTCAGTTTCCTCTGTTATTGATTAATGCCTCTTAATGACTCTGACCTCAAAAAATCTTGTAGTTGCCGCCTGTCACAGGAGATCAATGGAGCAGCATTAGCAGGAGATAGAGGCAAACTGTCCCAGGTGAGCTCTCTGCCGAGGCCAATCTGGGAGCAGCACAATCAATAGTTCAGCATGACCTCTCCCTCTTGCTTGCTTTTTTTTCTCCTTGAGCTGGTTGGGCAATAAAGTCTACTCTGAGCTTTCACCAGGACTAGATTATAACTATCCAAATTGATCTGATCTGAAAAGGATAAAAGGGCCTCTTAAGCCAGCTGACTGCGCTGGCAAAACTCAAGTGGCTGAGCAGACAGGGTCAGACCCTCATTAATTCCTGGAGGCTTGGGACCCTGCTCATGCCATGCGTGAAGGCTGGACCACAGTGCTGGAGGGAGTCAATTAGTCATGACAAATCCAATCCGACTTCTCCCCCAGAGCTTTCCCAGTCAGTTGCCTGTGCTGCTGGTGCCTTTTCACGAGTGCATTGTCATTGAAGCCACCATGCCCTGTCCCTCACATGCTCTTTTTGTGATAGCTCCTTGTTTCTCTTATTACCCTTTCTCCAGGGAGAAATTGTGCTGAGGAGGGAGAGCCCTTTGTTGGATTGACATTTGGGAGATGCTGCAGTGAGCAGAGGGTCCCAGGTGAAGCATGGGACACAGGAGGTGAGGGGGGCTGTCCTTACTCAGACAGCCACTGCCTTCTTGAAAACCTTCTGCACATCAACCCTCCAAAGTGCAGCCTCTCTCCTCACTGAAACTGATACACAGGGAGCACCTGGAAGATGAATGTTGACTTAAAAACCGTGTCCAGAGCTGCTCATCCCACCTGTGCATCTCTGTCTCTTCTGAGGCCAGCTGAGCCCTGTGCCTGCTGCAAGGAATGTCTCCCTGGCCAAGCCTGACTTTGGGAGTGAAATGCCCAGGGTGAAAGCCGTGCCCTGGCTCTGGTGTGGAGCAGCTGGGGGCTGGCAGGGACACTGGTGAGGGAGGAATCCCTGGGCTGTGTCGGCCAGAGCATGACCTGTTGATGAATAACTCCATAATCTAAGCCAGTGCAGGGATCTGCTTGCTCAACCCCCTTCTCCGAGCTGCTTTGCAAGCTCCCTTTCCTCCTTGGCTGGGAAGCGCCCACGGTTGGCACATGATGGAAATCCCAATGAGAGAAGCTCCCTTTCCAGAGCCAGCACCGCAGGGCTCCCAGCCACAGCCACCACCCTTTGCCTTTAACCCCAGCACTGCCTGCAGAGCCCTTGAGCTTCCCTCTCTTCCCTCTCATAGTTCAGGGCCAGGGACATCCCTGGGGTGTCCCCAGCCCAAGGGGATGGTGGTGAATGAAGGGTGAGACCCCCAAACAGTTCCCAGCAAGCCAGGAGCTCTGTGGGGGCTGCAGTCCTGGCCCAAAGCATCCAGCGAGCCCCAACACCCCCATTCAACCCCCCTTAACTTCGTAGTGCTTAATTACAAGTAGCAGGGATGCGGAGAGGAAGCAGAGGGGGCGAGCACAGGACAGATTGGAGGGAAGATTGTGCTGGGGGTGGCAGGGCTGTCAAGCCAGAAACACAAGAGCTGATTAGCATTTCTAATTATAACCGCTGCGCTGAGCCCGGCAGGGCCCGGCAGGCAGCAGAGGCAGCTGACGGGCTGTGCGGAGCCAGCTGTGGATGCCACGCAGGAAGCGCGGGTGATCAGCCTCAAATCCTTCAAAGATGCACAGAAAAGAGCATTAAAGCCTGCATCCATCATCTCCGGAGCTGCCTGGGAATGCCGGGTGCCATCGCAGCCTGCCCGGGGCAGAGATCCCTCTGGTGTGTGGCCATGGGGCTGATCCCCATGGCAGAGGAGAGGGGGGAGAGCATGTGCCTCTATTTTGGTTTGGGATCCTGCACGCCCCTGCCGGCAGCAGCACTGCGGGTGATGGCATTGGGCTGTCCCCTGCTGTCACCCAACTCTGACATCCCACCCAGAGGAAGCTGGGCAGCTCAGGGTGCTCTGCAGGGCACGGGGGGATGGGTGGCTGGGGGTCCCTGCTCACGAGTCAGGGCTGCTCTGCACTGCTGTTAGCCCTGCCTGGAGATCATTTACTCATTATCATTTAGCCAGGTAAATATTACGGGCCAGCAAATGACCGCTGCAGGGCTGTGGCTGCCCGCGAGCTGCCATGTCCCCAGGGCACGGTGCTCTTGGGGACGTGCCCGCAGAGCCACCGCCTGGCAGGGAAGTGATCAGAGGCCAGCGTGCGGCACGCTGCGGGCTTAGCTGGGATTAGCAGGGCTTTGACCAGAAGAAACTGAAGCGACTTAATCAAGGCAGCGAGCGAAAGAATTCCCAGGGAGGAGCCGAGCATTGGCTGATCCCGGCATCTTCTGGATGCTGACAGCGCCTGCGGGAGCATTTTCTCCACCTTCGAGCTACACAGTTCTGGGAGCCTGCCTGATGCTGGAGCCCATCCTGGCAGTGCCAGGGGAATTTTGGGGAGGGGAGAGATCCCTTGCACAGGGGCAGCAGCCCAGGCAGTGCATCCCTGGTGCCAGGTGCCTGGGATAGAAACCGGAGATGGGCACCATGGGGAGAGATCTCACTTCCCTTCTGTGTTGAGTATAAGGTGTCATGACACCTGCAGAATTTTTATTACTCTTTTGATTGGATTAATTAATCATTCAGTGATAACTGCTCATTAGGCATTCTAACAATCAATACTAATCACTTAATTACTTGGCATATTACAGCTTGGGATGGTCTGCTCATTCCTAATTAGATTCGCTGGACAATCCACCCCTGAATTTTGCAGAGCCCCGCAGCAGAATTCTGTGGATTTCAAGCCATCCTCAGCCCTGGCCCAGGTGTGCCATTTCCCATCTCCATCGAGGATTCTTCTCCCACTCTTGGCCTCCAAAATCAGGGTTCAAGTCAGAAGGAGCTGCAGGAACAGGGTGAGCAGAGAGCGTGGAATGCATCCCGCAATGCACCTTCCTGTCCCTGCTGTTTCCCAAATTACCAGCCCCACCATCAAAAATAAATCTCAGAGGCTCTTCTTTTTTCCTGTCTTAATTAACACTAAAAATAAGAGCCTGCCAGAGAACCATCCTGTCTTCAGTGGGATGGTAAAAGCTGCCCGGATGGGGGCTGTGGGTGGCCGAGGTGACGTTCACTGTCCCTGTCCCTGTCACTGCCGTGGGCAATGTCAGCCCACACAGAGGTCAGGGCTCAGCACTGGAGCAGCAGGGACCTCCTCGGGGTTAAAAGCAGGCAGCAAACACGCTGCAGGATTTGGGAGGTTTCAGGCAGTTTTGTGTGATGCTCCTTATTCATCACCATTATTTGGATTAGTCCAGCGAAAGCTTTTGCTCATTAGGCCCTGATTACTCAGTGCTTGGCACTCACACTGAGCGGGGATCTGGGCTCGCAGTGACCAGCTTGTTTTCAAAGGTCATTTTGAGCCAAAATCAAAGGGAAGGAGCAACTTGAGCCATGAAAAGGGGGCAAACAGATAATCTGAAGATTTGCTGATAGCAGGCAAGGAATTATCTTAACAATGCCCTCGTGACTGAGTCTCCCACATCATTTCCCATCATACTACTTGCTCCCTGTCCCCCTTGCTCTAACTTGCCTGTTCACACAGGATCCCCCTGGATGGGCTGTCCCTGGCCTGTCGGACACAAAGTCTTGCCGTGAGCTTTCCCTGCCCAGCCGCAGTGCAAACAGGGAGGACCGGCCAGTGCTGCTGCTGGGATTCAGGGTGGGGAAAAGACACAGCAAGGAGGAGAAGGAGCAGCAGTGATGGCAGGGCTCAGGCCTGAGGGGTGCAGCCCCCGAGCTGTGCTCGCAGGTTACCTGCTGTGGGTAACAAGGAGGGAGTCTGGCCGTCTGCCACCCAAAATGGCTTTAAATAAACCTGGAGCTGCTGTCAGTGCTGGGGGCCAGGTGGGATCAGCATCTCCACAGACCCCTCCCTGCTCTGCCACGAGGCGAGAGCCTGGTGGTTCGGGCTGGGAGAGCCCCTGTGTGGTGGGGTGAGCCTGGGGATGGGATCCCCGAGTGGGTGGAACCCCGGAACGTGGGATGGGCACGGCAATGAGATCCTCAAGTGGAATGCGCGGGTGGATGAAACCCCCGGGCTGTGGCGTGAGACCCCCGGCTGGGATGCGCTGGACTGGGCTTTACCCTGCCCGGCCCCAGCGGGCAGCAGCCCCCCGGCTCCCCGGGCTGCGGCGGAGCTGCGAGCGCCGCCCCCGCCTCCCGCACCGCCCCGCGCCGGGCGGAGCCGCCGAGCCCCGC